>NC_135907.1:1439373-1916391 GCF_964194155.1 Cetorhinus maximus | reverse complement strand
GTTGCCAGGGTTAGAAAAGTGTAGCTACGAGGAGAGATTGGATAGGTTGGGGTTATTTTCCTTCGAACAAAAATGGCTGAGAGGTGACTTGATTGAGGTGTACAAAATTATGAGGGGAACAGATAGAGTGGACAGGATAAAATAGTTTCCCTTGGTGGAGAATTCTAGAACCAGGGGACATAGATTCAAGATAGTGCAGAAGGTGTAGGGGGAACATGAGGAAGAACTTTTTGACAGAGGTTAGTGGGTGTCTGGAATTTGCTGCCCAAGTTGGTGGTAGAGGCAGAAACTCTAAACTCTTTTAAAAAGTACCTGGATCTGCACCTAAAGTGCTGTAAGCTGCAGGGCTATGGGCCGGGTGCAGGAAGGTGGGATTAGAAAGGGCACCTGGGTGTCCTCTGGCTGGCATGGACAAGATGGGCCGAATGGCCTCCTTCGGTGCTGTAACTTTTCTGTGGTTCTATTATGTCTCATATATTTCACCCTTTTGCTTGCCTCTAATCTGTCTTCCTGTATGTTAACCTGTGGTTACTGAGGTTTGTGCTGCTCTATATCTTGTGACAGGAAGAAGAATTTTTGAATGAGGACTGGCAATATTCTCTAGATGGGTAGCAGTTTCGTTGTGGGTGGTTGGGGAGAAAAGATGCTCTTGATGGGTGCTTAATATAATTAGGGAAAATGTATATTATTTGTGCATTTTTTTTATGATGAGAAGCTGTTTGTAATTGAG
Organism: Cetorhinus maximus; assembly: GCF_964194155.1. Classification (NCBI taxonomy): domain Eukaryota; kingdom Metazoa; phylum Chordata; class Chondrichthyes; order Lamniformes; family Cetorhinidae; genus Cetorhinus; species Cetorhinus maximus. The sequence goes on along the minus strand of NC_135907.1, from coordinate 1,915,661 downwards.
GAATGTCATGATTTTCAGTTGTAAATGCCCTTCAGTAAACTCCAACAACTGGATGTGGTAATGGGTAGTTGACTAGGTATTCAATATTCTATGCTTGATCCTTTAAAACTATAATTCTGCATGGGTATGGATGCAAGTAACTTCAAGTGCACTTGTTCAGGTTAAACATTTCATGTGCCTGCTACTAAATGCTCAGGCTCTGTTACAGAGATATTGAATGCAGGTTCTTGTGGGGTTAATAAAAATCTATCAATCGCTGATTTAAAATTAACAATGACCTTGAATTAATTGCCATGACTTCTACCACCCTTGGCATGTAGGATTGTTTTCTAACTTCACCCCGAAAGGCCTGACTTAAATTTAGACCATGTCCCTAGTCCTAGACTCCCAAACCAGCAGGAATAATTCCCCTCTATCTGTTCCCCTTAATATCTTGAAAGCTTTGATCAAGCCACCCCTTAACCATCTAAATTCCAGGGAATGCAGCCATTATTCCCTCTTGGATGCACAGCTCCACAACAACTTGAAAGGTCTCATGCAGCCTGTGCGCAAATCAGCCCCTTTAAGTTACCGCACGTGCGTAGCTGTGCCAAAATATTTAAAATGACCCGTTGGGTCATGTGGCACTATGGCAGCCCGGCGAGGAACAGAAACAACGGAATAAAACGGAAATCCCGATACTGAGTGTGTATATCGGCAACATTAAAACGAAATGACTTAAAATGAGGCAACTTAAAACAGGGGTTCACTTATATTTGTATGACTAAGTGTTAGACTAAGATTGCCATTAGCTTGTAGTCCACCGGGTGAATTGAGAAAGAGAATTGTAAAGCTTTTCCTCCTATCCACCCCCCAAACACTCATGAGAAACGTTGAGAGAAAGAATTTTTATCGGACTAATAAGGATGAGATGGGTTGCCCCACTGGTAACAGAGGACACCACTGATGCAACACCTAATGGGGAGGTCCAGACAAACTGAAAAGCTGAATTGGGGTATTGTCAAACAGTTATACAGTAAATATCTTTATAGTGTCCGCCAGTCATGGAAGGCCTGGAGCATACTGCGGGAAAGCTCACGGCCCTTCCGCCTTCCCCTGGCACCAGAAGTTGAGGAGCAGCCCTCCCCACCCCCTCAGATAGTGAAGGTGGGGCTACAACTCCTTGCATGCAAATATAAAGTGAGGTTTTTTTTCAAGGCCCACAAAGCTGTGCACAGGCTGAGTAACACTGTCTGTGTTACTTTAGATGCCAGTGCTCTGGACAGCACTCTCCAGCCCAGGTCCCCGATCGGTGCAGGGATTAACAATCCCTCTCCGTGAACATTCTTCTGTCGGGAGTCCTCTTCCCCGTTCCAGGGCAGATGATGAGCGTGCAGGAGCAGCCCATGGAGAAAAATCCTCCACACGGAGCAAAATGGCGAGAATTTCCAGAAGACTAGAGTGTGAGGCAGAGGATTCTGAGGGAGGTTGTGAAACCTCTTGTCAAAAAGAAACTCCTCAGGAGTGTTGATGATACGATAGGGGTGGGGGAGGGGAGGGTTGAGTCTGTTGAACGTGCCTGGTTGAGTTGGGGCTGAGGGCAGTTTTCAGCACCTGAGTGGCTCTGTCCCTGGGCTGGATGTAGTATGGGCTGCCAGTTCTATCCAGTCTGTTTCTGGTTAGCTTCATTGTTGAGGTCATCCGCTCCACTAGCTGTGTCACTGAAGCTGATCATGTTGATTGCAGAGTAACAGCTCTGACAGGAAGACTGGTTACTCTAGGGTTAGAGCTTTTGCTGGAGGCAACCACTTAATCTGCTTCTGCCCTTGAATTCTGTTCACAAACTTTGGTAGTATTATAGAAACATAGCACAGGAAGAGGGCCTCTGAAAGATCAATCCAATTAGTCCCATTCCCCTACTCTTTCCCCGTAGCCTTGCCCTTTTCTCCTTCAAGTATTTATCCAATTCTCTTTTGGAAGTTGCTACTGAATGTTTCCTCAGTACATTCCAGATCATCAGACCTCACTAAGTGAAAGCATTTATGCTCTTCCTCCCCACCCTGGCTTTTGCTGCCCTCTGGTTACCGACCCTCCTGCCAGTGGATATATTGTTTCCCCCTCTACCCCATCAAAACCCTCTGGCTGCTTGTGGATGCTCAGATGCTGGCATGGTGTGAATGGGGAGCTTTTGTTACTGCTGGGTCTTGTTGCCTATCAGGGAAGGATAGCAGAGCTCTCCACATAGGTCAGCTTTCTGAAGAGGAATGACTGGACTGATGTTTCTCTCCAAAACACCAGAAGATGAGGGAGCTTCCTGTAGTGCCAAAGCAACAACTTTGGATGATCTGCAAAACAAACGGCAGTGAGAGAATCTCTTGGAAATATACCCCTTGTTGCTTGTTTAGGTATCAGACCAGTGACCCTACACCAGATGCCAAAGCAGAACTTCCCAGGATTGTAATCATGTCCCTGTGTTCACTGGCTTCCTGATGGCTTTGTTGGTAGTCAGTATGTCCAGGTTTAGTCCCAGTTTCAGTCTCAGGGTGAAGTTATTAGCATTGCATTTGGCTCCCCCTGAACCTGGAGAAGAGAAAAGCGGACAGGGTTATCCAGATTGCAATCTGATAACTCTTAGTGTGGGAAAAATTGCACGTAAGCACAGAATGGTAGTGATGCTAAAAGGGTCAAATTATCAGGACAGATTGCATAGACCAGGCTCCTATTCCCTTGAATATAGAGGATTAAGGGGTGGCTGAATTGAGGTGTTTAAGATGATTAAAGGATTTGAGAGGGAAAGTAGAGAGCATGCATTTCCTTTGCTGGGGGGGAGTCCAGAACAAGGAGCCAGAACCTTGAAATTAGCCAGGCTGTTCTGTGGTGATGTCAGGAAGCACTTCTTCACACAAAGGGTAGAACTCTCTTTTCTCTCTCTCCACCACCACCCCCACAAACTGTTGAGGCTGGAGGTTCAATTGAAAATGCCAAAACCGAGAGATTTAGATTTTTGTTGGGTAACTGAACCACGGTGGGTAGATGGGGTTTAATGACCTGATTGAATGGCGGAACAGTCTGGAGGGGCTGAATGGCCCCGTTCCTTTGTGGAGCAAGGACATGGTTATGCTTAGTGGTGATGCCCTCGGAAGTTGAATAGTGGGTACGGTAGTATAATGAATACAGCCCTGGGCCAGCAATTCAGTGGGCGAGAGTTCGGATCCTCAACAAGGTAAGTTTTAAAAATGAATTCAATAACTCCGGCTGTTTGTGGACTGGCACCAAGAGAAAATGGACCATGAAGCAGCCAAATTAATAAGAACTCAACTGGCTCACTAATGTCCTTCAGGGAAAGGATTAGCCACCCTGGCCAGTCTAGCCATCATCTGATTCCAGTTCCACACTATTGCACTTTCCTCCCCATGTAGTCATTAAGGAGAATAGCATAGATGCAGCACAGGGAATGTAGATAAGTACGGGAGGGAGGAAGGAAGAGAAAGATATATTGATGGGGGTGGATGTGGTCGGATGGGAGGAGGCATGTGTGACGTGGTAAACACTGACCTCGATCAGTCGGGATCAATGGTCTGTTTCTGTGGTGTAAGTGCTTCTCAATTCCCCCAGCAAGCCATTCCACATCAAAATCCATCACTATAGAGGAAGACCCACCACAGCCACCTATCGGAAACAAGGGGTTGTGCTGTAAATATGGCCTCGCCAGAGCCGTTGACATCTTGAGAATAAATGTTGTTTTTAAAAAAAAAAAATGCCTGTTGACATTGACTGTGAGCTCACGCATGAGAAACAGCCAGTTTGCTGAGTTGCTGGCTGGTGGCCAGTGCCTGTTGAGAAAGTGCCAGCATGAGTCAGGAGAGGAACAGAGAAAACCTTGATGGAAAATGTATTTTTTTTTATAATGAATTCCTTCTGTTCTTGAGCTCCTGGAGATTCTTTTCTTTTATCTATTAAGAAGCCTTCTTGTTTCAAAATATAAAATGCACCTTGCTTGCCTAATTTTTTTTTAAACTTGCTTTTCTGCGTTCCCTTACACGGTGGGGAGGCAGAGATCTGTTAGCGTGTAGGCAGTAAGCCTTCAGTACTTGTCAGCTCAGTAAGTGACTTTCTGCCACGGAATTTTCACCAATTAGACCAGCGGCTTTCAAACTTCTCTCTTTTTTGAAATGGAGTGGTGGGGCGACTCCCTTACAATGCCCGTCATAGTCCTAAGGAGCCCCACCCTCCCTCTGCACATGTGGACACGTTCCGGGCTGACCTAACTTCTGCAAGATTGTCGTTACAGAGAAAAATGAATCAGTGTGCAAAACCAAAATCTCCCTGCTTAGCAGCAGGAATGATGTGCTAGCATGTCGATGCAGAGATGGTCAGGATTGAGTCGAGGTAGAAAGAAGCCCAGCTGGTGGGGGGTCCCTGCCGTTTTCCGACATCCTGGGATCCTGATCCTGAGCAATACGTTCCCATAATTGTCAAAACGTTTGAAAGAACCAGACTGAAGACCAAGCTTCCCCGACAACTGGGTTTGCTTGAGCAGAACTCCACTTTTTGATACTTTTTCCCCTCTTTTTGACTCCTTGAAAATTGCACTGGGTGCAGTTAATGCACAAATGTTAATGTAATTATTTAAATTCCTTTTGTTCAGCATTTTAATGGAGGCATTAATGCAGGAATTTGATTCAAAATTATTAAACGGTTTTGGTACAAGGTCACTGACTGGAAATGTTGACTGTGTTTCACTGCAATTGCTGTTTGGCCTGTTGAGTGTTTTCCAGTATTTCCTGTTTTTATGTTAAATATTTGTAAGCTAATTTTCACTCAGCATAATTGCAAGGCCTTTGATTTTCAGTGCTTTGGCATTGAAGACTCCTTTTACTCATCAGGCAGTAGGTTGTATTATTGTTCCTGCCTGCGTTTGATTTTTTTGAAACAAAACAGTTACACCTGAGCCGCTGAAGGTGATTTTCTTTCCCCTTTTGTTTAGTGGGCCCGTGTCTGAAGGAATTGACTCTAAGAATGGAACAGAGCTGGGGAAGAAGGAAACCAGAGACCTAAACAAGGTACGTCCTCCTCAATCATCTCTGGGGGAAGATGGTTATTTAAAGATTAATCAAGATTGAGGACTGCAGAATATACAAGCCTGATTCTGCTCCTGCCTTTTGACTGCCTGGATTGGATGGGCTCGTTCACAGCAACCTTGTGGAAATGAACACAAGTCCTTCTTAAAAAAAAACCCAGTTTGTTTGAGCAATTTTTTTTTTTGATTTGTTCCAATTTTGCTTTTCCTCTGAGGTGTGGTGATGCTGGTTCTGATTTGATGAAGTGATTGAGTCTGATGGGTGTGCAAGAGCTGAACTATCATTGAAGTATACATTACCTTGGTAACCCTTTCTCTTATATATCACCTCACATCCTAATTGGATAGGGCTGTAACAAAAGGATGTTAACACTAATTAAAAAAACACATGGGCGGATATTCTGTTTTTTTTTTATTCCCCTTTCCAGGGACTGCCTCCCTCCTGAGCTTTCTCTGTGGGTTGGATGTGACGTATGGGCACTGCCAGTATGAAACTAGGTGTATGAATAAATCAGTGTCGTAGGAGCAGTTCCTGCCCCTCGGATGCTGCATGTGAAATTGGAGCTGCTTCAGCGCCCACGGGGACAGGAGGTTGAAGTTTGCTGCATATCTGTACACTCCTGCACCTCTAAGTAGGAAGGTGGTTTACGTGTTTGATTTGTTTTGGTAATGTTGGGTTAATTAATGTGGTGACTTGTTTCTTGCTGCTTATGGGATAAGCTAAAAGCTTTCCAGATCAGGGTGCAGATCCATGCAAAACCAAATGGAATAGTGGAATTCCTTTTCCTGATTGGTATGAAAAGTGAAAACTGCAGTTTAAAGTTGAATGGGGGGAAGGGCTCCAGTACAGCCACCAACCCCCACTCCTGATTCCCCTCCCAAAGCCGTCTTGCAGCTGACTCATAGTTTGCTATCTGTGCAGAACAATCATTGAACTGTCCAGCCAGGTCGTCTGCTAACAGCAGCCTGTCACTTGGCACAGGAGAGTACTCTCCTCCCCCATCCTATAAGTTCCAGGAAAACAACCTTTGCTTTTTCGGCACAGAGGTTGTTGCTTGTACAGCTCTTCACTGAAAACAGTATCTTCTCGAGATTCAGAGAAGTAGACAAGGCTTGTTGTCAGAATAGCGATTGATTCTTGGGAGTTCATCTTCTGCTAGACTGTTAGTGATGGTTCCTCCAGACTATTAATCATTATTCTGTAGAGAGTAAACATATGTATTGTGGTGGAACCATCTTGTCTGGTGTTCCCTTCATTCATTTTACCGTGGTACAGTACAGGTGTTAGTGGTTTATCGGCACCTCACTCCTATATGAGACTAGCATTAGAGCATAAGAAATAAAAACAGAAAATGCTGGAAAAGCTCAGTGGGCCTGTCAGCATCTGTGGAGCAAGAAACAGTTAACGTTTCGAGTCCTTATGACTCGCCAGATCTGTGAAAAGTCACACGGACTTGAAACATTAACTCTTGTTTCTCTCTCCGCAGACGCTGCCAGACCTGCTGAGGTTTTCCAGCATTTTCTGTTTTTATTTCAGATTTACAGCATCCGCAGTGTTTTGCTTTTGCATTAGGACATACGGATCAGGAGCAGGGCGTAGACCATTCGGTCTGTCGAGCCTGCTCTGCCACTCAGTAAGACAATGGCTGGCCTGACTGGAGCCTTGCTCCAGCTGGGAATTCCCTCCCTAAGTCGCTCCAGATTTATTGTTTCTAAATTGCGACAGTACTTAAAATCCACACTTGACAAAGCTCTTGGTCACCTGAGTTACCTGGAAAAACTCAGTAGGTCTGGCAGCTTCGGCGGAGAAGAAAAGAGTTGATGTTTCGAGTCCTCATGACCCTTCAACAGAACTGAGTAAAACATTCTCCGCCGAGGCTGCCAGACCTGCTGAGTTTTCCCAGGTAATTCTGTTTTTGTTTTGGATTTCCAGCATCCGCAGTAGTTTTTTGTTTTTATCTCTTGGTCACCTGTCCGTCCTTGCATCTCCTTAAGTGACCCAGTATCAGCTATTTTGTTTGTTTGTTCTCTTGTGTAGTTAGCACCTTGGGACAATATTTAAGGTGCTATATGAGTGAAAGTTGTTATAGCTGGTAGTTTTTGCCACAGGGAGTGAGGAAAGTAAATAGCAAGATTTTCAGTTGAGTGAGTTACTGGCTCTAGTTGGCTTGATCTCCTACCTGGTAGCCATCAATGAAGTGACTAATTTGCATGTAATGGATTTCTGGGTAGTGTCAACTTGATCGCAACCTTTATTATAGAGGAAATCTTGATGAGTGTTAGTATGATTTAATTATGTATGCCTGAAAGGCAGAGGTGGAGCTGTTGTTTATTTCCTCCCTTTGAGGTAACCTGGTTTGTTCACTGGGGTTCTATATCCATTCATTCAGGTGCTTTTATGTTGCTACACTGATCCTGGGAGAGTGCTATTTATATAGAGTATAACTGTTGACTGCCTGGTGCTCTTCCTGGCTTTTCTTGCTGTTTGTTGCTGTTCTTGTGTATTTGTTTCCAGGTAAAACTTAGGCAGTTTTGTTGTGACACGTCTATGATTCCAGGATCATTTTGGAGATCAGGGACAACCCTAAGCTCCTTTTTCCAGCAGCAGCTGCCACCTTGCACCCTTCTACCCCATCTTTGCCTTGAACACCAAATGTGAGGAACTCGTGAATTGCTTTTTCTCCAAGACCTGTGCAGCTGCCTCTGTTATTTCTTCCTCCTGCTCCAGTATCTCGCCTGCTGTAGCCAAGGAGTCCTGCCTTTCTTCATGTTATCACATCGCTTTACTCTTGCTAAGCTCATCTCGTTCATGCTATCCATCCTCTGTTCCCTGGATCCCCTCTTCACTCACTCCCCTTTCTGGACTCTGCATCCTTCTTCCCGTCAGAATTTTTGTCCAACTTCTCAAAGGACAAGTGCACCCACCAGCTGTTTTCTGCCCCATCATCAACCTCCCAACTCCTCCTATACCTCTTCCTGACCTCCCTGTTTGAATTTTGTTAGTCTGGCTTCCACTCTTCCAGCACTAAAGTAACTCTAGCCAAATTCATAAATGGTGCCTTTTGTGACTGTGACCATGATGCCATCTCATCTGCCTTGACCTTTCTGCAGCGTTCAATTGGTTGATTATACCATCCTTCTCCATACAGCTATGTTAGTTCAGTTAGTAGCATGCTTACCTCTGAATCACAAGGTTCTGGGTTTAAGTCCCAAGTCAAGGCTTGAGCACAAAAATCAAGGCTGGCACTGCAGTGCAGTACTAATCACAGAATCACAGTGCAGAAGAGGCCCTTCGGCCCATCGAGTCTGCACCGACACGTGAGAAACTCCTGACCTACCTACCTAATCCCATTTACCAGCACTTGGCCCATAGCCTTGAATGTTATGACGTGCCAAGTGCTCATCCAGGTACTTTTTAAAGGATGTGAGGCAACCCGCCTCCACCACCCTCCCAGGCAGCACATTCCAGACCATCACCACCCTCTGGGTAAAAAAGTTTTTCTTCACATTCCCCCCTAAACCTCCTGCCCCTCACCTTGAACTTATGTCCCCTTGTGACTGACCCTTCAACTAAGGGAAACAGCTGCTCCCTATCCACCCTGTCCATGCCCCTCATAATCTTGTACACCTCGATCAGGTCGCCCCTCAGTCTTCTCTGCTTCAACTAAAACAACCCAAGTCTATCCAACCTCTCTTCATAACTTAAATGTTTCATCCCAGGCAACATCCTGGTGAATCTCCTCTGCACCCCCTCCAGTGCAATCACATCCTTCCTATAATGTGGCGACCAGAACTGCACACAGTACTCCAGCTGTGGCCTCACCAAGGTTCTATACAACTCCAACATGACCTCCCAACTTTTGTAATCTATGCCTCGATTGATAAAGGCAAGTGTCCCATATGCCTTTTTTTACCACCCCACTAACATGCCCCTCTGCCTTCAAAGATCTATGGACACACACGCCAAGGTCCCTTTGTTCCTCAGAACTTCCTAGTGCCATGCAGTTCATCGAATACTTCCTTGTCAAATTACTCCTTCCAAAGTCTATCACCTCTCACTTTTCAGGGTTAAATTCCATCTGCCACTTATCTGCCCATTTGACCATCCCGACTATATCTTCCTGTAGCCCAAGACACTCAACCTCACTGTTAACCACCCGGCCAATTTTTGTGTCATCCGCAAACTTATTAATCCTACCCCCCACATAGTCATCTATATTGTTTATATAAATGACAAATAATAGGGGACCCAGCACAGATCCCTGTGGTATGCCACTGGACACTGGCTTCCAGTCACTAAAGCATCCTTCTGTCATCTCCTACAACGAAGCCAATTTTGAATCCACCTTATCAAATTACCCTGTATCCCATGTGCCTTTGCCTTCTTTATAAGTCTCCCATGTGGGACCTTGTCAAAGGCTTTGCTGAAATCCATATAAACTACATCAGCTGCACTACCCTCATCTACACACCTGGTTACCTCAAAAAATTCAATCAAATTTGTTAGGCATGACCTCCCTCTGACAAAGCCGTGCTGACTATCCCAGATCGAACCTTGCCTTTCCAAGTGGAGATAGATACTCTTCTTCAGAAATTTCTCCAATAGTTTCCCTACCACTGACGTGAGACTCACTGGCCTGTAGTTCCCTGGCTCATCTCTACAACCCTTCTTAAATAGCGGAACCACATTAGCTGTTCTCCAGTCCTCTGGCATTTCCCCCGTGGCCAGAGAGGAATTAAAAATGTGGGTCAGAGCCCCTGCGATCTCCTCCCTTGCCTCCCTCAGCAGTCTGGGACACAAATCATCTGGACCTGGAGATTTGTCCACTTTTAAGCCTGCCAACACCTCCAATACCTTGTCACTCCCTATTTGCTTAAGAACCTCGCAGTCTCTCTCCCCGAGTTTGGTACTTTCACCCTCATTCTCTTCGGTGAAGACAGATGTGAAGTATTCATTCAACACTCTAGCGATGTCCTCTGGCTCCATCCATAGATTGCCCCCTTGGTCCCTTATGGGCCCTACTCTTTCCCTGGTTATCCTCTTCCCATTGATATACTTATAGAATATCTTGGGGTTTTCCCTACTTTTACCAGCCAGAGCTTTCTCATATCCCCTCTTTGCTCTCCTAATTGCTTTCTTAAGCTCCACCCTGCACTGCACTCCACTAATCCCTCCGCTGATTTGCTTCCCTTGTACCTCTCTTTTCCTTCTCATTGTAACCTGAATATCTCTGGTCACCCAAGGTTCTCTGGGCTTCTTCCTCCTTCCTATCACCCTAGAGGGCACATGTTGAGCCTGGCTCCCCATTTCCTTTTTGAACACCCCCCCACTGTTCCTCTGTAGATTTCCCCACACGCAACTGTTCCCAGTCTACCTTGGCCAGATCCTGCCTTATTTTACTAAAATCCACTCTTCCCTCAATCCAAAACATTTTTTTGCAACTTGTCTATTTCTTTGTCCATAACAAACTTGAACTGTACCATGTTGTGGTCGCTTTTGCTAAAATGCTCGCCCACCACCACCTCAGCCACCTGTCCGGCTTCATTCCCCAGAATTAAGTCCAGCAATGCACCGTCCCTTGTTGGACCCTCTACATAGTGACCTAAAAAGTTCTCCTGTACACATTTCAAGAAATCCACTCCATCCAAGCCCTTAACACTACATCTATCCCAAATAATGTTGGGAAAGTTGAAATCACCTAATATAATTACCCTATTGTTAATGTTTTTACACACCTCCACAAATTGTGCACATATTTGCTCCTCAATTTCCCGCTGACTATCTGGGGGTCTATAATAAACACCTAACAATGTGGTTGCCCCTTTTTTATTCCTAAGCTCTACCAACAAAGCTTCATTCGATGCCCTTTCCAAGATATCATCTCTCCTTACTGCAGTAACTGACTCCTTAACTAATAATGCAACGCCGCCTCCTCTTTTACCCCCTCCCCTGTCTCGCCTGAAGATTCTATATCCCGGGAGTGCTGTACTGCCATTGTTTGGATGAGGTATTAAACTGAGGCCCCAGCTGTCTGCTCGGGTGGACGTAAATATCCCGTGGCATTATTTTGAAGAAGAGTGGGGGAGTTATCCTGGTGACCTGGCCAATATTTATCTTTCAATCAACGTCACAAAAACATTATCTGGTCATTATTTCGTGCTATTAGTGGGAGTTTGCTGAGTGCAAATTAGCTGCTGTGCTTCCTACATTACAGCAGTGGTTACACTTTGAAAGTACTTCTTTGGCTGTGAAGTACTTTGAGACGTCCAGTGGTTGTGGAAAGCATTATGTAAATACAAATCCTTTTTTATTTTATCTCCATGTGACTGCTCTTGTACGGTTCCATTCTTAGCTATTGGAATGTAGAAGATGTGTCATTGCAGATGCTCCCACGTGTAACTTCACTTTCTTGGTCTTTGATATGTCTTTGGACTATTTACATGCTTTCCTTCAGTGACATCATCTGACGCTGTCACCTTTCATGACAAGCTGGCGTTGGACATGGAATCATTGAATTAAAACATTTAGCCCAGCAGTGGGGAAATGGAATCTTATCTTCAGCCCCACATGGAGCTCTGTTCTCCCGTGACCCCATCCATGCCTGAGCTATGCACTCAGGCTACTGAAGACATTTGCCATCTTGATGTCCTATTTGACCTTGAGATGAGCTTCAAGCCTCTAATTTCATCCATCACCAGGACTGCTTTTCAATCTCTGCAACATTGCCTATCTCTGACCCATCTCAGCCCTATCACTATTGAAACCCTTGTGTGCTTCTAACACCAGATCACTTTGCTCTGCTCCTCCAACTTATCCAAAACTCTGATACACATATCTTGCCCTATACAAACTCCTGTTCACCCATCACCCTTGTTGCTGATCTGCAGTATCTTCAATGTTAAATCTTTGTCCTTGACTGCAAGTATCTACTTGACCTTGCCATACCCTACCTCGGCAATCTCCTGTAGCCTTATGCCTTTCCCAAATGCTCTGGTTCTCTCGCTGTTATTTTTATTATCTTTTTATTCCCCTCCTTCTACCTTATTGTTCACGCCAGAGCCTTTAGCTGCCTTGGTGATTCGTTGGAACTCTCTTCGCAAACCCCTCCATCTTTCAAAACCACCTAAAAAAAAAAAGAAAGCACCTAGCTTCTGACCACCCTTTACCAATCTCTTCAGTCTTCATGTCAGTTTATGAAGTGCCAGGGACTTTTTTTTGATATTAAAAGCACTATATCAATGCAGGTTGTCATGACTTTAGCATATTATGTCGCACAAGCTAAGCTTGGAGTCTGCCTGACCGTAATGGTATGTTTGGTGCATGGTTACAGTTGAAAGCAACTTGTTTTGCGTGTGTGTAATAGGTACCTGAGTTGTGGAATGTGGCAGTAGAAATGTGGCTCCCATCGGTGATGTTAGACTCTCCAGTAAAGGGTGCTGTAGATAGCATACTTTAAAAGTGCCTTTAGTTTAATAGGGTGCTGCAGTTTTCCGAAGGTATTTCGGGATTTGATTTGGGCTAATTCTATATCTGGGAATAGCTAAAAGACGAATCACCAGAGGATATCTGGGTGGTGGTGGGAAGTGCACAAAGACCTTTGGAACAATGATTTATGTCTGAGGTAAAAATACAAGTTTTGTTGTGAAAAGAAGTTGGACAAGGTAATTGGTTTGCAGTTTTCACGAGAGGGGAAAGTAGGTAAAACTGCAGAATGCGACCCAAAAGCATCAAAGTCCCTGGATTCCATGTGATGAAAATAGAATTTGACATTGTCGCTGTAAACCAGTGGCCTTACTCATTGCACGTAAGCACACAAATAACTATAGCCTGAATCATAGTCTGTTAATAATTGTTTACCTTATTTACTATAAATTTAGATAAACCAGATATATTAATTGGGTGAAGTTGTTTTTTACCCTCTAGTCAACTTTTCTCATATGCCAGTCACCCATTGCTCCTCCGCCCAAATGTCTGTTATTCCACGCATCAGCCTTGAAGCTGAATATTTGCAGGATATTTAATTGCACAGTCCTCCGCTGATATCTGCAGAGGCATATTGATTAAGAGCTAGAACCTTGGCTAATTTCTTTTTTAGATTTCTCTTCTTTCTCCACCCCCCCCTCCCCCTTTCTTCCTTAACCTGGGTTGCTGAGGGCATTTGTGTCTGTACCAGCCTTGCATTAATTGGCCCCGACTGAAGATGGGCATTCAACCTTTCTGGTGCAATCCTTCTGCCAAAAACCAGTGATTGATGTAAAGCGGAGTTGTGGAGACTCCCTGTGAATCAGCAAGTTAAATTCTAGTAATAGACTTATGTTTGGAAGTTCCAGGCTAAATCTTGGAAGTGCAAGATTCTGATCATCTTCAGCCCAGCCTTACTCTAGCCTAAATAACCATATGCTCAATATTTGGTTTTTCTGCTAATGTTGGGTTAATCTAGTCTTTTTGATTAAATGGAACTCCACAGTTGAACCAGGAATCTCAGGCCATTCACTCGGGTTTCCTGTCCCAAGCATAGCTCTGGATTAGCTTTTCCCTTCATCCTTGGTACCAATCTGATATAATTACTGAGTTTTACCCAGGAGTAGCACCGTTGAGCCTCCAACTGCTTCTATTTAAAAAAAATCTATTCACAGTTTCTTTTTTATTCTTTCATGGGATGTGGGCATCGCTGGCAAGGCCAGCATTTGTTGTCCATCCTCAATTGCCCTTGAACTGACCTGGCTAGGTCATTTCAGAGGGCAGTTAAGAGTCAACCACATTGCTGTGGGCCTGGAGTCACATATAGGCCAGACCAGGTAAGGATGGCAGATTTCTTCCCCTGAAGGACATTAATGAACCAGATGGGTTTTTAGAACAATTGGTGATAGTTTCATGGTCACCATTACTGACACTAGCTTTATATTCCAGATTTATTAACTGAATTCAAGTTCCACAGCTGCCGTGGTGAGATTTGAACCCATGTCACCAGAGCCTTAGTCTGGGCCTTTGGATTACTATGCCAGTGACATTACCACTATGCCAGTGACATTACCACTATGCCAGTGACATTACCACTATGCCAGTGACATTACCACTATGCCAGTGACATTACCACTATGCCAGTGACATTACCACTATGCCACTGCCTCCTCATGAATTGTACTTGGGCGTTATTCTCATAGGTTCCTTTACCCTCTGGTACCTCGTCCACATGATCCACTCCCCTGAATGAATGTAACTAGCCTGTTTTCTCATGGGATGTAATAACTTGTATATCCTTCCTAGCAAGGATTACTGGCTGGTGACCAGGTGTCAGAAGTTGGCCTGTTTTTTTTCTCTGATGTTCTCTTGTGGTGTGATCTGATCTGATTGGAGCTCACTGGCAGAGACACTCACGTTAGAAATAGAAACGTAGAAACTAGGAGCAGGAGTAGGCCATTCGGCCCTTCAAGCCTGTTCCACCATTCAATATGATCATGGCTGATACTCTAAATCAATGCAATATTCCCACTTTCTCTCGATACCCCTAATATCCAAAAATTTATCAATTTCTTTCTTGAATATACTCAGTGACCCGGCCTCCAATGACTTGAACTCACTGTTTTTAGGAGAGGAAGGGGCGTGAAGGAAAAGCCAGGTTTCTCCTTTCTTAATCTCCCCATGGCTTGTGGCATCTGGAGTTGAGTGGCTGATATTGGAAGAAAGAACTTGCGTTTCCTTAAAGCCCTTTATGACCTCCAGTTGTCCTAAAGTATATATAGTTAGTGTAGGAAACCGGAAACCAGTTTTCAGTTCATGTCCCACAAACAGCAATATCACTGTATAATCTATTTTTAATGATACTGGTTGAATGATAAACTTTGGCCAGAACACTAGGAGAACTCCTCTACTCTTCAAATAGCACCATAGGATCTATTCTGCCCACTTGAGGGAGTAGAAAGGGCCTTGCTTTAATGTCACATACAAAAGATAGCACCTTTGACAATGCAGCACTCCATCAGTGTCTAAATTATGAGCTCAAGACCTGAAGGGGCTTCAGCCCGTGACCATGCTGCCACTGAGACCTCTTCCCAGGGCTGGACCAGTGCTACTCTGAAAACAGCATGGAGGCGCACCAGCGCAGTCCAGAATAATTGCTTCCCTGTGATTAAACTTCATTTGGCGAACACTTATCCATCCACAGTGAGATGGTTGAGGTCAGTAAAGTGATGGGATTGAGGGGAGGGCAATATTAATGCTACAAGTAGAGGAGATGGTGGCATAGTGGTAATGTCACTGGACTAGTGATCCAGAGGCCCAGGCTAATGCTCTAGGGGCAGCTGGTGGACTATAAATTCAATTAGTCTGGAACTGAAAGTTAGCCTCTGTAATGACCATGACAGCTATCATTTATTGTTGTAAAAACTGATCTGGTT
Organism: Cetorhinus maximus; assembly: GCF_964194155.1. Lineage (NCBI taxonomy): Eukaryota > Metazoa > Chordata > Chondrichthyes > Lamniformes > Cetorhinidae > Cetorhinus > Cetorhinus maximus. The sequence goes on along the minus strand of NC_135907.1, from coordinate 1,900,204 downwards.
CATTAATGCGCTTTAGGGAAGACAAACCTGCTGTCCTTATCTGGGCCTGGCCTACTTGGAACTTCAGACTCTCAGCAATGTGGTTGACTCTTAAATACCCTCTGAAATGGCCTAGCAAGCCACTCAGTTTGAGGGCAATTAGAGATGGGCCACAAATGCTGGCCTTGCCACCGATGCCCACATCCTATGAAAGAATAAAGATAAAAAAAGTCATCATTATTTTACATAGAAAGGCCTGCAGATTGGTCAGCATCTGAAAAGACTGTTAATATTCTGGGTGGCGATCATTCCTCAGAACCCCAGGTTGTGATTCAGGCATCCACACAGAAAACCAATCTCTTTTGGATACTCTCAGGCCTGTGGTGTATTTTCAGTATTTCCATTTTGCTTTTTTTAAATCCTTTTGTTTTGTGCATATTATGTTTACAATTTTAGTTGGCGCATTAAGTATGATTGGTCTGCAGTTTGTGATTGGCATGGAGATGTATTGTTGCAACAGTACATCACCCATACCAGTACACTGGTTTCTAGAGTGGTTGGGTGTGGGCTTTGTGCCTGTGATGTTTTTGCAGTGATTTCTGAAGTGCTATTATGGAAGTGAAACTGGGCACAGAAGTATTTGGGCGAGTCTTCACAAGTGCCAGGCCCATCCTGTTGACTTTGTTGATTTTCCATTACTCTTGCTATCACTGTGTTTGGGGTAAGGCTCCCCCAGTGCCGTCCTACCTCCTGTACCTTGCCTAAATGGTCATTTTCATGTGAGCCAATACACTTGAGTGTTGGCTGGAGATTTGAAAATGAGTCCCTTTTCAGCCAATCACAATCCACATCTGGTAGATACCCACTTAGCTTTCCAGTGACTTCTGCTGTAATGAGTGGGAATTAGTTCATCTCCCCGACACCCTCCCACCTCCGTCCCGAAGCTTGGGGGCGTGGCAATAGATTCTGCACTGCTCTCCCCGTTGCTTTGCTGAGATCTTTGCAGACTAGGGACTAAGAAAGAGTTACTTTTCAAGTGCAGTTTTCAGTTGTCTTGTCCACATTGTTGGCCCTTTCAAAGATATAAGGTAAATGGAGGTGTACACCGTTGGTGTGGAATCCAGTGTCTTTCAGATGTGTAGCTCATTCTGTTGTATTATCTTGCTATTGGCCATGAGTAGAATTATCAAATTAGTCCCAGCAGTGACCATTTGCAAATAGAGCAAAACCACAGACGGATCCCCGACTCTTGCAGCTGTTTTACAAATGGTGCTCTGTACAGGGCAGACTTGACAACTGACACTGCATCTTCTGGGAGATCGGCATTCCATATGGTTCCATAGAATACTGTGTTGCTAGGCAAGTAATGCTATAATTGGCCATAAACATGTTAGAATACCAATTCTCCAAGGGATGATTTTACTGATTTAGTGGAATCTGTGGTTCGTTCTGTACCTTGTAACTTGGCTGTGAGGAAAGCCACCTGTTCTTTAGTTTTTGTACTTTATACTGATCACAAGCACACATTTAAGTTATTTACCAGTGTTTAAAATATCTCTAAGTTACTGAGAGCTATTCTGAAAGACTACGAATTAAATCATGGCATATCGTATTTTAATTGGCCGTATGTTCTTTTTACAGTCAGCTGATGTCTGTCATAACAGGCTCAAAATTGTTCCAGTTATTGGCTGGATGTTGGTATCTATGTGGAGATCTTTGACGAGTTGGATCATCTATTCTACACTTGTGACTCAAAACACTTTAGCCTCAACTCTTGCATTGTGTTGGGCTCCACAGTGCTTGAGGATGGGGATATTTACAGGGCCTGGTCCTAGCTGATGGGTTACCCTCATCATTAATGACTTGATGCAGTAGGACTGCAAAGTTCTGTTGCTTGTGGGACTACTTGATTTTGTAAATTAATTCACACAATGTGGGCATTGCTAGCAAGGCCAGTGTTTGTTCATCCCCAGTTGCCCTTGAGAAGATGGAGTTGCCCGTCTTGAACCGCTGCGACCTATCTGGTGTAGGTACACCCACAGTGCTGTTAGGAAGGGAGTTTCAGGATTTTGAGCCAACTGTTCAATTGCTGGGACTAATTTGCTAATTTTACTCGTGGCCAATGGAAAGACAATACAACTGATAACACTCTGTTGTCTACTGCTTTCGGTGTTTTGGCATGCAGGTATCTCTGTGCAGTAGTTCCAACAGAAGTGCGCCTCTGATAGTTTATCCAAGCAAATGTTCTTCACGTGAGCTGCTATTTGTCTATGCAGGGCATTATAGCCAAATCCAGTCCAATCCTAGAATGAGAGGCCATTCAGCCCATTGAACCTGAGCTACTATCTAAATAGATCATAATGGCTGATCTGTATCTTAACTCTATTTACCTGCCTTGGATCTGTATCCCTTAATACAATAATTCCTTGCTTAATGTTGTCGTTATGTTTCTGAAAAGTGCAACTTCAATGAAACAACGCTAGGCGAATCAGATTTTCCCATTGCAACCAATGTAAAAACTGTGGTCAGGTCCTACAGAACCTTTCTCGTCAGAAAATAAATTAAAACACTATATCCTGTAAGTTGACATACTCCCTTCCTAACAGCACTGTGGACGTACCTAACACTGCAGTGGTTTAAGAAGGCAGCTCATCATTACCATCACCTTGGCAATTAGGGATGGGCAACAAATGCTGGCCTAACCAGTGACACCCACATCTCTTAAATGAATTAAAAAAAAAACCTGTGTTCCTAAATTCCTTTCTTCGTTAATGATATAACTTAGAAAATAATTTAAAAGTATAAAAGAAATATGCTAACACTTTCTGCTTGCCTCCTGCTCACTGGCATTCCTGCCTCTTGGCCAGAAATCTTATTACCCTGTCACAATTTTGGCTGTGCTCCTTGGTCCGTATGTACTGTTGGAAATTGTTGTCAACTGTCACAATGTAGTTGCAAAAAGGGCCATTAGAAGTCCCCCTCAACACTGTCTCCATCCATATATCGAAAGCGTCACTCGATCGGCTAAATGTAAGCAGCAGCAAAGGCACTTTAGTGTAGAATCTTATAGCATTTGGCCAGCAATAGATTTTTAAAAGATGAATGATTATCTCAGTTGACTGGACGGCTAGTGTGTGGACCTGATTAACACCAGCATGGGGTTTGATCTTTTTGGTTCAGGTATACTTGGGGCCTGTCTCCTCACCCAGCCGAAGTAAACTTTGCCTTGGTTTGGCGAATAATCACCAAGGACCTGCCTTTGTGCAGAGAACTTAAGAAGTTCCGCTCCTATGTCTTATGTCTTATCCAGATAGATAGGTTCTTGATTGGTAAGGGGATCCAAGGTTACGGGGAGAAGATGGGAAAATGGGGTTGAGAAACTTATCAGCCATGATTGAATGGCGGAGCAGACTCGATGGGCTGAATGGCCGAGTTTCTGCTCCTATGTCTTATGTCTTATGTCTAAGATAAAGACAAGCAATCTGACTGTCAGATTGGGCAAGGGATATCCCACCCAGTGCCAATGAGTGTGTTTTTACTTGAGATGGTACGACGTTACAGGGTCCTGAAAGCAGTGAGCACTTGTCCCACCAATGGCTCCTTGGATAAAATGTACTCTAGGCACTCTTGCTCTGATCAAGAACACTGGAGAATTGAGAACTGTACCCTGTCAGTCATTGTGGCATTTTAGACAGCCAACATGCTGTGCCAGTGGGCTGACTGTACTTGATTTGAATTTCATTGTATTTATAATACAGCTGTTACCTGACAGAATTACAAACAGACCGACACAGAGCTTTGAGGAATGAGTCCTTTCAGCCAAGAGTAACACAATCACTCGTTCACACAGACCTGAAGAATGTTGACATCCTTTTGAGGTTATCATCCATTACAAATTTTAAAAGCTTCACTGGGTGGTGATTACTCAGAGAATGAAGTTGTATCATTTTTGTCCTTTGTCTTTGCTTTAATTCGCAGCTACAGGGTTTGGTGTAGTTGCAGCTCGAGATGATGTCATCTGAAACTGGATTCTTAATGTTGTTTAGAAAGTAGCAGGTTAGGAGTTTGAAATATGTACCCAAAGGTAAAGGTGTAACATGGCTGGACTTGACTTCTTAGAAACCTTTTATGCAGCTGTGACTGTTTATATTATTAGCAAAACGGATATTGCTGCTGAGTGGTTGGTTTCCTAACTCTTACCTGCCAAATGTCACAGGCAATTGATCTGTTTGCCTCCTTTTTTCCTTTACATTTTCTTTCTCCTTTGGTGACATTTCCCCTTCTCTCCCCTTCCCTGTTTTTCCCTCTCTCTACCCTTCCCTCTTTTTTTTCCCTCCCCCTCACCCACTTTTCTCTTTTTTTTCTCTCCCCTTCCCTCCACCTTGCTCGGTCTACCCTCCCCTCCCCTCTTTTCGCTCACCCTCCCCTTCCCTGTTCTTTACCCCCCCCTCCCACCCCCTTCCCCACTCCACAGATAGGATGATGCTTGGCACTCTGACTCATACCAGAGGTGTTCTCAAGAGTTAATGTTATAATGTTGCAGCTCGGTTGAATAGCTGAAGTACTGACAGTTTCTTTTCTGGATGTCACTTTTTCGCGTTGTTTTTGTTCTTGACAGATATATCTAATGTCATGGTGAGACTGGAACCAGAGATGATAAGTACAATAGATCCAATGGGGAATTCAGGAAAAAATTCCTTACCCAGAGAGATTAGAATAGGTAACTTGCTCCCACACGGAATGGTTGAGGTGAATAGCACAGATGCATTTGTGAAGCTGTATAAACATATGGGGGAGAAAGGTATAGAATGAAATGCTGAAACAGTTAGGTGAAGATTGATGGGAGGGAGGGGAGCTTTATGTGGAGCATAAACACTGGCATGGACCTGTTGGGCTGAATGGCTTGTTTCTGTGCTGTTAATATTTTGTGTATTGGCAGTTATAATTTGGAAACCTGTGATGGGGCCAATTTGAGGTGATAAATTGAGTATCGCAAAAACCCTGTTGTTATGACAGTTTGTGTATGGGCTTAAGTATCGTTTCTGCTATAGTATGCAAGGCCTAGTGCAAATTAAAATACAGAACTCCAGTGCCAAAAATGGAGCCAATGTTCTTGAACTGAACGGCACAAAGAAGGCAGTTCAGCCCATTGGGCCTGTGCCATCACTTTGAAAGAGCGACCCACAGAGGCCCTAGTCCTCTTTTCCCATGGCCCTTAAAGATATTGCCTGATGGCCCTTCTTTTGCAGCAAGATGTGGCTTTTAAAAAAGACTCCTTTTGACGAAATCATCCTAATTTCATTCAAATGCTCTGTCAGTCTAAGGCTAAACTATATAGTGAGATCCTCATAAACCACTTAGTTCATACTGATCTATATGAGTCAGCAGAGGATTGCTGGTTGTTAGTACTTGGGGAAACGTGGCAGAGGATTCTGCAACTGGAGTGCAGTGCTTCTTTTAATAAAGAAGTAACAGATAAGATCTTCCTCCCTCCTCTCCCCACCACCTTGACCATAATGTGACCTAGCTATCCCGGGGCTTTTAGCGTTAGGCTTGATGTGACTGGCAGCATCTTGTATCTGACCCTGAACCTGACATCAGAAGAATCCCTTTGAGGAAAGACAGTCTGATAGCCACCCCACCCACCCTGCCCTCAGCTAAAACAACATTCCCTTTTGAAAGCAGGCTGAGGGTCAGTGTCGGTTTCATTATTGAAAAGAGTGTCAGTGTTCAAAGAGAAAAATCTGAGTTCAGGATAGATACAGCATCAGAAATTAATCAAAAATAAATGGTTGTTTGGTAGTACAGAACTTGAGTCTTGCTGAAAAAGAGACATGTCAAAGCTTTTTGTCTTGCATTCATGAGAACATTTTGCAAGAATAAGGGGAAAGCAACAATTTATACTGTATGTGAAGAGAGTGCTGATTGGTTTGCAATTGGACACTGGTAGAGGCATTGTTATGGAGAATGCACTGTCAGTCACCATCACTGGTGCATTCTCCTAATGTGCCTGTGTTTATGCTTATGGCCTTGACTGGATGGCCTTGACTGGATGGCCTTGACTGGATGGCCTTGACTGGATGGCCTTGACTGTTAGCCAAGCAATTTCTTTCCCATTTCCAATATTTTTATAACTAATAAGTTGAAAATGTTCAAGAAAACGAGGTAACAAACACTTTAATGCCCCTTTGATCTTGTTTCTGGGAGACCAACCTTGAATTGTGGAAGACTTCCAGGCACCCAAGAAAGATGGGAATCCCATTATCAGAACTAGGAATTAGGAGCAGGAGTAGGCAATTCAGCCCCTTGAGCCTGCCCCAATTTGGTACATCAGTGTCCTTTTTTAATTCGTTCACGGGAGGTGGGTGTTGCTGGCTAGGCCAGCATTTATTGCCCATTCCGAATTGCTCTTGAAAAGGTGGTGGTGAGCTGCTGCCTTGAACTGCTGTAGTCCATGTGGTGAAGGTACACCCACAGTGCTGTTAGGGAGGGAGCTCCAGGATTTTGGCCCAGCGACAGTGAAGGAACGACGAAATATTTCCAAGTCAGAATGGTGAGTGGCTTAGAGGGGAACTTGCAGATGGTGGTGTTCCCATGTGTCCGCTGCCCTTGTCCTTCTGGATGGGTAGTGGTCTTGGGTTTGGAAGATGTTGTCTAAGGAGACTCGGTGAGTTCTTGGAGTGCTTCTAATCTGTGTTCAAAATGGTGTCACAGCATGTTGGTGCTCTGAGATGTTCTGTGCCATAGTAGTAAACGCTTTAGGCATGATTTCCCCATTGACCCTGGCTGCAGTGTCACGGGGAAAGAGTGAATCTTCTCTAATGTTGCGCAGCTGTGCTGAGATCCTTAAAGCCAATGTGCCTGACCATCACCATTCCTGGGTATGTAGCGTCCCACTAGCAGGACAGACCCACCAGAGGTGGTGGCACAGTGGTATACATGGAGTTACCCTGGGGTTCCTCAACATTGACTCCAGACCTCATGAAGTCTCATGGCATCCCGTCAAAAGTGGGCCACCCTTTGCTCTCCCTCAGCTGATGAATCAGCACTTCTCCATGTTGAACACCACCTGGAAGAAGCACTGAGGGTAGCAAGGCACATACGAAGTGGGGGACTTCAATGTCCATCACCAAGAGTGTCTCAGTAGCAATACTATTGACTGAACTGGCTGACTTCTGTTGGAGATATCTGCCAGAATGGGCCTGTGGCAGGTGGTGAGAGAACCAAGAAGAGGGGGGAAAAAAAACCACTTGACCTCGTCCTCACCAATCTACCTGTCGCAAATGCATCTGTCCGTAACCATTAGTAGGAGGGACCATCGCACAATCCTTGTGGAGACGAAGTCCAGTCTTCATGCTAAAAATTATCATCCATCGTATTGTGTGGCACAACTACTGTGCTAAATGGGCTGAATTCTGAACAGATCTAGCAGCTGAAAACGAGGCATCCATAAGGTGCTGTGGGCCATCAATAGTAGCAGAATAGTATTCAACACAATCTGTATCCTCATGGCCTGGCATATCCTCATCTACCATTACCATCAAGCCAGTGGATCAACCCTGGTTCAATGAAGAGTGCAGGAGTGCATGCCAGGACCAGGACCAGGCATACCTAAAAATGGTGCCAACCTGTTGAAGCTACAACACAGGACTATTTGCCAAACAGCAGAAGCAGCATGTGATAGAGCTAAGCAATCTCGCTACCAATGGATCAGATCAAAGCTCTGCAATCCTGCCACATCCAGTGTTGAAGGGTGGTGAACAATTAAGCAACTAACCAATGCTCAAGTTTGTGTTCTGCCAATACCATTTTGCTCTGACCTTATTACAGCCTTGGCCCAAACATGGACAGAAGGAGTGAGATGAGAGTGACTGCCTTTGACATCAAGGCAACATTTGACTGTGTGGCATCAAGGAGCCCTAGCAAAATTGAAGTCAATATGAATTGGGGAGAACTCTCCACTGGTTGGAGTAATACCGAACACAAAGGAAGATAGTTGTTGTTGTTGTAGACCAATCATCTCAGTCCCAGGACATCACTGCAGGAGTTCCTCAGGGTATTGCCCTACGCCCAACCATCTTCAGCTATTTATATTTATATGACGCCTCAAAAAGAAACTTTGTCTCTTTCTTTCAGGTGCAAAGGAACGCAAGCTCCACTACTCACCGACACCAACGCCCATCCACGACCCTCCACCCTTGCCTGTCCCTCTGACCCCATCCCGTCTTCCAATCCCAGCCCCGGCCGTGTATTCACCATACCCCCTGACCTTCCCCTCTCCGACGCTGAACGTTCAGTGCTCAGCAAAGGACTTAGTTTCATACCCTTACACCCTCATCTCAATGAATTTCGGGCTCGGCACGATGCTGAACTCTTCTTCCGCCGCCTTCGTCGCCGTGCTCACTTCTTTGGGCAGGAGTCCTCTCCCCGTTCAACGGATCCTTTTACCCACCTCCAATATTCTCCCTCCAGCTGGACCCCTCCCTCTGGATTCTTACCTTCTCTTGATCTTTTCATTGAGAACTGTCAGCGTGACATTAGTCGTCTCAATTTCTCTGCTCCTCTCACCCATTTTAATCTGTCTCTCTCTGAACTTGCTGCACTCCATTCTCTCAGTTCCAACCCTGACATTGTCATCAAACCCGCTGACAAGGGTGGTGCTGTTGTTGTCTGGTGCACTGACCTCTACCTCGCAGAGGCTGAGCGTCAACTTGTAGACACTTCCTCCTACCTCCCCCTGGACCATGACCCCACCACTGAACATCAAGCCATTGTTTCCAGGACTGTCACTGACCTCATCTCCTCTGGAGATCTTCCTTCCACAGCTTCCAACCTGACAGCCTCCCAACCTCGGATGGCCCGCTTCTACCTCCTACCCAAAATCCACAAACAGGACTGTCCAGGCAGACCGATCGTGTCAGCCTGTTCCTGCCCCACGGAACTCATTTCTTGCTATCTTGACTCCATTCTCCCTCCCCTTGTCCAGTCCCTTCCCACTTGCATCCGTGATTCCTCTGAAACCCTACATCATATCAACAATTTCCAGTTCCCTGGCCCCAACCGCCTCCTCTTCACCATGGACGTCCAATCCCTCTACACCTCCATCCCCCACCGGGATGGTCTGATGGCTCTCCGCTTCTTCCTCGAACAGAGGCCCGAACAATCCCCATCCACCACTACTCTCCTCAGTCTAGCTGAACTTGTTCTCACACTGAACAATTTCTCCTTAAACGCCTCTCACTTCCTCCAAATAAAAGGTGTGGCTATGGGTACCCACATGGGCCCCAGCTATGCCTGTCTCTTTATGGGGTATGTGGAACATTCCATGTTCCAGTCCTACTCTGGCCCCCTCCCACAACTCTTTCTCCGGTACATCGATGATTACTTTGGTGCTGCTTCACGCTCTCGTCTGGACCTGGAAAAATTTATTAATTTTGCTTCCAATTTCCACCCCTCCATCATTTTCACATGGTCCATCTCTGACACTTCCCTTCCCTTCCTTGTCCTCTCTGTCTCAATTTCTGGTGATAGACTGTCCACCAATATCCATTACAAGCCTACCGACTCCCACAGCTACCTCGACTACAGCTCCTCACACCCCGCTTCCTGTAAGGACTCTATCCCATTCTCTCAGTTCCTTCGCCTCCATCGCATCTGTTCTGATGATGCCACTTTCAAAAACAGTTCCTCTGACATGTCCTCCTTCTTCCTTAACCGAGGTTTTCCACTCACGGTGGTTGACAGGGCCCTCAACCGTGTCTGGCCCATCTCCCACGCATCCGCCCTCACGCCTTCTCCTCCCTCCCAGAAACATGATAGAGTCCCCCTTGTCCTCACTTATCACCCCACCAGCCTCCGTATTCAAAGGATCATCCTCCGCCATTTCCGCCTACTCCAGCATGATGCCACCACCAAACACATCTTCCCTTCACCCCCCCCCGGCGGCATTCTGCAGGGATCGTTCCCTCCCGGACACCCTGGTCCACTCCTCCATCACCCCCTACACCTCAACCCCCTCCCACGGCACCTTCCCATGCAACTGCAGAAGGTGCAACACCTGCCCCTTTCCTTCCCCTCTCCTCACCATCCAAGGGCCCGAACACTCCTTTCAAGTGAAGCAGCATTTCACTTGCACTTCCCTCGATTTAGTCTACTGCATTCATTGCTCCCAATGCGGTTTCCTCTACATTGGAGAGACCAAATGCAGACTGGGTGACCGCTTTGCGGAACACCTTCGGTCTGTCCGCAAGCATTACCCAGACCTCCCTGTCGCTTGCTATTTTAACACTCCACCCTGCTGTCTTGCCCACATGTCTGTCCTTGGCTTGCTGCATTGTTCCAGTGAAGCTCAACGCAAACTGGAGGAACAGCACCTCATCTTCCGACTAGGCACTTTACAGCCTTCCGGACTGAATATTGAGTTCAACAATTTTAGATCATGAACTCTCTCCTCCATCCCCACCCCCTTTCTGATTCCCCCCCTCCCCCTTTTTTCCAATAATTTATATAGATTTTTCTTTTCCCACCTACTTCCATTATTTTTAAATGTATTTCCATCCATTGTTTTATCTCTACCTTTTAGCCTTTTTTGATTCCTTCCCCCCACCCCACCCCCACTAGGGCTATCTGTACCTTGCTTGTCCTGCTTTCTACCCTTAATTAGCACATTCCTTAGATAATATCACCACCTTCAACACCTCTTTGTCCTTTTGTCTGTGACATCTTTTGGTTATCTCCACCTGTCACTGGCCCCATATCCAGCTCTACTTGTCCCACCCCCCCTTAAACCAGCTTATATTTCACCTCTTTTCTATTTTTACTTAGTTCTGTTGAAGGGTCATTCGGACTCGAAACGTTAACTGTGTTCCTCTCTGCAGATGCTGCCAGACCTGCTGAGTTTTTCCAGGTATTTTTGTTTTTGTTTTGGATTTCCAGCATCCGCAGTTTTTTGCTTTTATCTTTGACAGCTGACCTTCCCTCCGTCACAAGGTCAGAAATCGGGATGTTCCCTGACGATCGCACAATGTTCAGCACCATTCACTATTTCTCAGGTACTGAAGCAGTCTGTGCCCTTATGCAGCAAGACCTGGACAATATTCAGGCTTGGGCTGATGTGACAAGTAACATTGCCTGACACTTGTGTGGCACTAATGACCATTTCCAACAATAGAGAATCTCACCATCTCTCCTTGACATTCAACATATGACCATCACAGCATTTCCCACCATCACAGCATTTCCCACCCTCGACATCCTGGGCGTTATTGTTGACCAGAAACCGAACATGACCAGCCATATAAATACTGTGGCTACAAGAACAGGCCAGAGGCTGGGAAGTCACAAGTCAGGAGTGTGATGGAGCACTGGCCTGGATGAATGCAGCCCCAGCACCACTCAAGAAGTTTGACAGCACTGGGACAAAGCAGCCTGCTTCAACGATACCCCATCCACCACCTTAAACATTCACTCCCTCTATCGTAGGTGCACAGTGGCAGCGGTGTGTACCACACATGATGCACTGCAGTAACTCGGGGCTGTTTTGATGGCACCTTCCAAACCCGTGACTTCTACCACCCAGAAGGACAAGGGCAGCAGATGCATGGGAACACCACCACTTGCAAGTTCCCCTCCAAGCCTCACGCCATCCTGACTTGGAACACTTCCTGTAGGGCAATTAGGGATGAGCAACAAACGCTGGCTTTTTCAGTGATACTCACATCCTATGAAAGAATTAAATAAAAAACAAGCAGCTTGCCTGTTGTCGTCTTAAACTGTGATGTTTCCTGATTGAAAAAACTCTCTACAATGCACTTTGATAACTGATTGTTAATAGAATTTCCTTTTCTGTCCTTGTGCTTTGCCAAAGGGGTATTTTATCTTGCTGAAGTGCAGCTGTCTAATAAAGCTGTGTAATCCCATTATTAGTGATCTCACCAATGCCGATGCCCCATTATGTAGTATTTTAACATCAGCAAAATCTGGCTCTGGTGCAGGTTGACTAAATGCGCGGAGTTGTTGTGCATCGATCTGGTTCAACATTGAACAACTTTGTAAACTGCCTAAGTGCAAGTGAGCCGCCACTCTGTGCTTTTTCGAAACTCCAGTAGGAAAGTTCGGGCTTTTTTATGCTGTTTAACTCACGATCGAGGATTTTCATTGTCTGTGCATATGCTAAGCATCAATGTGTCATTATTTTCATTTCGGACATGGTGGTTTTGCAGCCTTTATTAGTTTGATATTCTGCAGTAACTGTCATTTCATATTTACATCCCCGAGCTCGTTCTGCGACCCACACACAAAGTGGCTTTACTAGATATAAAACAAAAATAAAAATACCTGGAAAAACTCAGCAGGTCTGACAGCATCTGCGGAGAGGAACACAGTTAACGCTTCGAGTCCGTATGTTCTGTTGAAGAGTCATACGGACTCGAAACGTTAACTGTGCTCCTCTCCGCAGATGCTGTCAGACCTCCTGAGATTTTCCAGGTATTTTTATTTTTGTTTTGAATTTCCAGCATCCGCAGTTTTTTGCTTTTACCAGATATAAACCTTGCAAACGGACATAGGCCATTCAGGAGAGATGTAAGGGAATACAATTCTTCCTACAGTGGGTGGTGGAAGTGTGGATTCATCTCCCATGCAAAAAATTAATTTTCAATCTGAAATCGATAGTTCAAGGTGAAGAAAGCAAACGATCCCAATGCCCTTTAGGGAAGGAAATCTACTGTCCTTACCCATTCTGGCCTACATGTGACTCCAGACCCACAGCAAAATGGTTGACTCTTAACTGTCTCTGAAACGGCTGAGCAAGTCACTCAGTTCGAGGGGCAATTATGGATGGGGATGCCAGCAATGCCCTTATCCCTTGAAAGAAGAAAGAATAAAGAATATGGTGGGTTGGTCACAGATCAGCCATAATCTCATTGAATGGTGGAACAGACTGAAAAGCTTACTCACTTTCCTATATTTTGTGACTTCCTCTCTTTTCAGGTGCATCAGGTCTCTTGCTCCCAGGAATCCAATGACTTTGGTCCACTCCAATAAAATAAATAACCCATGCTAGATATAAATGAACCATTAATATAAAGGACCTTGTTTCAGATGCAGTTTATACTTGCACAAAATATAGGGGGATGAGTAATGAGAAGGCTTTAAATGAGAAACTTGAGCTGTAAAATTGAGCTCTAGTTACTGTGGGATGTTGATTTTCAGCCTGGAGCCAAAAAAATGTCACTAGCAAGTGAGTTACGTCAGACTTATGTCCCCCATCCTCCTCATTACATTACTGACTAGTGACTCTTTATTCAGACAGTTTTCGTCTATTATGCGAAGGGTGCTGACAGGTGACCAGGGTGTGGCCCCTTTGATGATTTGCCTTGCAGTTAATGTGCCTTGAGTAATGTGAGCCATGCTGGTGAGTGTCAGCAGGCTGTTTGACCTTGGGGCAGGATGGGGAGGCATTACAGGTGAGCCTGATCAAATAGTCATTATTTTTTCTTCTCCGCCAATGCTACCAGACCTGCTGAGTTTTTCCAGGTAATTCTGCTTTTGTTTTAGTCATTATGTCCCAGTGTGCTTTTCAGGAGTAATTAGCTGTCAAAATTTGATGCCAAACCATGTGAGATATTAGGACAGGTAATCAAAAACATGCTTAAAGAGGTGGGTTTAAAGGAGGGAGAGATTCGGGGGGAGGGGGATGGTATTTTAGAGCTTGTGGCCTAGGCAGCTGAAAATACAGCTGCCAGGGGTGGAGTGATAAAAATTGGGACTGTACAAGAGCCCAGAATAAGAGAGGCAGAGAGTGTTGAAGGCTAGTGGAGGTTAGAGATAGGGAGGGGCTACAACAATTGATGGATAGTGATCATGAATGAATGTTTGTACAACTCCACCCACCACACCAGTCAAGGTCAGTTTAATCTGGGATGTTTGGGAGCTGTACCTTTGGGACATCCTTCAACTGGACTACGCTGGGACCAGTGTACCGGTGAATCATATAACTAGGGCTATAAATAGAGCTTTAAACTAAATAGTGAGGGGAGATTTGGAAAGGTAGAGAAAGGACAAAGGCGATTGTGCAGGGTAGCGATGCGGGAGTGACAGGAAGGGACAGTGTATAAATGAATGCACAGCAAATAAAGTCTAGATAGGGAAAATGGTAAAAAGACAGTTAATCTGAATGCACACAGCATTTCTAACAAGATGGATAAATTGATGGAACAAATAGAAATAAATGAGCATATGATATGATTGCTGTTCCGAAACATGTGATCATGGCTGGGACCTGAGATTTCAAAGGTATTTGGCATTTTGGAAGGAAGGAAGGAAAAGGAGATGGCAGTCCTGTTAATAAAGGATGAGATCAGTACAGTAGTAAGAAATGATCTTGGTTCAGAGGATCAAAATGTAGGATCAGTTTGGGTGAATATAAGAAATAACAAAGGAAAGAAATTACAGGGGAGAGTAGTTTATAGACCCCTGATTGCAGCTCTGTAGGATGGAGTATAAATCAAGAAATAATGGGGGTTTGTAAGAAAGACACAGCAATGATGATGGGAGATTTTAATCTTCTTATCGATTGGACAAATCAAATTGGCAATAGTAGCCTGGAGGATGAGTGCATAGTGTATTCGGGACAGTTTCCCAAAACAAGAACCAACCAGGGCACAAGCTGTTTTAAACCTGGTAAAGTGCAAAGTGACAGGATTAATTAATGACCTCCTGGTAAAGGATTCTTCAGATCAGAGTGATCAGAGGCGATGGTGTAGTGGTGTTGTCACTGGACTAGTAATCCAGGGACCCAGGGTAAGAGCAGATGGTGGAATTTGAATTCAATAAAAATCTGGAATTAAAACTATATTGACCATGGAACCATTGTCGATTGTTGTAAAAACCCATCTGGTTCGCTAATGTCCTTTAGGGAAGAAAACCTGTCCTTACCTGGTCTGGCCTACATGTGACTCCAAACCCACAGCGATGTGGCTGACTCTTAAATGCCCTCTGAAATGGCCTAGAAAGCCACTCAGTTGTAACAAGCCGCTACAAAGTCACAAAAAAAGAATGAAACTGGGTGGCATCGACCTAGGCACCGGAAATGACAACAGCAATCTCAGCCCTGTCGACCCTGCAAGGTCCTCTTTACTAACATCTGGGGACCTGACAGTTATCCTCACGGAATTGTACCTGACAGAAATTGTCCCAGACACCACCATCACCATCCCTGGGTATGTCCTGTCCCATCAGGAGAACAGGCCCAGCAGAGGTGGTGGCACAATGGTATACAGTCGGGAGGGAGTTGCCCTGGGAGTCCTCAACATTGACTCCGGACCCCATGAAGTCTCATGGCATCACGTCAAACATGGGCAAGGAAACCTCCTGCTGATTACCACGTACCGTCCTCCCTCAGCTGATGAATCAGTGCTCCTCATGTTGAACACCACTTGGAGGAAGCACTGAGGGTGGCAAGTGCACAGAATGTACTCTGGGTGGGGGACTTCAATGTCCATCACCGAGTGGCTCAGCAGCACCACTACTAACTCAGCTGGCTGAGTCCTAAGGGCCATAGCTGCTAGGTTGGGTCTGCAGCAGGTGATGAGGGAACCAACAAGAGGGAAAAACATGACCTCATCCTCACCAACCTGCCTGCCGCAGATGCGTCTGTCCATGACAGTATCGGTAGGAGTGACCACTGCACAGTCCTTGTGGCGATGAAGTCCCACCTTCACATTGAGGATACCCTCCATCATGCTGTGTGGCACTATCACTGTGCTAAATGGGATAGATTTCAAACAGATCAAGCAACTCAAGACTGGGCATCCATGAGGCGCTGTGGGCCATCAGCAGCAGAATTGTACTCGATCACAACCTATAACCTCGTGGCCTGGCATATCCCCCACTCTACCACTGCCATCAAGCCAGGGGATCAACCCTGGTTCAATGAAGATTGCAGGAGGGCATGCCAGGAGCAGTACCAGGCATACCTAAAACTGGAGGTGTCAACTTGGTGAAGCTGTAATGCAGGACTACTTGCACGCCAAACAGCATAAGCAGCAAGAGATAGACAAGGCTGTGATCCCACAACCAACGGATCAGATTTAAGCTCTGCAGTCCTGCCACATCCAGTCGTGAATGGTGGTGGACAATTAACTCATTGGAGACGGAGGCTCCACAAATATCCCTAACCTCAATGATGGGGGAGCCCAGCACATCAGTACAAAAGATAAGGCTGAAGCATTTGCAACAGTCTTCAGCCAGAAGTGCTGAGTGGGTGATCCATCTTGGCCTCTTCCAGAGGTCCATAGCATCACAGATGTCAGTCCTCAGCCAATTCGTATCACCCCATGTGATAGCAAGTAACGGCTGAAGGTGCTGAATCCTGCAAAGGCTATGGCCCCTGACAATATTCCAGCAATAGTACTGAAGACTTGTGCTCCAGAACTTGCTGTGCCCCTAGCCAAGCTGTTCCAGTACAGTGACAACACTGGCATCTACCCGGTTATGTGGAAAATTGCCCAGGTATGTCCTGATACACAAGCAGGACAAATCCAACCCGGCCAAGTTGTCTACCCTCAATCATCAGTAAAGTAATGGAAGGTGTCATCAACAGTGCTATCAAGTGGCACTTGCTTAGCAATAACCTGTTCACTGCCCAGTTTGGGTTCTGCCAGGGCCACTCAGCTCCTGACCTCATTACAGCCTTGGTTCAAACATCGAGGTGAGGTGAGAGTGACTGCTCTTGATAGCAAGGCAGTATTTGACCAAGTGTGGCATCAAAGAGCCCTTGCAAAACTGGAGTCAATGGGAATCGGGAAAAACTCTCCACTGGTTGGAGTCATACCTAGCACAAAGGAAAATGGTTGTGGTTTTTTGGAGGTCAATCATCTCACCTCCAGGACGTCACTGCAGGAATTCCTCAGGGTAGTGTCCTCAGCCCAAACATCTTCAGCTGCTTCACCAATGACCTTCCTTCCAACATAAGGTCAGAAGTGGGGATCTTCACCATTTGCGACTCCTCAGTCACTGAAGCAGTCCACGTCCAAATGCAGCAAGACCTGGACAATATCCAGGCTTGGGCTGACAAGTGGCAAGTAACATTTGCACCACACATGGCAGGCAATGACCATCTCCAACAAGAGAGTATCCAACCGTTGCATTTTGATGAGTATCGTTACCATCACTGAATCCCCCACTATCAACATCCTGGAGATTACCATTGACCAGAAACTGAACTGGACTAGTCATATTAATGCTGTGGTGAGAAGAACAGGCCAGAAGCTAGGAATCATGTGACAAGTAACTCACTTCCTGATCCCCAAAGCCTGCCCACCATCTACAAGGCACAAGTCAGGAGTGTGATGGAATACCCCTGACTTGCCTGGATGAGTGCAGCTCCCACAACATTTCAAGAAGCTTGACACCATCCAGGATAAAGCAGCCTGCTTGATTGGCATCACATCCAGAAATATTCATTCCCTCCACCACCAACACAGTAGCAATAGTGTGTCTACAAAATGCACTGTAGAAATTCACCAAGGCTCCTTTGACAGCACCTTCCAAACCCATGACCACTACCATCTAGAAGGACAAGGGCAGCAGATAGATGGGAACACCACCAGCTGGAAATTCCCCTCCTAGTCATTCTCCATCCTGACTTGGAAATATATCGGCTGTTCCTTCACTGTCACTGGGTCAAAATCCTGGAACTCCCTTCCTAACAGCACTGGGTGTATCTATGCCACATGGATTGCAACGGAGACAGCTCACCACCACCTTCTCAAGGGCAATTAGAGATGAGCAATAAATGCTGGCCCAGCCAGCGAAGCCCACATCCCATGAATGAATGAAAAAAAAACGACATTTCGCGTTCAGTTTAAGGGTGAGAAACTTGGGTCTGATAATAGTATCTTAAACTTAAAGACAATTATAAAGTTATGAAGACAAAGTTGACTGAAGTGCAATGGAAAATTGGTTTAAAAAGTAAAATGGTAGAGAAGCAGTGACAGACATTTAAGAAGATATTTCAGAACTCAACATTGTGAAAGAAAACCTGAGAAGGATGCACCATCCATGGCCTTCAAAGGAAATTAAGAGTGGTATCAAATTGAAAGAAAAGATGTACAAGGCTGCAGTAATTAGTGGTAGTTGGAAAAAATTTTGAAATCAACAAGGGATGACGTGGAAAGAGAAAATAGAGAGTATAAGAGAAATCTATCAAGAAATATAAAAACAGTCAAAGCTTCTATAAGAGTATAAAATGGAAGAGTAGCTAAATTGGGCATTGGCCCCTTAGAGGGTGAGACTGGGGAATTAATAATGGGAAACAAGGAAAAGACAGACTTTGAACAAATATTCTGTATCTGTCTTCACAGTAGAATACACAAAGCATTCCAAGAACAATAGAAAAGAAGGGGACAAAAGGGAGGGAGGAACTTAAAAGCAATCATGATCACTGGAGAAAAAGTACAGGGAAAACTAATGGGGCTAAAGGCTGATGGGCCTCATGGACCTCATGGCCTACATCCTCGGATCTTAAAAGAAGTGGCTGCAGTGGTAGTGCAAGCATTGGTTGTAATCTTCCAAAATTCCCTAGATTCTGAAGAAACCCTGGTGGATTGGAAAATCGCAAATGTACCGCCTCAGTTCAAGAAAGGAGGGAGACAAAAGCAGGAAACTATAGGCCAGTTAGTCTAACATCTGCCATTGGGGAAAATGCTTGAATCTGTTATTAACGAAGTGGTAGACATTTAGAAAATTATAGCACGTTAGGGCAGGTCAGCATAGTTTTGTGAAAGGGAAATTGTGTTTGACAAGTTTATTAGAGTTCTTTGAGGATTTGACAATCAGGGGAACTTATGTAATATTTGGTTTTCGAAAAGACATTTGATAAAGTGTCATATAAAAGGTTACTGCACAAGATAAGAGCTTATGCTTTTGGGGGCGATAGTATGGAAACTGAGTCAGGGTAAATGGGTAATTTTCAGGTTGACTAATGAGTGGAGTGCCGCAGGGATAAGTGCTGACCTCAGTTATTTATGATCTATATTAATGACTTGAATGAAGGCGCTGACATTATTGTAGCCAAATTTGCTGCTGACATGAAGATGGGTTTTAAAAAAAACAAGTGAGGAGGATACAAAGTGTGTGCGGAGGGCTATAGATAGGTTAGTGAGTAGGCAAAACTTGGCAGATGGAGTGTAATGTGGGAAAGTGTGAACTTGCCTACTTTGGCAGAGAATAGCAGAAGGATCTGTGTCCTTGTACAGGAATCACAAAGAGTCAGCATGCAGGTACAGTAAGCAAAGAGGAAGGCAAATGGAACGTTGGCCTTTATTGCAAGGGGGATGTAGTATAAAAGCAGCAAAATCTTGCTACACTTTACAGGGCATTAGTGAGACCGTGCCAAGACCACCGTGTCCAGTTTCTGCCTCCTTAAGGAAGGATATCCTTGCATTGGAAGCATCCAGAGAAGGTTCGCAGGGCTGATTCCTGGGATGAAGGGGTTGTCTTTATGAGGAAAGGTTGAGCAGGTTGGGCCTATACTCATTGGAGTTTAGAAGAATGGGAGATGACCTTATTGAAACATAAGACTCTGAGGGGGCTTGACAGGGTAGATACTGAGAGGATGTTTCCTCTTGTGGATGAATCTCGAACAAGGGACACAGTTTTAAATAAAGGGTCTCCCATTTATGATGGAGGTAAGGAGGAATTTCTTCTCTCAGAAGGTTGTTAATTTTTGGAAGGCTCTTCCCTGGAGAAGAGTGGAGGCTGGAGCATTGAATATATCCAAGGCTGAGTTAGACAGATTCTTGATTGATGAGAGTCAAAGGGTATAGAATACAGCCTGGAAATTGGAGTGAAGGCCACAATTAGATCAGCCAAAATCTTATGAAATGGCAGAGCTGGCTGGAAGGGCCAAATGGCTTACTCCTAATTTGTATGTTTGGATGGAGCATGAACACTGGCACAGACTAGTTGGGCTGAAAGGCCTGCTTCTGTGCTGTAAATTCTTTGCATGCAATTCTCATGTGCAAATACAATGTGCCTTCAAGGGAACTACAGATAGTCATTAGCAAAATTGCATCACCCCCCACCCTTCCCTCCTGCGTAAATTTCAGTGTGATCGCTGAATGAAAAGTTAACTCTCGAGTCCAATTTGGCAAGTTCTTTTTTTTTTGAACCACAACCTCAAATCCTCTGTGAGGAGGATTACATTTCAAGTGGGAGTATTAACTTGTTTCTGTTTTGTGTAAGAGAGCACTTCAGGTCTTGTTATGGTACACGAAAGAGGTACTTGCTTCACTCGCCCTTCCTGTAGGTTGACCAATTGTCTAGCAGGTTAAACTTGTTCGGGGAAAGTTGCCGGTCACTTGGAAACAAAACCTGGAATGTTTTTGAGGGGCAGGAGTTTGCACATTGCTGCAAACACTCACCACGGATCAGGTTCTATTTTCCTAACCTTCAGCAATGCCTTGTCCCATTTAGTCAGTATGCATAGGAAATAGTCTGTTGGTAGTTTGCTTTAACTGGGTTGGGCCTAGGGACTCTCTGATGCATTAAAGCTGGAATAGGCAATCAATCAAGTGAAATCTTCAGTACAAAACCCAGCGATCGGTAGGTGAATCTGTCTTGAAATCAGTCGCATGTTACAACAAGTGAATGAAGGAAACTGATCTCTTGTGAGTTGCAAATGTCTTGTATTCAACAAAGTTTTGAGCGTGTTTTTTCATGTTATATTTCTGTCTGAAATGTCTCATCCGGATCCATTTTGCTTCAGGAAAGATTGATGTACCTGAACAACTTGAAGTGTATTACACATCACAGCCTCCCAGTTCTGCTTCTGATCATGATCTATCTCTGTGCAAAACGCAACAGGACATCAGTGCTTGTGCCTGTACAGTGACTTAGAGTTCAAAGTATCTGTTAATGACATTTGTGATTTTTGGACTAAACTAAATACCATTATCAACTTATCCTCGCACCTCCGTCAGGTCCAAGTGCACTGGGAGCCACTCTCTCATCCCCTCTCCCTTTTGGGGAATGGGGCAAAGCCACAGGTCTCTACTTGATGCTGCTCCACAGTGGAACTCAACACAAGCATGTGTTTTTAAAAATAAACTCAATTGTGATCTTCACCACTTTTTAGAGGAATTTTAAGGACGTTACTAAGCTCGTTAAATGATCGTGAACTGACTGCGTTGTGCAACAATTTAAACATTGACTTTATACATAACCTAGATGTGTAGCTGTAGGCTTCCTCTTGGCTAAGTGCGAGGATCTTGGATCAAATGAGTTGATGCAGCTTTATTCCAGATCTTAACAAGGGAGAACCACCATTTCCTTGTGACCAGAAGAATGTTAGCAATGGAAAATGGTGGCGTTTAGCTTGATGCAATGTGAAATGCTTTGAATATGGGGCTTTTCTTAATTTATTTGTTTTTAGGATGTGGGTGTCGTTGGCTAGTCCAGCATTTTTGCCTATCCCCAATCGCCCTTGAGAAGGTGGTGGTGAGCTGCTGCCTTGAACTGTTGCTGCCCGTGTAGGTACACCCATAGTGCTGTTAGGGAGGGAGTTCCAGGATTTTGATTCCACGACAGTGAAGGAACGACAATATAGTTCCAAGTCAGGATGGTGAGTAGCTTGAAAGGGAGCTTGCAGGTGATGCAATTCCCATGTATCTGCTGCCCTTGCCCCTCTAGATGGCAGTGGCCCTGAGTTTGGGAGGCACTGTGGCAGGAGCCTTGGTGAGTTGCTGAGTGCATCTTGTGGATTTGACTTTCAGTGCATTGTGGAGTTTTACTTGGAGCTGGTGTACTTTGGGCCCTCCGACACGGTGTGCTTGGCCAGTTCCCTGGGCAGCAGCAGGCGAATGGCGGTCTGGATCTCCTGGGAGCTGATGGTGCTGCGCTTGTTGCAATAGCCCAGACGGGAAGCCTCACCCGTGATGCACTTGAAAATATCGTTGACAAACGAGTTCATGATGCTCATGGCTTTGGCGGAGATGCCAGTGGCAGGGTGAACCTGCTTCATCACTTTGTAGACATAGATGGAGTAACTCTCTTTCCTGGATCTTTTCCTCTTCTTGCCACCTTTGGGTGGGGCCCTCTTCTGGGCTTTCTTAGCGTCCTTCTTGGAAATTGGGGCTTTCTTCTCGTCCGCCATGGTTACAGTAATGGTGCACACTGCTGCCATTGTGCACTGGAGGTGGGGGAAGCGAATGTTTAAGGTGGT
Source organism: Cetorhinus maximus (assembly GCF_964194155.1). Classification (NCBI taxonomy): domain Eukaryota; kingdom Metazoa; phylum Chordata; class Chondrichthyes; order Lamniformes; family Cetorhinidae; genus Cetorhinus; species Cetorhinus maximus. Next base: position 1,878,000 of record NC_135907.1, on the reverse strand, counting down.
GGGTGAGGTACCAGTCAAGCAGGCTGCTTTGTCTTGGACGGTGTCAAGCTTCTTGAGTATTGTTGGGGCTGCACTCACCCAGGCAAGTGGAGAGTATTCCATCCCACTCCTGACTTGTGCCTTGTAGATGGTGGGCAGGTTGTGGGGAGTCGGGAGGTGAGTTACTCACTACAGAATTCCCAGCCTCTGTCTTGTTTATATGGCTAGCCCAGTTCAGTTTCTGGTCAATGGTAATCCCCAGGATGTTGATAGTGGGGAATTCAGTGATGGTAATTCCATTGATGTCGAGGGGCGATGGTTCTCGGTTCTCTCTTGCTTGAGATAGTCATTGCCTGGCACTTGTGTGGCGCAAATGTTACTTGCCACTTAGCCCATGCCTGAATGGTGTCCAGGTCTTGCTGCATGTGAACACGGACTGCTTTAGTAACTGAGTCGTCGCGAATGGTGCTGAACATTGTGCAATCATCAACGAACATCCCTGTTTCTGACCTTATGACGGAAAGAAAGTTATTAATGAAGCAGCTGAAGATGGCTGGGCCTAGGACACTACCCTGAGGAATCCTGCACTGATGTCCTGGGACTGAGATGATTGACCTCCGACAACCACAACCATAACCATCTTCCTTCGTGCTAGGTAGATACCCACTGATTCCCATTGACTCCAGTTTTGCTAGGACTCCTTGATGCCACACTGAAACGCTGCTTTGATTTGGGGTAGTCACATACGCCTACCCTCTCTTGTCCATGTTTGAACCAAGGTTTAATGAGGTCTGGAGCTGAGTGGCCTTGGCAGAACCTAAACTAAGCATTGATGAGCAGGGTATTGCTAAGTGCCTCTTGATAGCACTGTTGGCAACACTTTCCATCACTTTACTGATGACCTAGAATAGACTGATGGGGCAGTAATTGGCCAGGTTGGATTTGCCCTGCTTTTTGTGTATAGGACATACCTATACAATTTTCCACATTGCCAGGTAGATGCCATTGTTGTAGCTGAACTGGGACAGCTTGGCTAGGGCTGCGGCTAGTTCTGGAGCACAAGTCTTCAGTACTATTGCCGGAATATTGTCAGGGCCCATAGGCTTTGCAGTATCCGGTGTCTTCAGCCGTTTCTTGATATCAGGTGAAGTGAATCGAATTGGCTGAAGACTGGCATCTGTGATGCTGGGTACCTCGGGAAGAGGCCGGGATGGATCATCCACTCGGCACTTCTGGCTGAAGATTGTAGCAAATGCTTTAGCCTTGTCCTTTGCACTGACATGCTGGGCTCCCCCATCATTGAGGTTGGAGATATTTGTGGAGCCCCCCCTCCTCTGCCTGTTGTTTAATTGTCCACCAACATTCATGACTGGATGTGGCAGGACTGGAGAGCTTAGATATGATCTGTTGGTTGTGGACTTGCTTAGCTCTGTCTATCACTTGCTGTTTCCGCTGTTTGGCACACAAGTATTCCTGTGTTAAGCTTCACCAGGTTGACACCTCCAGTTTTAGGTATGCATGGTGCTGCTCCTGGCATGCCCTCCTACCTTCATTTAATTAGGGTTGATCCCCTGGCCTGATGGTAATGGTAGAATGGAGGATATGATGTGCCATGAGGTTATAGATTGTGGTTTTATACAATAATACTGCTGCTGATAGTCCACAATGCCCCATGGAGGCCCAGTTTTGAGCTGCTAGATCTGTTTGACATCTATCCCATTTAGTATTGTCCTGGCACAGTGGGTGGTAAATGCTGAGCTGCTCGAATCCCAAAGGGAAACTTGAAACAACTGCCCCAACTACTTTACAATTTGTATTTATTTCGAGATGCGTGCCTTGAATTCAGTAGTAATAAGACCACTGAGTCTTATGGGTTTCTTACAAAACTAAATTGAACCTTTATTAATAAAAAAAATGATTTTAAGCAAATACATAGGTTTACAAATTACTACTATGATAACTCCTAGCTCCCCTTGTTAATCTAAGTCCCAGTTACAGCTCTGTTAAGGCACCAGTAAAACACAGATTTTAAAAGACCCAGGCAAAGTAACATAATACCCTGAACAGTTGAGTTCAAAGTGAGTTTTTTTCACTTCCAATTCGTGTAGACAGCAACTTGAGGCTTAGAGGCTGGAGGTATTTCACACTTGTTAGACCTTAGAATTCCTTCTCTTACACACAACCTCATCTCCTTTATATAGGTTTCACCCTTTTTAGTGTAAATCCCATTGCCCCAATATGCCTTTTCAACTCTACTTTTCTAATAATAAGAATCTTTCATAGTATCAATTTTTTCAGTAAGCTTTGGGAAAAATAAACACACTGTTTGGCTTCTTCTGGCTAAGTGTAACATTTCACCACCTCTTGAAATTCAAATTACTCTGGTTTATCTAAAAATGCAAATTTTCCCTTTTCATCTCACATTCTAAAATTTAAGTCATGTTTACCTATTTAACATTTCAAACCTAGCTTCTCCTCTGATACAGCAAAGCCTTCAGACCAGCTGTCTTTAATTCAATTAAGACACGCGCGCACACACACTATTCCTACCTTACAATAACTTCCAATAATGTTATGAAAATTATATTTTCCTGACAAGCATGGTGGTAGTGCCACACATCACGATGGAGGGTGTCTCCACAAGGGCTGGTGCAGTGGTCACATCTGCCAATACTGTCGTGGCCAGTTGCATTTGTGACAGGCAAATTGGCGAGGATGAGGTCAAATAGTTTCTTAACTTATTGGTTCCCTCGCCACCTGCTGCAGACCCAGTCTAGCAGCTATGTCCTTTAGGACTTGGCCAGCTACTACTTCTTCTACTCAATGCATTGGCATTACCAAGCCACTCTCGGAGCTGTTACGATGCCATGAGGCTTCATGGGGTCCGGAGTCAATGTTGAGAACTCACGGGGAAGCTCCCTCCTGTATACTACACGCCATTGTGCTGCCAAATCTGGTGGATGGTGATGGCGGTGTCTGGGACATTACCCGTAAGGTATGATTCCGTGAGTATGACTATGTCAGGCTGTTGCTTGACTAGTCTGTGAGACACCTCTCCAATCTTGGCACAAGCCCCCAGATGTTAGTAAGGAAGACTTTGTGGGGTCAACAGGGCTGCGATTTGCAGTTGTCGTTTCTGCTGCCTAGGTTGATGCCGGGTGGTCCATCCGGTTCATTCCTCCTAGATTTTGTAGCAGCTTGATACAACTGAGTGGCCTGCAGAGGGCATTTAAGAGTCAACCACATTTCTGTGGGCCTGGAGGTAAGGATGGCAGATTTCCTTCCCTAAAGTGCATTAGTGAACCAGGTGGGTTTTTACAACATTCGATGATTGATCACTATTACTGAGACTATCTTTGTTTTGAATTCCAGATTTATTAATTACATTTAAATTCTACCAGCTGCTGTGGTGGGATTTGAGCCTGTGTCCCTGGAGCATTAGCCTGGGCCTCTGGATTACTAGCCCAGTGACATTACCACGATGCCACTGTCTCCCAACTGAGGGAATCTTGTTGGGCTAGATTAGAGAGACCTCACTCTGTGTCTTACCTGACCTGGGAACTGTTTATGCTGTTATTAGTTAACAAAAATGCAAGGAGTGTTAATTCTTGTAATATTCCTCACTTTGGAAGAAAACATTTAAACAAGGGCTTGGGTTGGTTGGCAGCCTTGAACTCCAAACATTCTCTATGGATGTGAGCCAGAGGCCCGGGAAGGAAATGTGAAGTGTTTGGGCACACTTGATAGATTGTATGTGGAAGAACATGAGCACAGGAATTTCATTGTTTCGTACTCGGCGCATTTCAACTTATGGGTGTACGGGCAGGAAATGTGCATAAAGACACCCAAGGACATTTAATACAAATGCTAGGGGTGGGGGGGAGGGGGCGAGAGGAAGTCGGCGATGCAGAAAAAAACCCAACTTACCATGACGCATTGTAACTGAGTTGAAGTTTATTGATTAGAGTGTTCTGGCACTTCCCCACTCCCATTGTGAGAACTTAATTTGAATTGCAAGCTTGGCTGCTGTCTAAAGTGGGGCTGATGCCAGCTGGTGAGTTTCCACGGGTTCTCTGCCAGATTCGCTGGGGAGTTCAGAGTTTGGGGGGGTTTGGGAAGCAGAATAAGCCTCGAAAGGAGAAGCCAGAGGCAGGGGGGGCGGTGGTGGTAAAAAAAAACCACACAGGTTTAATTGACTGCAACTTAAAAAACAAAATGGTTCAGTGCTGGATGTTTACGCCTGCAGTGTTAACAGGGCTTTAAAGGTTGGTTCATAAAACTGGCAGGACACCCAAAGCTCCACTTCAAAGATGCTTGCAGGCATGACATGAAGGCATGATGACATTGATTCTCGCAACTGGGAGAGACAGGCCAACGATGGAGGAAAATGGTGACATCGCCTGTGGGCCCGAGTTCATCACCATGACAATCGGTGGCTTGGCAACAGGCGCCAACACCAAAAACAGCAATCCACAGTAACTCCTGATAACCACTTCACACACACCGCTTGTGGCAGAACCTGCCTCTCTCGGATTGGTCTTTTCAGCCATCAACAAAAGTGCACCATATGAAGCATTCCCCGGTGCATTTTATTTGCTGCACGTCCCTCATCTTACGCATATTTATGGGCCTGGCATCGACAATAGGAAACGAGTTCAGCTGAAAATGCTTTGGAAAACTGAGATCTGCGCTTCTGTAATGTGCATGGAGTTTGGGGATTGAAGACCACTGCCTCTCCTCTGATTTGCCAAACGGACCCAGTGCAGAGCTGGAGCACGAGTCAGTGATAGAGTGGGCCCTGTTTCGGAGGGGGGAGCGGAAAGAAGGATACACAGCACAAAAATGTTTGGAGCTGTCCCAGTGCACTTTGCATGCTTGCACATGATATGCTTATATTTATGATATAAACACAAGTGCAGCTCACCAGTTGCCACGGCAGTACTGGTGGCAGATTTGGAGAGTGAGTATAAGCTAGAGTCTTGGCTGCTGCTGGCTGTAATTGAGCTGGTTAGTATTAATTCTGCAAAGCCACTGATTGACTAATGTGCATGTAACAGGCACTGCACAGCAAGCACAAAAAGTTCCTGGAATTGAGGGTAACTTCCGTTTTTCATTGGAATGTGGTGATTGATCATGAACTTTAACTCATGATTAAGTTTATTGTATACCGCAATAAGGGTTGCACTGTTCTTTTGCTGTTATGTTGGGTGCTTGTCAAGTTGATATGGTCTAGGACCAAGTACTCTAATTTATGACAGTGTTATAATTTTTTTAAAAACTGGAGGTATTATATATTTTTCTGTCAACACTTACCATTGTAAATTGCAAAGCCAACATTTCCCGATTTATTTTTCCTGTGTTACTATGTAGTTGCAAACTCTAGCCACCAGCTGGCTATGAACAGATTACCTGTGTATCCTGAGTAGTTCAGCGATGAGAAGACAATGATCAGACTGTAGATATATCCAGACACCAGACCCCGTACCTGGGAAGCTCGGGACCGGATGCACACTGGTTATGGGAATTTTCCCTATTTTGGGTCCTGGGATGGGGGAAACAGGATGATTTAAAGTCGGTCTGATTTCTCCACTGTGCTGGAACCAACCGGGACGGGAAAAGGAAGAGATGAGGGTGGCTGCTGCCACTAATCCCAGACCCAATGAGCAGCAGATCAGCATGCCAAGACCCAGATAAGACTGACAGCAATGCCTGATGGGGTTTGTAGTTCCAGAGCAGGACCTGGTTTTTGGGTCCTTCTGGATTTTGGAATGCTGCATAAGGGGCCTGTACCTAGAGTGCAATCTCTGGGTGCTGGTACTTTTCCAAACTCTAAGACAGAGTGTTTCTTATGATCTGCCTCCTGTGATTGTGTTACAACCCAGAACGTACTGTACTGTCGATATCCAGACCTCTTTTGGCTTTGTCCTTAGTGACAGGCAGGCAGCAAGAACACTCAAATTTGACACAGTTAATCTGAACCCTAGGCCTAGATTGTAGAAGTTCCAAAAGCAGGGCTGGAGCTCCTGTTACTCTTGTTGGAAGTTATTTCCTCCCTGGATTTGGTGAGGTTCTTGTATAACTAATTAGTCACTTTTTTTTGGTTTATCACTGCTCCATCTCTCCCGTGATGAAGTTCTGCTTCAAAATGAGATTAAAAACTTGTCTTGCTTGGGCTTGCTCTCCAGACACTCCCTGAACAGGCAAGACTTTCTCCTGTCCTCAATCATTGCTTTATGCTTACCTCCTGTTAGCCTGTAAACCACCACCCCCCCAGCCCCACACACCAATCCCCTCAGTTTGCTGGTGATGATCTAGCTTCTAGCATGTGACCAGATGTCACTTATCCTGACCTCCCTCTTTTTTATTGTCTGTTGCAGTGTGGTGTTTGCTTCCCCGTTCTCCTATCTGATTTAGCTAAGGAAGGGCAGCACTGGGACCATATTGAATCAGTTGAGAACAGGGAGGTTATGGCTTGGACCTCACGTAGCTAGGAGAATGTAGGGAACCTGGTGTTGGAAATGAGCAAGCATGAGCACCAAGGGCTAGGAGAGCACAAGCTGGACCCTGTGTGCGGCTGGGAAAGTGTGGCAGGATCTGGGGCTGTGAGCTGGCCTTTCACTGAAGCTGTGAAGTGGATCTGGGGGCTGAGAACGTGCTGAGTGCTGTAGGGATAGGAAGTGGCTTGGATGGTAGTGTGTGGCACCTAAGGGGCTGGGGTGGAGATATTGGTGGGTGCTGAGATACTGACCAAGATAGCAGCCAACATACAAAAAAATCTTTGGTTAGTTCTTGACAATAGTGGATTAACTGTCATACGCTTTATACGGACTAGTCAAATGACCAGAAACACACGATTGAATTTTTACTGCCGAGCAGAATGGGAGCTTTGCGGGTTTTAAAATTTTGGGTGGTTCGACAGTGGCTGTTGTTGAGTCTGCTGCACGAAACAGTTTAAAGGCAGGTTGTGTTAATAATTGAGAAGCTACCATTTGTTTGTTTTTAACGTGGAGAATTCTGTTTGAAGTATGAGGTCCGCTTTCAAGTTCACTCGGGCCAACCCCTGAACTTGTGCTATTTGGTAAGTTGGGGGGTGGTGACTTGGCATGACAGCTTTCTGGTTCACTAGGGGAAAGGCGATCTGTAAATACAGATTATCAAAGCAGAATAAGCTTGGTCACACCAGGAGTGGAATCCATGCTGTCAGCCAGTTGCGCTGACTTTTGTGCACAAGTGCAACAACACAGTAATGCCCCAAGTGTTGCAGTGCAACTCATTCGGGGCTCTGAGAGTGTTTACTTTTCATTTGTTCGTGGGATGTGGCAACACCCACGTTTATTGCCTCGCCAAGGTGGTCGCCTTGAGTACAAGTGAATGGCTTAATGGGCCATTTCAGCCAACAGTCAACTACATTGCCCTGAGGGCCTGAAATCACATTGGCCAGGCTGGGTAAGGCGGGAAGATATTATCCCCTGAAGGACATTAGTGAACCAGATGAGTTTTTATGACGACCCAGTAGTAAGACAGTCACCATTACCCTTACTGGCTTTTTATTCCAGATTTCTCGAGTTAACTGAATTTAAATTCCCTAGCTGCCGTGGTGGGATTTGAACTTGTGCCTCCAGATCATTAGTCCACGCAGCTCTGGATTACTCACCCAGCTGCACGACTGTGATGGTCCCTTCTGTAGGTTAGAACCATAGTCTGTCTCAGTGCCCTGTTGAGGTACATATGGAGTGATTTGAATGTTGAGTAACTTGTAGCAGCTGTGGAATTGTAGAGGGCTAGCTAAGGCTTGCAAGCCCCCATTTCTAATAGTCTCAAAGCCAAGCATGGTTTTACATTTGGCATTGTTGCTGTCCAGTTGGCTATGTGCCTCATCCTACTGACAAGCCAAAAATGTCTATTACCAGTAGATGCTTTGGGTAAATAATTTAAAGGGGTCCTTGCATTCCAGGTCAGTGACCTCCAGCATCTATTAGTGGTTACGTCATTGCGATAACTGATGGTTGTGTACAGTGTGTCCCCTGCAGCTAGTTGACTCAGAACAAAACCCTCTTTGTGACGTGTACCTGGGCCACTTGAGAGAGACAAAGATTTTACAGATGGCAAAACTGCACCAAGGTCTGTTTGGTGTGCCCCAGGAGTTGGGGCTGCAGCATTCCTGTAGGTTCACTGTACTCAACTGTGTTTAATGCTAAGGTGGTGCATCGCTTGGGCAAACTTCACAACCCAGAACCAAACTTCAATCTGTGCAAGGGATTGCCCACAGTTTGATCCTCCGTTTAAAAGCCTCTGTTGAGTAGACTTTAGTCAATAAGTGATTTGGCATTAAAAACAAAAAACTGCGGATGCTGGAAATCCAAAACAAAAAACAGAAACAGAAATACCTGGAAAAACTCAGCAGGTCTGGCAGCATCAAGGTCATGAGGACTCGAAACATCAACTGTGCCCTTCTCCACCGATGCTGCCAGACCTGCTGAGTTTTTCCAGGTAGTTCCGTTTCTGTTTTTGTTGTGTAAGTGATTTAGTAGCCTTCAGTGTGTTTTCACTTGCCAGGAAGAAAGGAGTCTTCTATGAGATTGCACAAGTCCAAAGATTAGTTTCTCTTATTTGAAGAGGAGTTGGGGGCCCAGTTATTCAATCTTGGAAGTTTAACAGTAACTTAGCAATCTGTTTTATTTCGTCGTCTCCAGCCAACAGAAAATGGGTTTCTTGGCATAAGTTTCCTTGCCCAAATCATGCTGGGATTATACGGCACTGTTTACTTTGATTTAAAGTTCTGAACTGTTTTGCTTTGTTTGGGAAATTGGTGTGTGCAGCTGATGTGCTGATGCAGTGACTTACTCTGCCGTTTAGGCAGCTTTAAACAAAATGTTATGCTTCCTGTTGTCGAGCTTGCAATCAGCATTCTTCCTCTTTCTATGTTTGTGACCCATGCTCTGTTCATGAGAGTCACTTTACAGCGTGGAACGATGGCGCATTAGGACTGCGGTTTCTCGAGTTGCTCGTGTTGGACCAGGGGTTCATGGTGGACCACGTGGATCTGCTGTCAGAGAAACAGCAAGTGGGGGTGGTTCATCAGTAAAGGAGGAAACCGGCAAAGGTTTGGCTTGTAGCCTCAAGGTCCAATTGCTGGTGTGGGTCTGATTTTACTTGCATGTAATCCTTCGGTTTTACTCTGCAGTTTCACTAAATGTGGCAGCCCCAGGGCTAAAGTGGTTACCAAAACAGGGCGAGTTCAGATCCTAGTAGTCACTGGCATTTCTCCTTGCTTTCATTTGCTAAGAGAACTTCTAAACCAAGGTTTTTTTCCTTCCAAGCCTTCTGTCCAGTTGTTTGTGCATTGCAAGCATATAGCTTTGAATATTCTGCCTGTGACCATTGTGTATTTAAAATGGAAAATGCCTCCATCCAAATGTTTATCAAGCTCATGTTAAAATGGAGCCTGCTCCTGTGCAGTCAACATTCCTTTAGCATCTGCTGTGCGAGAGGGTCATTCTGTGCCTGGAAAACACTGATGTGAGAGTCCAGTGGTGATGAAGATCTTACTCAGCCTGACTGCATTTGAATCCTTTTTTTTTAATAAAAGAAACAAAGCTGTCTGTGGACGCTATCAGAGGTAAATTTGGTAACCGAAGTGGAGAGATAGTAGGCCAGAGATGTATGACAGAACTGAGAGCAGGCGAAGAACATGGGGCTTGGCAGGATTGCAGAGGTAGGGTAGAGGCTTTGGATACTTATGGTGAGGTTTTAGAAGTTGATATGCTGGGAGCAGGAGAGCCAATGGAAGCTTGCAAAGTGGGATTGGATTTGGAGACATTAATTTTGTTCCCTCCAGAACTCTTGTAGACTTCTACTCCATCTGCACAAGGTGGGGTTATGACATATGAAGGCACTTTATACTCCAGTTTGCAACATACATCCTAGGTCTTGAGGGCATAATCTAGGCTGCTCAACTGAGTCTCCTGGGTGTCTCTTAGCTTTCATACTTGGATGTCCTTTTGGAAGTCCAGGTGCAATTTATGGGAATTTCAGCAGTCTACTTGAGTTGTAATTTCCAATGAAGTCAAAGTAATTGGCCAGGCAGGATCTTCCTCATATGACTGTTGTTCACTAGATTAATATGATACAGGCCATCCTCGAATGTTTACTTTAGACAATCAATTCCATTACTTTATGTAGATCTGAGTAATATGAATGGTGTTGTCGACTATTTTTGGACATGGGTACTAAATTAGCCTGTTGTTCCATGGTTCTCCTATACTAATGGTCAGTGTCTCTAATCTCTTCCCTAGCCTCTCTTGGATAAATAGTATCTGTCCTGGGGATTGATTACTTTTGAGCACTTCAGCCTGCCTTGCACTTCCAGCTCAGTTTTAACAGAGTCATTAATTATGCCGAAGTTGTTTCTGAGTGAGGAGGACATATTATTTTATTTCTTCCAAGCATATCGGGAAAAAATAATCATTCACAATTTCCAGCTTGTTTTTGCCTTCTGTTCCACTTACATCTTTGGCATTTGTCTTTTTGATTGTTCTATTGCTCCTGCTCACTGCTGGGTTTTGCCCCCCCTTTGTTTTATTTCTCTTTGTTCCTTTGAGCGTCCTCTGTGTTTCTGCATCTTTCCTCATTTATCACAGTGCTTGCAATACTTATCGTGGGGTCATTTCTCCACTTAGTGTCTCACATATTTAGGCTGAGGTCACTAATACCTGGTATATATTTATTTTATGCCTTTGGAGATGTTCCACTTGTTCAATGACACTTCATTCGAGGATAACTCACCTCAGTCTATTTGTGTTAGCTCTTCCTTCATTTCAGTGGTCTTAAATATAGTTCTTGAAGTTATGTTTCTGAATCTTAAGACATGTTAAATGTAATCTGTCACTGCTTCCTAAAGGAACCTCAACTTCCATTCCTTGCACAGTATTTGGGTCATTTAGAAAGACCAGGTCAGGATGGACATCACCTCCTCTGGCTTTCCTAACACAGATATGAAGTGGTCATGCTATATTTTTGCTTGACTTTAAAACACTTCAGTTTTCCCATTTCTATTTAGTTAACTGAAATAATTTTGCTTTCCTGCTCTTGAACACCCTTCCTTTCTGTTCAGAAATTTCCAACCCATGTTGTAAAGCTCCTTCAATTGTGTGCGTTTTTGTTTTTAATAATCTGTGGAACCTTACTGACTGTTTTGAAGTAACTCTCCAGTTTTTTTTATTCTTGGTTAGCCAGTGACAAGGAACCTTTCCTGTTGGTCAGGATATTGTACTATAAGGTGGCACACCGATTCCTTTCTGATGGATAGCAAACCTTGGAAATCGAGGGCCTGGAGACACACCTGGCTTATTGTAGAGGTTCATTATTCAGTTGGTTTATCCAGTTCTTTGAAAGCGAATGGCCTTTTAAAAAAATTCCATTAGCATGTGGACATGATTTTAAGGTGGTGTTTCCCATGGGGGATTTCTTTGAAAATTTAAGAAGCTTTTTTGTAGCTGCATTTTGCAATAAGCAGAACTGAAGCTGCCTAGTATGTAAAAGCGGCAATACATTTTTGCCTTATAACTACATCTTTAATTTGCCTTCCACAACTCACTTCTATTTAAAGAGCTCCTTGAGCAGAAGCGGAGGTCCAGAGAAGGAAATAGTGCACCATACAGACTGACTGCTCTCACCTATCATCTTCCTGCACCAGGTGTACTTCACCCATTACCCCTGTGCTCACGGCCAACATTAGCTGCTATAAAAGCAAAAAACTGCGGATGCTGGAAATCCAAAACAAAAACAGAAACAGAAATACCTGGAAAAACTCAGCAGGTCTGGCAGCATCGGCAGAGGAGAGCACAGTTGACGTTTCGAGTCCTCATGACCCTTCAACAGATGAGGACTCGAAATGTCAACTGTGCTCTCCTCCGCCGATGCTGCCAGACCTGCTGAGTTTTTCCAGGTATTTCTGTTTCTGTTTTTGTTTAACATTAGCTGCTGGTACAGCAATGCCTTAATTTTTTTTTCCCCTTTTAAGTTCTTGTTTAAAAGGGCCTACAAAATTCGGAAGGGATACGATAGGCTAAATATCGAGGTGATGTTTCCAGTGGCAGAGGGAGACTAAAACCAGGAACTCGCCAGTAAATCCAATTGGGAATTCAGGAGAACTTTACCTAGAGTGGTTAGAATGTGAAACTCGATACCACAAGGAGGAGTTGAGCCAAGTAGTGTAGATACATTTAAGGGGAAGCTAGCTAAGCACGAATAAAGGAGCAGACAGGTACACTGATGGGGTGAAATGCAGGGCTAGGAGAAAGCTTGGTGGAGCCTGAACACTGCCAGGGATCAGTTGGGATAAATGGCCAGGTTCTTTGCAAATTCTGTTGTGCTTTCAATTCTCTCATGGCGTTGCCCCTCCCTATATCTGTAATTTCTTCCAGCCCTGCAAGATCTCTGCATTCTTCCAATTTTAGCCTCTTGTGCATCGCCAATTTTAATTGCTCCACTGTTGGCAGCTGTACCTTCAGTTGTCTAGGCCTGAGCTCTGGAGTTCCCTCCCCGAACCTCACCACCTCTCTTTCCTTCTTTAAGTTACTTCCTAAAATCTACCTCTTTGACCCAAGATTTTGTTCATCTGCCCTAATATCAGTATCAAATTATGTTTGATAAAGCTGTGAAGCACCTTGGGATACTTTGCTGTGTTAAAGGTGCCAAATAAATACAGTTAGAGAAACCGAGTTAACGTTGACTCGAAAGAGTTATACTGGACCCGAAATGTTAATTCTGTTTCTCTCTCCACAGTTGCTGCCAGACCGGCTGAGTTTTTCCAGAACTTTGTTTTTATTTCAGATCTCCAGCATACAAAGCATTTTGCTTTTATATAAATGCAGTTGTTGCCCACGCTGCCATTTACAATTTTACATTTTACAATTTATATCAATGACTTGGATGAAGGGACCAAAGGTATGGTTGCTAAATTTGCTGATGACACAAAGATAGATAGGCAAATAAATTGTGAAGAGGACATGAGACTACAAAGGGATATAGATAGATTAAGTGAATGGGGCAAAGACCTGGCAAATGGAGCATGATGTGGGAAAATGTGAAATTGTCCATTTTGGCAGGAAGAATAAAAAAGCAGCATGTTATCTAAATGGTGAGAGATTGCAGAGCTCTGAGATGCAGAGGGATCTGAGTGTCCTAGTGCATGAATTGCAAAAGGTTAGTATGCAGGTACAGCAAGTAATTAGGAAAGCTAATAGAATGTTGTTATTTATTGTAAGGGGAATTGAGTACAGAATCACAATGTTATGGCGCAGAAGGAGGCGGCCATTTGGCCCATTGTGTCTGCATCGGCTCTCCAAATGAGCTTTATGATTTAATGCCATTCTCCTGCCTTTTCCACGTACCCTTGCACGTTGTTTCCATTCAAATAATCATCTAATGCCCCCTTGAATGCCTAGATTGAACCTGCCTCCATCGCACTTCCAGGCAGTGCATTCCAGACTCGATCCACTTGCTGTGTGAAAATGTTTTTTCTCATCACATTTGCTTCTTTGGCAAATCACTTAAAATCTGTGCCCTCTTGTTCTCGATCCTTTTACGAGCGGGAACAGTTTCTCCCTATCTACTCTATCCAGCCCCCTCATAATTTTGAACACCTCTATCAAATCTCCTCTTAGCCTTCTCCTCTCCAAGGAGAACAGTCCCAACCCCTCTAATCTGCCTCCATAACTGAAGTTCCTCATCCCTGGAACCATTCTTGTTATCTCCTGCACTCTCCAATGCGTTCACATTCTTCCTGTAGTGTGGCACCCAGAACTCTACACAATGCTCTAGCTGAGATCTCGCTTGTGTCTTATATAAGATCAGCATAATCCTCCTACTCTTGTACTCTGTTGTACTCTGTGCCTCTGTTAATAAAGTCCAGGATACTGTGTGCTTTATTAACTGCTCTCTCCCCCTGTCCTTCATGATCTATGCACACATACACCCATGTCCCTCTGTCACTTTGTCTCCTTGGTCTCCTTATTTAAGGAAGGATGTAAATTCGTTAGAAGCAGCTCAGAGAAGATTTACTAGACTAATACCTGGAATGGGCGGGTTGTCTTATGAGGAAAGGTTGCAGAGGCTAGGCTTGTATAGTTTAGAAAAGTAAGAGGTGACTTGATTTGAAACACACAAGACCCTGAGGGGTTTTGACAGGGTGGATATGGTAAAGATGTTTCCTCTTGTGGCAGAATCTAGAACTCAGGGTCGCAGTTTAAAAATAAAGTGTTGCCCATTTAAGACAGATGAGAAATTTTTTGAGGGTCTTTGAGTGTTTAGAACATCCTCAAAAGGTGGTGGAAGCAGAGTATTTGAATATTTTTAAAGCAGAGAGCATAATATAAGAAATAGGAACATGAGTAGACCATTCGGCCCCTCGAGCCTGCTCCTCCATTCAATAAGATCATAGCTGATCGTCTTGTGTTTCAATTTCCACATCGCCATCTCACCCCGATAGCCTTTGATTCCCCTGCCTAACAAGAATCTATCTACCTCCACCTTAAAAATATTCAATGACCCCACCTCCACCGCCTTCTGAGGCAGAGAGTTCCAAAGTTGCACAACCCTCTGAGAGAACAAAATTCTCCTCATCTCTGTCCTAAAAGGGTGACCCCTAATTTTAAAACAGTGCCCCCCTAGTTCTGGACTCACCCACAAGAGGAAACATCCTTTCCACGTCCACCTTGTCAAGGCCGTTCAGGATCTTGTATACTTCAATCAAATCCCCCCTCACTCTTCTAAACTCCAGTGGAAACAAGCCCAGTCTGTCCAACCTTTCCTCATAAGACAACCCGCTCTTTTCAGGTATCAATCTAGTAAACCTCCTTTGAACTGCCTCCAATGCATTTACATCCTTCCTTAAATAAGGAGACCAAAACTGCACCCAGTATTCGAGGTGCGTTCGCACCAATGCCCTGTATAATTGAAGCATAAAACCCTTTTATGTTCAATCCCTCTCGTAACAAAAGATAGCATTCCATTCGCCTTCTTAATTACTTACGATTTTATGTAATTCTCCTAGAAGTGTGTGTGTACCCCATCTAGAAACTCTGCCTTATTGGGGTTCGCCCCGAGACCCATGCAACGCACACTGATCCGACTCCTGGCTGGCCAGAAGAAAATCTGCTCTGACCAAATAACCGCATCACAATTAGCTTTAAAATGAGCTTGGTAAGCGTGATGTGGATTGTTCTGTGAGTCATGGATTGGTACCTTCCATTTTATGAGACCTCTTTGCCCCTTGCCCCAGGGTGGAGCATGGTGACTCATTACTCCTGCTGAATGCTGCTCTTTGTCCCTGGCCTTTGCTTTCCCGGAGCAGAGTGGCGTCGTATGTGGGTCTGGGAAACGGATAGGACCTGTGCACTTTTTTGTACAGGGTATTGTGTCCATTTTCTATCTGCATTCATGACAGCTCATCAATGATATTGCACAGAAACGTAATCATTTTTCAAAGCTGTTGAAAGTCAATTGCAGCCTATCCATTTCTCTATCTTCCCTTTTTAAAATGTTTCTAGGGGCTGGAATGTGTGCAATTTCTAAAAAAAATATTTTCCCCTCTCTTATTTTTGTTTCAGGTTAATATTCGAGCCAAAGTGGATTTGCGGAGCGAAGTCGGCCTTCCCCTCGCCGTCTCTGGGAGTGGCTCAGACGGTGGTGGGGTCGGCGATGGTGAAGATGATGGCTCGGCTCCGAGTCCACAGAGTGAAGCGGTCACCAATGAATTGCAGGAGCTCACGCTGCAGTCCAACACTGGCGCTTCTCCACTGAACAGGAGGAAAAATGGTGAGTGCCTCCCCAGGTGTATGAGGTGCTATAGTGCCTTGCGTATTGGCTGTTTGTGATCTTGCCCTTAACCAGCGTCCGAGCGAGTTCTTTCCATTGAAAAGCAAAATCTGGAGCTGGTGAAAACAGGATCAAACTCAGCTGTGATGTATTTTGTGACCGAATAGCTTGCCTATGTTGCTGTGTAGAATGAAGAATGGCCTTTTGGGTACAATGTCCATTGGGATGCCAGTATCATAGAACTGTAGTCCTGTAGGACTTTGTGCCATTTGGACAGAACAAAGCATACCATAGCTCATTGTGTAGCAATCATGCCTGTGAATCGTATGGTTGTGCTGCCAAGCCCCACTCCAGACACTTGAGTACATAATGGAGGTTGAAGGCTGACACTCCAATGCTGTACTGTGGGAGTTTTGCACTGCTGGAGGTGCCACCTTTTGGATGAAACATTAACCCGAGATCCCTTCTGCCCTTGGGTTGATGTTTTAAAAAAAAAGTTCTACTTCACCATTTTGAAGTGGAGCATTGGGGAATTCTTCCCATAGGACTGGCTGATATTTATCCCCAAACCAACGTCGCTAGAAAGGTGATTGGCTGTTGCGTTGCCTACATTACATAAATGCCTACACTTCACAAGCATTTCATTGACTGTAAAACGTTTTGGGACTGAAAGGAGCTGTATAAACATTATTTCCTTTCCACAGGTTGTGGGGAAGGGGATCAAACCTACATTAGTGATATGAACCAATTATAGGATACACTTCATTGAGACTGTAGATCGAGTTTTGGGAGTTTTCTGTGCCACGAGTGGTTATGTTTCATCATTCTTTATGTTTACAACTGATGGTGGTTTGGTGTTTCAAATAATCATTTAGCAAAAATTAGTGATATGTAAACCACATCAACATGCAACAATGAGTTGTTCTTCTTGTGTCATCTGTTTTCAATTTTCATAATGTGAAGCCATTTCTTGGAGATGTTGTCGTGTGACATAAAATTGTGTAAACAACTCAAAGGACAGATTCCTCTCTGCTTTGTATGTGTATGAGCAAACCACATTAGTTTGGATTGGCTGAGATGCATCAAACTCCAGGCTGCAAATAAAAACAGAAAATGATGGAAATGTAGGCCAGGCAGCATCTGTGGAGAAAGAAACAGGGTTGAGGTCCAGTCTCCACAGATGACGTGCTTAGTTACAGCACTTTCTGTTTTTATTTTGGATTGCTATCATCCACAGTATTTTGCTTTTTAAATCACCTAGCCACTTTGCACACTCCTACAAATCTTCCCTGTTTTATCTATTTTCTCAAATGATTCGCCAAAGTGCTCATTGTTCCCGTTTTCACTGACAACCTATTGTTTGCCACAGCATCTCTCATCACCACTCTAAACTCAACCCTGCTTTCTGTGTAGCTGCTAACTGCCCTGTGTAAATTTAATTGCTACTTTAACACCAAGTAGATTACCTTCAAAGGCAGTCACTTGGGATCGAGGATGACTTGCTTCCACTGCAGTTTGATGAGTTGTAAGATGGTTGATAAAGTCCAATATGCGATCTACAGACTCTGCCACATGTGGGGCAGGAGGTGCCCGAAGGGCTGGGTGGATGGGTTGTTTAGAGGTTTATGTGCTTCCCCCGATTCCTCGACTTCGCCTCTGCACGTTCCTGATGTGCCTGATGTGCCTTCCTGGACCAGCCTTGTCCATTTTAATTGGTCACAAGCTAGGGACTCTCATGAATTGGTGGGGGTGTTTAACTTCATGGATGCTTTGAGGACATCTCTAAAGCTTTTCCACTGTTGTCCTGGTAGTCTCCTGCAACCGAATTTGAGTAGAGTAGTTGCTTTGGGAGTCTGGCATCAGGCAGACGAGCAACATGTCCTGCCCTGTGGAGCCCGTTTTGAGTGATCAGTGCTCGATGCTGAGCTTGTTGGCTTCAGAGAGGCCTTTCTTGCCACCAGATTTGGAGCACCCTGTGAAGGCACCACTGGTACCTCTCCAGTGCTTTGAGGTGTCTGTTGTAGGTTGTCCAAGTCTCCGAAGCATTTGGAGCATGGGGATCAGTGCTGCCTGGTGAGTAGATTATAGTTACTTGAGGAAAAGAGCAATTAAAATACTTTAAACATGATCCTTTAGCCTTAAAAATAAAATCTACTCAACTTACTTAAAGCTCAAAGCCCTTTCAGGAAGCTGAACAAATCTTAACATAGGAAGCCATGTGAAACCATTGTGCAGGCTGGTTTTTTTTCATTTAGTAATAAGTGATGTCCCAGTAATTGTTGGGTGTTCTCATGTTAGTTTTCCCCAGTCGGCTGTTAATATGCTCTGGTATTCACCATTTTCAAACCATCTGTACACGGCAGAAAGTAGAGCTCATGATTGTTTGAGGTTAGCGTTGTGGCCACCCTGATGCCTTGTGCTCTTGATGCATTTACCCTGAATCCAAATTGTTGGCGTTTATCTCTGAATTTTCTATTTTGCTGAGTTTAAAGCAATCATGACGATCTGCTCTTCAGCCTCCATAGCAATGGCTGCACTGCAAGTATATTTGTTTTGCCTGAAGTGATCTGGCACCTCTCGGCCTTCCTGACATACCTACAAGCTTAAGCTGTTTATTTCCCCTCTCAGATTGTCCCAAAGGATGTTAAAAGTGAAAGTTTGGAAACTCTGTGCCCTCATTTGACCAGTAATGTGGCCCTTCCCCAATCCTGTCACCACCGATGTTTTTGGTATTTTAACTTGTTATCTTCACCTCAGTAATTACCTGGAATATGCACACCAAGAGAACCTCAGCTTGGAGGCATTTTGGTCCAACTGTTATGCGCACTTCTTGCTTTTGTTGTTTTTCTGGGACAGTCAGACTGATGATCAATACAAGTTTACTGTTGGTTATTTTTTAAATCTCCCAGTATTAAATACAAGTGTGATCCTTTGGTATACCTTTTGAGTGGGCTTAAGGTGGGGCCAGTTTTGATTAAGGTGTGCAAATGCATGTGTCACTGAGTATTGACAGCCCAATGGAACTTAGCTGGAACTTGGAAATATTTTTCTTACGTTAAATTAAAAAATCCTGGCCTGCATACGGATACCAAGGTTGGTGAGAGTAACTGAGAGAACAATGGGCATTGGGGAATGGTGCCAAATTTCAGTTTTAAAAGCTTATTTAAGTTACGAAGAGTGGTTGGATAGACTTGGGTTGTTTTCGTTGGAGCAGAGAGGGGGGCGACCTGATCGAGATGTACAAGGTTATGAGGGGCATGGACAGGGTGAGCAGCTGTTCCCCTTAGTTGAAGGGTCAGTCACAAGGGGACATAAAGTTCAAGGTGAGGGGCAGGAGGTTTAGGGGGGGGATGTGAGGAAAAGCCTTTTTACCCAGAGGGTGGTGACGGTCTGGAATGCACTGCCTGGGAGGGTGGTGGAGGCGGGTTGCCTCACAACCTTTAGAAAGTACCTGGATGAGCACTTGGCACGTTATAACATTCAAGGCTATGGGCCAAGTGCTGGTAAATGGGGTTAGGTAGGTAGGTCAGGTGTTTCTCGTGTGTCGGTGCAGACTCGATGGGCCGAAGGGCCTCTTCTGCACTGAGATTCTGTGATATGGCTGTTGTCGGCTGTCCCTCAATTTGAAGATGATGTCTGCAAGGTTGAGTTTCTGCCATGGGTTTTCATGTGACTGAACAGGCCAATTCTTAACCCACAGACCTTTGGGCATATGAGGCAGGGTGTCCCATGTTGAGGTAGGTGAGACCCGGAGTGCAGGATTGATTTAATTTGCTTTCCTTCTCTGCTGCTGCTCTGCCTCAATATTTAAGACGTTGTGACTCAGTGTGAGGCAGCTTGATGGGTAAGTAGTTGCCATTTTGAACAATTAGTAGCAAGTACTTCCCAGTCATTAATGTCAATGCTGCCACGCCTCAGAGTGTCTTTGAAGTGTTTTCTTTGTCCTCCCCTGGAATATTTGAGAGTTTGAGAAAACAGGACCAGGTGGTGGGTAGATGATTTTCGGCTATCTAGACAGTGTCCAATCCATTGACGTTGATTTTGCAGGAGTTTGCCTGAATGCTTAAGGGAGCTGGCTTCTAGCTTGACTGTATGAGGAAGGGAAAATTGAAAGAGGTGGAGTCTCGCAGTTGAGGCCCTGGGAAGCAATGAGTAAGAGTAGAAGACAAAATGTTTCTTGGTTTCTGCTCTGCGAAAAGGAAATTGGTGCAGCAATTAAAAAAAAATGTTAGTGAAAGGGTTAATGTTGATTGCTGAAGAAAGTAAGTGATTGGCCACACCGGGTAAAGTTCACAGGCATTGTAAAAGCTTTGTGTATTCAAGGCTTTCCTGGTTGAAGCAGTGATCTCATACATGTAGGCTGTATCTAACAAATAGTGGGAGGGGCCCACAGCAGAACATGCTTGTACACTGAGTAGTGGCCACCAGTGGTAGTCTTTTCTCAGAAGCTTTTCAGAAGTGAAGCTGCAGTGAAGTGGGGGAAAAAAAAACACGGCTTGTGAGTACGAGCCACCGGAGAGAAATGGCATTGTTAGGAACAGACAATCCACTGCTCACGATCCACTATGTTTGTAGAGCAGGTAAGGCGGAACTTAGTTAAATGGCTGTTCACCACTAGAGCAGCTTATTCCCAGTGGACTGGGTTAACTCGCAATTGTTTTCCTAGCTAACCAAGAGAGACAGCTTTCCAGCAAGAACTGTGGAGCTTCAGGGATAGTAGTTGTGTAATGTGATTTTTTTTTGTTTGTAATACTGCTGGGATTGCCCATTTACTGGAATCCCCACTGAAGCACATTCCATTGAAGCTTCTGACTTGCCTCTGAATGGCAGCACCTTTGCTAGAATGAAGAACCTCAGCAAAGCAGCTTGCTGTGCTTTTGCCAACCAAATAGGTGTTGGGGTTTCCCTCTCTCGCTTCGCCTCCTCCCCTTCCTCACTTGTGCCATGTACTATTTCTCAGCTTGGGAGAAGCGTCATGAAGTCAGAGCTCCTCCACACCTACAGTGGAGCAGATGATTAAAATTATTTGGGTTTAATATTCTGTTTTCTTCCTTGATCTCTCGCTGTAGAGCAGCATCACCTGATGGCCCTATAGATTAGAACCTTGGTGAGGTGCAGAGGCCAATATGAGCCATAATATACTGCTACAGTCCATTAGAACATTGACTTGCTGAGGTAGTGCTGCACTCTAGTTTACCGGTTCCTGAATTGAACCGGGGAAGAGACTCTTGTGTAAGAGTTATTGTTATGTGACAATTACTCACCAATCAATGTTTGGCATAGGGTGATTAATAAGGCACTTATTTTTTGTCTTTATCCATTTTCCAACTGATCTTCCTCCAGCAATGGCACAGGCACAATGACAGTCGCTCCTTGTACTGTAAATTTTGTGTTTCTTAGAAAACCTGAGTTAAGTGAATGCTCAGGGATGAGTGGATCATGCCAACTATGTCTCTTTACTCCAAGCTGCATCCAGAGCCAACAGGTTTACACTTGAAACTCCCTGTTCTGTTTTGCTGCGGGAAAGGAGCTTAGCAATATTGTTTTAAGAAGGCTAGATTTCTCTTGACTGCACTCAGATTGTGTTTGTCCACTGCTGTGTAGATATCCAGCCGCAGTGGCCAAGCTTGTATCATAATGAATCCTGCCATAATTTTGATTGTTAAGTTCACCTGAGTTTATTCTCCTGCCAGACTTTATGAGCAAATGGTATCTAAAATGGCCTCCTTTTGTGTTGGTTAGTGGCACAGATACCTTGATTTCTTCTCCGCCGATGCTGCCAGACTTGCTGAGTTTTTCCAGGTAATTCTGTTTTTGTTTTGGATTTCCAGCATCCGCAGTAGCTTTTAGCTTTTTGTTTTTACCTGTAACCTTTCCCCACCCAGATATAGCATTGGCTGTCCCTGATACTGTTAGCAGTACTACTTCTTAGCAGTAGTGCGAGTTGTGGCCTAGGGCTACTGTTTTCAGTAAACAGAGAGCAGTTCAGAGGCTAACCATCATCCTTTGAATTAGAATGGCATAGCAATTACATCATGAAAATGTGCCACTTGGCCCGACCAGTCCATGTTGGTGTTTATCTTCCATATGGTACTTTCCTAATTCCATGTGTGTATACTAAGTTTTCCCCCCTGCCATATCCCTTAGTCCCCCTCCTTCAATCCTTCTCTTCACAGCCTCACAACCAGAAAAAAGCCTCTCTTCACTTTCTTCTATCTTCTACATTTCATGTTGTATTAATGGCCCCTCATTTTGGACACCTCAACAACTGGAAACAGTCTATCATTGCCTACTCTGTCCCATCCCTTCATAATTTTAATCACCAATCACCGTGTCATGTCTATTAATGAAAACCTCCTCATTACACTCCTGTTCCTCCCTTCTGCCTCTTTTCCCTATTGCTTCAGTACAATGAAGCAAATGACCAGCTACTGGCTGATACATAAGTACACCAGGATTCTGGGGGTTATCATTGAGCAGAAACTGAATTGGACCAGCCAAATAAACACTGGCTGCAAAGAACAGGTCAGAGGCTGGAAATTCTGTAGTGACTGACTCTTTTGACTCCCCAAAGTCTGCCTGCCATCTGTGCACAAGTCAGGTGTGTGATGGAATACTCTCCACTTGTCTGGATGAGTGCAGCTCCAACAACGTTTGTTGCAAATAAGTTTATAAGACTATTTTACAAATAAGTTTATAAAATTGTTTTGAGACTGTCTCTTTAATTTGAGGTAAAATGGAGGAATGAAGGGCATCATGTGACCTGTTCCGAATTGCACCTGAGAACGAGCTTGGGTGGCTTGGTTGTTAAATGGGGGCCCAAGGTTGTTTACTGGGAAGAAGGTGCAATGTGTTCACACATGTGAACAATGGCAATGACATCTGTGATGTCTGTGGGTAGATTTAGTCTCTAAGTCTCACGGAGGTGTTAAGGAATGTCAGGTTTTCTAAATGGCTATATTTTAAACTGTCTATTTAATTCCAAGATAGAATGGAGTTGGAGGTTTAGAACCCTAGAACCATGGAACCATAGAAAAGTTATGTCGTAGAAAGAGGCCATTCAGCCCATAATGACTCTGCTGGCACTGGTTTAGAAAGTTAATCAATATTTCTGTACTAAGCCTTTGTGATTCACGTTGCCATGGAGAAACGTTTTGAGGGGGAACTGGCCATGGAAAGCCATTGTAGTATTGAATTACAGGGTTTTCTTAAGATAATATGTATGAACCTTAGTCAGTCTGCAAGAATTTGAGAGAGAGAGAGGGCAGAGAGATCGAATCAGCCAGTCTTTCTTCATGACAGAGAGTACAGGTGGGAGCTCACGGTGGTATTGAAGAGTCCAAGTTCGTGAGAATTTAACTGAGGCTGGAAGGTTTCCCTAGCTTTGGCTGGAGAGAAATCTCCAAGATGGTAACCTTCACCATGAAAGTGAGTTCGGGGATTAGAAGTTACTCGGCTGGTAAAGGAAATAGAAAACAAGCCATCAGGAGCTGAGATAGCTTCATACTGTTTCCTGGAGAATGAAGTGTCCACTTAAGGGACAGTGTAAAGTGTAACCATGGAGGAGATTTTCATTCATTTTAAAAGATAAATGGAAAACTTTTCTGTAGTTTAGACAAAAAAGTTGCCAACTGAAATGGCGTTTAGTCAGTGTTGCTTTTAATTTGTTAGTTAGAGTAAAAGTCTTGTCGCGTGATCCATCCACTCAGTCACTGGAAATTCGAATGTTTTTCTAAAAGTTATTGGCCTCTATGGGGATCGTAACACACACAGGAAGCTCAACACCATCCAGGACAAAGCAGCCCGCTTGATCAGTGTACACCAGCTACAAGATGCACTGCAGCTACTCACCAAAGCTCCTTTGACAGCACCTTTGAAATTTACGACCTCTACTACCTAGAAGAACAAGGGCAGCAGACACATGGGAATACCGCCAGCTGCAAGTTCCCTTCCAAGCCACATACCATCCTGACTTGGAACTAGATCGTTGTGAGACAGGTTGAGTGAGTGGGCAAAGACATATCAGATGCAGTATAACGTGGATAATTGTGAAGTTATCCACTTAGGTAGGAAAACCAGAATGGCAGAGTATTATTTAAATGGTGATAGATTGTGAAATGTTGATGTACAAAGGGACCTGGATCCTTGTACATCAATCATTGAAAGTGCAAGCATGCAGGTGAAGCAAGCAGTTAAGGCGGCAAATGGAATGTTGGCCTTAATTGCGAGAGGGCTTGAGTACAGGAGTAAGGATGTCTTACTGCAGCTGTACAGGGCCTTGGTGAGACTGCACCTGGAGTATTGTGTGCAGTTTTGGTCTCCTTACCTAAGAAAGTATGCACTTGCCTTAGAGGGACCACAGCGATGGTCCACCAGACTGATTCCTGGGACGGCAGGATTGTCATATAAGGAGAGATTGGGCCAACTAGGCCTGTATTCACTGGAGTTTAGAAGAATGAGAGGATGAAACATATAACATTCTGACAGGACTGGACAGACTAGAGGTAGGGATGATGTTCCCTCTGGCTGCGGGGTCTAGTGCAAGTGGACACGATCTCAGGATACGGGATAGGCCATTTAGGACTCTTCACTCAGGATGGTGAACCTGTGGAATTCTCTACCACAGAGGGCTGTGGAGACCAAGTCACTGAATATATTTAAGAAGGAAATTAGACAGATTTCTAGACTCAAGGCGTCAAGGGGTTTGAGGAGAGCGCGGGAGTACGGTGTTGAGATAGAGGTTCAGCTATGATATTGAATGGCGGAGCAGGCTCAAAGGGCCTCCTGCCTCTATTTTCTGCGTTTCTATGTTGTTCCTTCACTGTTGCTGGGTCGCAATTCTGGCCCTTCCTTACAGCACTGGGTGCATGTACACCAGATGGACTGCAGAGGTTCAGGCAGCTGGCTAACCACCACCACCTTGAGCAATTAGGAATGAGCAACAAAGGCTGGCTTTGCCAGTGATACCACGCCCTAATAAAGAATTAAAAAAAAATCTTGATCAAGTTCCATAGCCAAGGTGTATAGCCATGTTCTTCCAGCAATTAGGGGATGAACAGTTGCTTGGTTGTACAGAACTTAACTGAAATATTGCTGAAAAGAGAGACATGTCGAAGCTTTTCATTTTGCACTCAGGACAAACACAATATCAAATTTCAAACCATCACAGCAATTTATACCACAGGAGAAAAGGGTGTTGATTGGTTGGCGAGTCGACTCTGGCTGAGGGATTTGGCATTCTTTTCATTGTGAAGAAGACCCTTATCTGTTGGCAAAGGAGGTGATTTTAATTTGTAATGTTACCTGATAGTCTTTAATGTGCAGGGTTAGTATGTTGGCCAAGTTAAACTTATTCCACTTATTGCAAAGTCCTCACGTAATCAATGCAGACTGCATTGGTCAACGTGAAAATGCAGCATCTTGTCAAAATTTTCTACGAGTTTATGCTAAGAGGGAGTCAATAACTTGTTGGTCAGTGTGATAGAGTTGCAGCAGCAATCACATCTACTGCAACCATTCCTTTCCTCTTCTTTCACTTGTGCAACAACCACCCCAGCCCTCCACACTGCTGTCATAGTGATTTCTCCATTGTTATCCAGGAAGGGGAAGAGGAGACAGTTGAGCCAGTCTTTATGATTGTACACATTCTTACACCTTCCTTGTTACCTAGCTTTGTCTTCTCTCCTGGTTCCCTATATTTTCTTTTAACTGAGATGAAGAAATGAACAGACCACTGCTAATGCAATTAGCCATTGGCTGTGTGAAAGTGACCCCATTGCTGGTAATGCAGCAGCTATTTTTTGGGACAGTGATTAGTGCCAGATTTCCAGGTGCAAGGCATCTAATCTCACTTAGACTCCATGCTAGAGAGTTGCTAAATTCACCTCTAGGTGCAACTGATTAACCTCGAAGGTTGAACAGCCTTGCACGACATTGTGAAGGGAACCCTTGTAATTCTGACCTCTTGCACGTGTGTGGTTTTCATTGCTCCATTACTGGTGGCCGTACCTTCTGCAGCCTGGGCCCTAAGCTCTGTAATTCTCTCTTAACCCTGCTATATCTCTCTCTCTTGCTTCTTAAAGCCGACCCCATGAGCAAGCTTTTGGACACCTATCGCAATATCTCTGTGGCTCAGTCAAATTTTGTCAGAATGCTCCTGTGAAGTACCTTAGACTGTTTTACTTGAGTTGAAGCCGCTATGTCAATGCAAGCTTCCATATCCAATGCATGCTCTATCTATGATGGGCCAGGAACAGATGGTTGCAGAGGAACCTCAGCCTGTGCACTGTGACTAAACTCTTGAAGGGCAATTGGAGTGGCCGTCCACTGAAAAACACAGGCTCAGTTAATTTTCCTGTTTGCAGTTTCAGCCAATTAAGTAAAGTTGACCCTTTTGCAATGGTTAATTCTTGCTGTGTCCTGCTGAAAAATCTCCCCCGCACCCTGAACTGTGTCTCAGAAACCCCCTTTGTGCCATTCCATTCTGACCAGAGGGGTTTCCTGTACGGAGTGCCCTCCACTCCCTCGCTCTCGCCAGCTGTCCGGACATGCCATGGCATTCCAGTCTGCTGTCCGGAGAAGGCAGGGGTCCCTCGTTGGATGATATACACACGGGGGTCATAAAGTTATACAGCACAGAAACAGGCCCTTCGGCCCATTGTGCCCATGCTGGCCATCAAGCACCTATCTACTCTAATCTTGTTTTCCAGCACTGTATTGGCCTGTAGCCCTGTATGCTGTGGTGTTTTGGTGTGGAGGGTGTTGCACGCGGCAGACCTGTGCAGTGGAAGGTTAACTCGATTACAGGTGGCCTGGGAGTCCATGAATTTCTTTGGCCTCGAGGAGTCAGTCTTTCACATCTACGTAGGATGTGTGTCGTTTCACCCCCTATTTCATGGTCAGAGGGGACTCCTCCGTAATTTTTGGATGCAGTTCATCCCGCACTCCAGATCCTTGGCCACCCAGTGAGGAGGGGTGTGGGCAGAGATCGGAGGACCCCTTCGAGGAATTGCTCCTGGGCCTGGCCAAGGTGGCTATTAACGGGTTCAGGCAGTGGGTGGTCGAGGGAGTCATTCGGCTCGACTCCATGTCTCTGTTCCGTGGCTATCCCTAACGTTGGCGCATGTGGTGTTTGCTGATTTGCTCCAGGCCTCCTGTGACCACTGGGCACCGAGGGGAACGGGAGTGAATCGCCTCTGAAAGTGTCACTTTAATCTAAATAGCTAAGTTTCTTTTAATGTTTTTAGGGTTTTTTTTTACTGTATATTTGTAATGCCCTTTTCAGTGGGGATACTTGGTACCTCTTTATTGGCAATCTTTTGGTTGGGTCAAAAGAGATATCAATCCTGTTTTAGGTCAACAGTTAGCCCGTTTGACGTCTCTTGGGTACATTCTTCATGAATTGTTATGTATTTATTAGCAAAGTGCTGCAGCCCAGACATTTTATAAGCATGACGGATGTATTTTATGCAGACTGATTTCATGAGTCGTCTGTAGTCTGTATTTCATGCACCTACAACTTGTTTGCAAAATGATGCAATTGAGATACTGTTCAGAGCTAGGAGGACTGTGACCAGGGAGGGGCAGCAGCCAGTTATTTGTGTAGTCTAGGAAGATTTCTGAGTGTTTCTGCTACACTTCACTCTCTAGAGAAAGCCTTCTGGTTTAACTGTATAAATAAATAATTGGCATGTGTCTAACTTTCAAACCAACTTTAAAAAGTTGAACTAAACCTTTGATAATTAACGTGCTCTTGATAGCTCATTCAACAAGACTAGTCTGCTTCGAGTTGTGCTTTCAGCTCAGATGGTGGACTCCACCCTCAGCTCATAAACTCAAGACCAAAACTTAGTTTGGTGTAGCTCCTGTTTCTATATAACCGGATTCATATAACCAGATTCAGTTGTAAAGAAACTCTGATCTAAAGAATGCATTTCACATCTTTGGAAATGTTTTACAGTCAATGGGTTACTCTTGAAGACAGCTCACTGTTCCAGAATCATCCAGGAATGCAAAGATAACCCCCACACCCCTGCTGCTTTCCTCAACTGCAAACCATCTGCTGTTTCCCATAAATCCTCCACCGTCACCTCCAACAAGTGCAAGGAGCTCATGTGCTACTTTGTCACTGAGATTGAGACCGTCCCGTCAGCTGCCTTTACCACGAGACCAAACTTCCTCGAAAGTCGTCCCTTCATAAGCCCTGAACTCCCCTTTGTTTTATAGGGTAGTAACTTCCGAGCTCCCCACCTTCTGATGGGGTGCGCCCCAACGATGCGCTGGGGAATTCCTTTCCGAAGTTTCCAGGCAAGGGTTTACACGGCAATTGCCCAGAAGTGCACACTTCCTCTGGACAATTGTCCTGCGCTGGGAACCATCTGAAAATGCAGTTTAAACTTCAGATGGTTCCGCCAGGATTATACCGATAGCTACCCAGCAAAAGTTAGAAGAATTAAAACCTCTTACTTCTGGGTAACTATTGTAAACACCCACCCCACACCCCCAAGCAGCCCCACAAGGATTCCCCCACCCGTGGGCCTGCCCTGAACCCCGCTGACCTCCGACCCTGACCTCCACCCCCCACCTGAACCCCCCGACATCCGACCCCTCCCACCCCCCACCCTTGACGCCTGCAAGGAGTCTCTTGATGCAGGCCCCAAGCAGCCCCAGCGATCGGAAGTGTCATTTTCAAGGGCAGTTGAGTGTGTATTCATTTCTTCTAATTCCGACTAGCATCTCTTTCCGTCGCTAGTTGGAAGTTACGGCCCATAGTTTCTTTCCCATTTTCCCTTGTGCCACATCCTGCTCACTTAACCCTATTTCCACTTAACTGCTAATCACCCAAGTTCCCTTCCTGGCTCCCATGTTAACTGATATTGTTAACAGTTCTCTCTTGTCAGGTACTTCCCCTCTTTCCTTCAAATCTGGTGTCATCACCCCTCTATTCAAAAAAAGCTAACCTGTGGTTCCCCCCTGATCTTACAAGCTACTGCCCCACCCTCCAGCCTCACTCTCCTCTCCAAAGCCCTTGGCTGTGTTATTGCCTCAAATCTGTGTCTATTTTCCCTGGAATTTCATGTTGGAATTCCTCTTGTATTGTAGCAGGCACAAAAAACATCAAAATGGTTCTGAGCAAGGTCACAAATGACATCCTGTGTGGCTGTGACAAAAAGCAAACCATCCTTCATCGTTTGCAACCTGTCCTGCAGCCTTTGGCATGGATGATCACACCATCCTCCTCCAACGTGCCTCCACTGTTTTACAGCAGACTGCACTCACCTGGCCCCGGCTGTCTCCCAAGGTTGATCCTTGACCACCCCCCCACTATTTCTCATCTATGTGTTGCCCCTCAGCGAAAGCATCGGGAAATGGAGTCAGTTTTCACATGGCGATATCCAGCTTTACCTCATCACCATCTCTCTCGACGATTCCACGTTCCTAAATTATCATGCTGCTTGTCAGATACCCAATACAGAATGAGCAGAAATTTTCTTCAGTTAAATATTGGGAAGACTGAAGCCATTATCTTAAACTGCCACTCCAAGCTTTGCTCCCTAACTACTGATGCCATCCCTTTTTCCTGGCACTTGTATGAGACTAAACCAGTCTGTTTGCAGCTTGGTGTCACGTTCGACTGTGAGATGAGCATCCAACCTCATTCTTGTTATCACCAAGACCTCCTGTTTCTTGGCTTTTCCCCTGTTGAAACCTTGATCTGTGCCTTTCTTACCTCTAGACCTGTTTATTTCAATGCAGTCCTGGCCAGTCTCCCATGTTCTGCTCTCCAGAAACTTGTCGACTGAAACTATGTTGCCTGTGTCCTGATTCACACCAAGCCCACCCATCACCCTGTGCTTGCTGACTTGCCTTGGTTTCTGGTTAAGTAACAGCCCAATTTTAAAATTCTCACCCTTATTTTCAAATTCCTCTGTGACCTCACCCCTCCAGCCCCACAACCCTCCAAGATCTCTGTGCTGCTCTGATTTTGGACTCTTGAGCATCCCGGATTTTAATTGCTGGTGCCCTTACCTTCCGTTGCCAAGCCCCTAAGCTCTGGAGCTCTCTAGCTTTTTCCTCTCTACCTTTTTCCTCTTTAAGACACTTCTTAAAGTCTACCTCTTTTTCTCAGCTTTAGATCATCTACCCTATCACCTTGCTGTTGAATTTTCCTTTATAATGGCCCTATGAAATGCCTTAGGATATTTTACCATGTTAAAGTGCTATATAAATATCAGTTGTTGTTGGTGTTGCCACTGTTACACTGGCAAACATGGCAGCAGATCTGTGCACAGTAAATATGATCAGTGACCCATGAATCTGCCTTTTAGTGGGTGTTGGGTGAAGACTAAATGGTGACCAGGGTATGCAGCTTCTGACTCTGATCAGTGCACTTTGTAATCCAGCAGAACAGTCAGTATAATGTCTCGTCCAAAATACAGCAGCTCCTACTCAGTTCTGTGCTGCTCTGTACCTTTGCCCCGATTTCTTTGGCAACTCCAAAAATGCCAGTAAGCATTTGAAGATTGTTTGGTGCCACCACACTTGAGTCCATCTTCACTCAGGGGTTTAAACTGTTTTTTTAAATCATGTTTTGTTTCTGCCAGACTCTGTAAGGTTAGGGGGAAGCAAAGGCATTTACAGGATGTGGGCATCGCTTGTAAGACCAGCATTTGTTGCTCATCCCTAATTGCCCTTGAGTAGGTGGTGGTGAGCTGTCTTGACAACTGAGTAGCTTGCAAGGCTATTTCAGAGGGCAGTTAAGAGTCAACCGTATTGCTGTGGGTCTGGAGTCATGGTGTCAGATTTCCGTTCCTAAAGGACGTCAGTAAACCAGATGGCTTTTAAATGACAATCCAGACACTGCTTACGATTACATGATAGGTTTGTTTAATGATGTGATTCTAATAAATTTCCCAGCTACTGTGGTGGAATTTGAACTAGTCTCAAATCATTAGTCTGGGCTTCTGATTATTAGTCTGGTAACATAACAGTGCTACTGTTCCTAGTAAAATGATTGTGTTTAAGAAAAGATAGTTGTAATGGAGGTGCTTTTTGTGGTGGTATTACATCATTCCACTCCTCCCTTGTCGTCCTTGATTCTTGAATTCTGATCTTGCTGTGGGACAAACACGGTGAGCTTTGGACAAGTAAAGCATTTGGCTATTTCTTTAGGACTGTATTCCATTGTTTTGTGGGGGAATCTGAGAGTTATTACCTATTCAAGGGAGGGAGGCAGAAAACAGGAAACTAGACTAGTTAGCTTGATGTCTGTCGTGGGGAAGGTGTTAGAATCAATCACTAAAGAGGTTATAGCTGGGCACTTAGAAAAGCTCAAGGTAATCAGGAAGAGTCAGCATGGTTTTGTGAAAGGGAAATCATGTTTAACCAACCATTAGAGTTCTTTGAAGGAGTAGCGAGTGCTGTGGATCAAGGGGAGTCTGTAGACATACTGTACTTGAATTTTCAGAAGACATTTGATAAGATGGCACATCAAAGGTTATTGTGGAAAATACAAGCTCAAGGTGTAGGGGGTAACAGCATGGATAGAAGATTGGCTGGCAGAAAACAGAGTGCACAAATGGGGTTTTGTCTGATTGACAGGATGTGACGAGTGGAGTCCCGCAGGGGTCTGTGCTGTGGCCTCAACTTTTTACAATTTACATCAGTGATTTAGATGAGGGGAGCGAAGGAATGGTAGCTAAATTTGCAGACGAGACAAAGAGAAGTAGGAAAGTATGTTGTGAAGAAGACATAAGGAGTTTGCAGACGGATATGGATAGGTTGAGTGATTGGGCAAAAATCTGGCAGATGGAGTATAATGTGGTAAAATGTGAAGTTGTTCACTTTGACAGGAAGAATAAAAAAGCAGAGTATTAATTAAATAGGTCGCGGAAAACAGAGTGAACACTCAGACCCAGGAGGTTTGTCTCGGAAGCCTTTATTAAATCGTGATATCACGGAGAGCCCAGCAGCATACAAGGTAGCTAGCTGACACTCTGAGGAAGCATCAGAGCACACACATATTTATAGTAGAGGTTGTACATATCAAAGAGCTTGAAGGTGATAAGACTGTCTAACTTTCAATGATCAATTACATTGAGAATCATTGTCACACAATTAGTCTATTCTAAGTTTATGACTATACAGGATATTAGGGGAAGCTCACGTAGTAATAAAAAGTGAGACAGAGAATAGATAACCATGCTTGACCTTATCTTTAGTGCTAGGGGGTGTACACTCTAGAGAACAGATGACCATTGCTTGATCCTGTCTCCTTGTGTTGGGGGCA
Source organism: Cetorhinus maximus (assembly GCF_964194155.1). Taxonomy (NCBI): domain Eukaryota; kingdom Metazoa; phylum Chordata; class Chondrichthyes; order Lamniformes; family Cetorhinidae; genus Cetorhinus; species Cetorhinus maximus. The sequence goes on along the minus strand of NC_135907.1, from coordinate 1,845,914 downwards.
GACATCCCAGCCACGTCTCAAGGACTCCAGGAAGCCTGCCCATGACACTCCCCTTTCTCCCCTCCTGCTCCATTAGCTGGCAGCTGCAGGTGTACCTGCTAGAACAAAAGAGGGAACTGTGCTGTAGTATTCCACTATGGTGCTAACTGTTTAACCCTTAGTTGACCTGTAGATGTATTTTATTCTTTCACAGAAAGTATGTTGTGAAGAAGACATAAGGAGTTTGCAGACGGATATGGATAGGTTGAGTGATTGGGCAAAAATCTGACAGATGGAGTATAATGTGGTAAAATGTGAAGTTGTTCACTTTGACAGGAAGAATAAAAAAGCAGAGTATTAATTAAATAGAGAGCAGCTGCAGAATCCTGAAGTGCAGAGGGATCTAGGTGTGCTAATGCATGCAGGTTAGTATGCAGGTACAGCAAGTAATCAAGACGGCTAATAGAATGCTGTCCTTTATTAAGAGGAATTGAACATAAACATTATGCTTCAGTTACACAGGGCATTGGTGAGACCACATCTTGAATTCTGTGTGCAGTTTTGGTCTCCTTATTTAAGGAAGGATGTAAATGCGTTGGAGGCGGTTCAGAGGAGGTTTACTAGATTGATACCTGGCATTAGCGGATTGTTTTATGAGGAAAGGTTGGGCAGGCTGGGCTTGTTTCTGCTGGAGTTTAGAAGAGTGAGGGGTGATTTGATTGGAGGATGTAAGATCCTGAACGGCCTTGACAAGGTGAATGTGGAAAGGATGTTTCCTCTTGTGGGTGAGTCCAGAACCAGGGGGGCACTGTTTTAAAATTAGGGGTTGCCCTTTTAGGACGGAGATGAGAGATTTTTTGAGGGTTGTGCAACTTTGGAACTCTCTGGCTCAGAAGGTGGTGGAGACGGGGTCACTGAATATTTTTAAGGCAGAAGTAGATAGACTCTTGTTAGGCAAAGGAATCGGAGGTTATCGGGGTAGATGGGAATGTGGAATTCGAAACACAAACAGGTCAGCCATGATCTTATTGAATGAGAGGGGCTGAATGACCGCCTCCTGTTTCGTATGTTAGCTACTGCTTTGCAGTTACAGAGCATCAGCCAAGCAGGGAAAAGCCTCGAGCTGCATCATTGTAATAAAAACAAAGAATGCTGGAAATGCTCAGCAGGTTGGCAGCATCTGTGGAGTGAAACAGTTAACATTCTGGGTCAGTGAGCTTTCATTCTGGGTCAGCAGAATCAGTTCTGATGAAGGGTCATCAACCCGAAACGTTAACTCTGTTTCTCTCCACAGACCCTGCCTGACCTGAGTATTTCCAGCATATTTTATTTTTTATTTCAGATTTCAAGCACCTGCAGTATTTTGCTTTTGTGTCATTGTAATGATGTTAACAGTGTGGCGTGGGTATGTGCTGTACTGAGTGCCCGCTTCACGTTTTGCTGTTTGTACCTGGTAAGGTATGTGAGCAGCTGTGCCCAACAGTCATGCATAGGTTACTGGTGATGGCCCCGTCCACCATTAGGTGTGGTGTAGATCTCCTTCAATACTGTGTATTAGAGTCAGCCCACAGGAGGATTGCACTTCATTATGACACTTAAATGTTATACAGTCTATCCTTGAGGCCTTTTCAAATTAAAAAAGAAAGACTTTCATTTATATAGCGCTTTTCGCGACCACTTTAGCTCTTTACAGCCAATGATGATTTTTTTTTTAAAGTTTGGTCACTGTAATGTAGGAACCGTGGCAGTTAATTTGCATACAGCAAACTCCTGCAAAGGAGCAAAGTGATAATGACCAGATAATAATGGGGGGAGGCAGTGGCATAGTGGTATTGTCACTGACTAGTATTCTAGAGACCCCCAGGGTTCGAATCCCACCACGGCAGACGGTGAAATTTGAACTCAGTGAAAATCTGGACGACCGTGAAAACCAATGCCGATTGTTCACTAATGTCCTTTAGGGAAGGAAATCTGCCATCCTTACCTGGTCTGGCCTACATGTGACTCCAGACCCACAGCAATGTGGTTGACTCTTAAATGCCCTCTGATTAGGGATGGGCAATAAATGCTGGCCTAGCCAGTGATGCCTACATCGCATGAGCGAATATCTGATGTTAATTGAGGGATAAATATTGGCCAGGTCACTTCAAAATAGTGCCAAGGAATCATTTACATCCACCCAAGCAGGCAGATGGGGCTTTGGTTTAATGTCTCATCTGAAAGGCAGCACCTCCAACAGTGCAGCACTCCCTTGGAGTGACAGTCTTGATTTTTGTGCTCGAGCCCTGGAGCGGGACTTGAACCTGCAATCTTGTGACTCAGAGGCGACTGTGTTACCCACTGAATCACTGCCGACAGTTCCAGTTAAGTTGCATTTCACTGCTGATCCTCGCGTGTTGTTGGTCTTGTGTCTTACGTCTGGGTCGGGGGCTCGATTGATCTTTTTTCCCTCTCACTTCTTCCTTTTTGTGTTTCCCATTAAAGAGCACTTGTCTCCACCTGGCGCCCCCGAGATGGGAGGGCAGGCGGGCGAGGTGCGGACTTCTCCACGGCTTCGACGCCAGTGCCACTCCACGTTCAGCCAACAGGAGGAGCGCTTGCTACAGGGTGAGATGCATTCAGAGATTACTTCTTTTATTGGTGTGCATGTTTGCGGGGGATGTGGGTGGGGTGGCCAGAGGCAGACGAAATGTTGAAAGCCGCTATGAGGCCAAATCAGATGTGGTGGTCCCAGGTCACGTCCAGCCCTGTTCTGCGAGTAATGCTTCTGAAGAAGAATATTGTTTCAGTACACTACACTGCATATTATCAATTGCATATACAGCATTTTAGGTGTCTGAGTAATACGATAGAACCATAGAATGGTTACAGCACAGGAGGAGGACGATTTTCAGATCCTCATGTCTACACTGTGTCTCTGCTCCAGCAACTGAACTAGTCCCACTCCCTGAAATAAAGGCAAAACACTGCAGATGCTGGAGATCAGAAATAAAAACAGAAAATGCTGGAAAAACTCAGCAGGACTGGCAGCATCTGTGGAGAGAGAGAAAGAGTTAACGTTTCGAGTCCAATATGACTCTTTGGAACTTCAGTTCCGAAGAAGAGTTATATTGAGTTGGAAATGTTAACTCCGTTGCTCTTTCTACATTTGCTGCCAGACCTGCTGAGCTTTCCCAGCACTCGTGTTTTTATTTCAGCCCCACTCAGCAGTTGGCACAAAATGCTGGCCTTTGCTGTAACGTGTCCTAGAAGAAACGTGATTTAAATTCAAGCTAATGTTTGCAAAGATTGTTTGGTCCTATGCTCCAGTGGGGAGCACTTTGTTGTTCCCTGTAACCCTGCTTAATAAGAAAATAATTCCCAAGGAGTTGTGTTCCTGATGCCAGTGCAGTAATGTTCGAAAAATGTGCGTGCTTTGAAGACAACTTGGCAGGAGCTGGCCAAAGCTGAGATCGTTAACCGTGCTATCTTGTCTGACTTGATTTCACTGGCTGATAGTTACATTTATATTTGTTATTATTTATATTTATCCATTCAAAAGGAGGGCTGAACTACTGCAGAGCCCTGCATAGCAGAATATCCATTTGAAAGAATTTAGTGCCTGATGTATTACTGAGTTGTAACTGATGTTTCTCTTTCTCCTCCCTCTCTCTCCTCTCTCACTCCTCTCTCTCTCTCTCTCAAACTGCAATACACAGTTGCTCTTTTGTACCAGGATCATCTAGTTTCCCTTCAGTTAACAGATTTGAGTCCTGCTGTGCACTGCGCCGTGCGCATTTGATCTTGTGGTTTGTAGTTTGCTCTCTCACAAGCCCCCTTTTATAGTGTCACACCTTTTCTTTTTGAAAAACAAGCTTGCACCCAGGATATAACTAAACCTAGTGAATGCTGGAAATCTGAGAGTTTGACAGACAAATAATAGAAATACACAGCAGGTAAGTTGACAGCCCAGCGAGGTTAATGACTTGCAACAGAGTAACTCAGCTCATTGTGCTCAGTGACAACCTCCTGGATATTACTGGAGTTTGTTATCGCAGTGCCTTTCAAGCACTATGCAGATTTACGCCATTTATCTTCCCGACACCCAGCCCTGAAGGCATCCACAACAGTCTTAAAATATTCCCTCTGCAACACCCAATTGGTTCTTAAATAATTCACTCCACAGATCTATCCAGCAGGTTATTTCATGTGTTGACTGCTCTGACATTAGTTTTAAATCTGCCTTTTATTAGTGTGATTAGTCTTTTCCCCCTTTCCCCTCTCTTTCCCTTGGGCTTGGCGTAGCAGCTGGCCGGTTTGTGAGGCCGATGGCAATGTTTTTGTTCCATTTGTGGCTGCAACTTCCTTATATTCAAAAAAGACAGATCCAGAGCCTGAATGCCATTGGAGTGCCTTGGCTGTGGGTGCTGGGTAATTCCCCTTGTTCATGTGGGCGTGTTGGGTACTTTCCTCTTGGGGGACGAGCATGTACAAGCTCCTCACTTCAGTTGTTTTTTTTTTGGAAGGCTGGCCTTTTGTTGAAAGGTCCTAACATGGTAGAACATGTTTTTGAGAGGATGCGTCCCCCATTAATTTCCTCACAGCTAGCCTTTGTGGCCCATGCAGCACCCTGTGACTGAGTGGTTGGATCAGCTGTGTGGTCCATTGCGATATCTCGTGTTTGTATTTCTGCAGGATAGGAGTAATGTCAGGAATGACCTCAGTGCTGGCCTGCAAAATAATGCTCCATCTAGTGGCTCAGCAAAGAAGTGGCCTTGGTTTGATGGATAAAAACAAAAAGCTAAAAGCTACTGCGGATGCTGGAAATCCAAAACAAAAACAGAATTACCTGGAAAAACTCAGCAGGTCTGGCAGCATCGGTGGAGAAGAAATCAGTTAACGTTTCGAGCCTTCACGACCCTAGGGTCGTGAAGGCTCGAAACGTTAACTGATTTCTTCTCCACCGATGCTGCCAGACCTGCTGAGTTTTTCTTGGTTTGATGGATGCTGGTGAACTGACTCGCTAGTGACTTGACATTAAATGCAACAGCAGTGTTTGGTTACAGATACTCTGATTTAGACCATACAGTGCCTTAGGACTCCTGTGGAATATATATGGCAACATTTGCTAGGAAAGTTGATTATAAAATTTACTGCGGTGAGTATAGTGGCAAATCAGAATTGCAGCATCCAAGGAATCATTGATAATTCATTTTGCCTGTTTGCTGTAGGAATTTAAAGCTTATTCATTAATGTCCAGCAACAAATTGCAAAAAAAAATACAGGCATCAATATTGACATAAGAACAAAGGTAACTCTCACTATCTGTATCACCGTCATGGTGTCGCAAGGCTCTGTTTGGGAGCTGTGGATTTGACGGAGAATGCTACACTTTATCCCAATTTTTATCAAAAGGGATTTCAGAAGCAGTGCAGGAAACGGTGATGAGGCGTGTTCCAAGTGTTTGATGGATTAACCCAGTTTTGTTGATTACCGTATCTAGCAGTAGGAGAAATAATTTAGAAGAAATAACATTTACTTTCCATTGAACCTTCAGAAAAAATGAGGGCTCTGGTTTTTTCAGTCTGATCAGAGAAATGTTTGAGTTGAAGTATTTTTGGCATCTTGAAAGCAACTGTATTGTGATGCCCAGAGGATGTTGCCTCTTGTGCAGACACAATGGGCCGAATGGCCTTTTGTGCTGTAATGGTTCTGTGATTCTATGTAAATGTCTCCTGTGTTAATTTGAAAGGGTAATTGTAGTTTTTAGCTTTGGACACGAGATTGATGAAAATCGATAATCTTGTGCCCAGAAACGTAACCTTTGAGAGCTAGCACTCAAGTGGAAATGAAAATGGAGAAGAGGATATGATAGGACAGTGATGTGAAATAATGTTTTTTTGGCACAAAGGCAGGCAACTTTGAAACCATAGATCACGGTGTATACGTCGACCCGGTGTATAAGACCTTTTGGCACCATGTTGACCCCCACCTAACCCTTTTTACCCACAACGTGCTGCACTTACATTAATAGCCTCACTTTTTCACCCCACAAGTGGATGCTTTACTTACCGATACCTTATAACTGGGTGCAAGAGATCAAGCAGGCGATACAGGCTTGTTGCAGAAATGTGTGGGAGTTTAAGACACGCCCACACAGAGCAGACCCCATGCAGCAAACAGAAAAAAGATGTTGACTACCCACATCCATGCTGGCAGTTCTCTTTTATGTTTGGCATATAAGCCGACCCTCATTTCTGGAGGGACTTTTTGAGGCTTCAAAGGTTGACTTATATGCTAACATTTTAACATGAGAGTAACGTGTATCTATTTGGCTCTGGGTTCGAATCTATATTCCCAATAGATTGCAGTCAAATATTTATTCTTCAGATCTTTTTATTTTGTTCATGCGACAATGATTAAATAATTAAATTCTGTTCATTAAAGGAGTTAAAGAAACCTAATAGATTCTGCTAGCATTTGGGGATTGGGTAACAAATGCGGTCCTTGTCAGAGATGCCCACATCCCATGAAAGAATTAAATTGGAGAAGCTTATTAAAAAATATTCAATGAAGGCATTGCAGCTAGCAATAATAATTGCAAAGTTATCTCATCAGAAATATGCATGTTAATAAGAGATTTGCAATAAGTATGCGTTTGTTTGAATTTCAAATTGTAAGCCTATTTAAAGTGTGCAGTGATTGTACCAAATGTACCGAGCCCACCAGCGCCATTCTGTAACTAGACGGTTACAGAAACCTGCCGTCTAGACAGATGGCAGCAGCGAGCAGAGGTGCTTTCATTCAGTAAATTCCCAGTCGCCATTGAATTTAATGGTGCAAATTTAATGGTTCTGTAGCTATATTAGTCTGCACTATCCTCACGAGTGCTAGTTTGCCCTTTTAGCAAGGAAAACGGCAGAGTAGTCTAACCACCCCTGGAACTTGGGGTGTGGCAAATAAATGGTGTAAGTCACATTTGCAGTAATTTCCTCATTGTTGTGCTTTTCTTTTTATTCGTTGGTGAGGTGGGGGAGTTGCTGGCTAGGCCAGCGTTCATTGCCCATCCTTAATTGCTCTTGAGAACTGAGTGGCTTGCTAGGCCATTTTGGAGGGCATTTAAGAAGAGTCAACCACATTGCTGTGGGCCTGGAGTCACATGTAGGCCAGACCAGGTAAGGACGGCAGATTTCCCTCCCTAAAGGACATCAGCGAACCAGCTGAGTTTTTGCGATAATCGATGATGGTTTCATGGTCATAATTCGACTTTTAATTCCAGGTAATATCGGCCTGATGGGATAGGTGTGCCATTAATGGCACAGGTCTCCAGAAACTTCTGGGTCAACATTTTGATGCTGGTTTTACTGCGTTGGAGACTAGCAAGGAAAGTTGAAAGCTTGAAAAAGGCAAAGGAACTTTTTGAGGGTATTCTTGTGACAGTTGGAACAGTCCTTTACACCTCTGACTCCTAGCAAGCATTTGGAGTTCCTGTTACAGTCAGTGTTGGTTATCGTGTGTTTCAGCTGCCTTCAGGGGAAGATTGCAATCTTAATGGTTGACACTCCCCTACCCTGCCCCCCAACAACCCCGAGTTAAATGTAACAAAAACAAGAAAATGCTGGAAAAACTCAGGCCCGAGTTAAATGGAATTTGTTTAAGCACAAGATTTGGCTCCCAGCACTTGAGATTTGTGAAGGTAGCACAGCCTGTCCGTAGGAGTTGCGAGGAGAACATTGAAGACAAAGTGTAGCCCTTTCAATCTCTCTCCAGTTAAGGCCAGCAATTTATTTTCTTCTTGTGCTCATTAAGGTGAGAGATAATCATGCTGAGAAATGAGACTTGGCCCAATTTTGGGCACTCGGTGCCAAGCACTCCCAGATTAGCTATAAAGCAGCTAAGTGCAGAGTAAAGACATTAAGCAATGTGCATCGTTAGCTTCAGCTTCAAGAGGGACCCTCTACTATAGCAATGTCATTTTATTTCGCTTCCCACTTGAGTCGCCCTGTGCCCTGACATCACCGATTTGTGATGAGCCGGAGGACAGTTTTACGGTTGGGCCCATGCTCTCTGGGAACAGGTTTGTTGTTGCTCTTCAGTGTTCTGCTCAAAGGCAGGTCTGACTCTGTGCTGTAAATCTCCACCATTTGGTAGGACAAGGAGGAGGCAGGTGCCGAATCCACCCCAGCTGGAATGGGGATCAAGCACCGTGCTGTTAGCACCAGTCTGATCCACAGTGACACCTGCTGTCCAGCCAACTGAGCCAGGATTCAGAGCTGCTGTGGCAGCATACACTTACTTCCACACACATGTTGTAGTCTGGAGCTATGGATAGTGATGGTAAAGGTTCCAATTTTCTTTCCATCCTGACTGACCAGGAATCTCTCCCGCTCTTACAGCCTGTCACTGGTGTGTGTTGATCTGCAACCTGTTTGGCCGCATTATGAATTGTTAGTCCTGGGGCGGGACTCGGACCTGGAGCTTCTGGCTCAGAGGCAGGGACACTACCTACTCCGCTGCAAGACCTCTGCCAGCAGATGGAGAAAGCCTTTGCCCGGCTGGCTTTGAATCCTGAACCCAGAAGTGAAAGGCCAGTGTCTTAACTCACTGTGCTGCACCTGCAGACTGGTTGGTGCTGGTGCAATCAGTCAATTACCAATTAAATGCTCTCAAAGTTCCCCTAAGAATGTCTGTTCTGTGATGTTAAGCATACAGAAGCAATATAGTAGAATGTAACACTCCAATCATGAAGAGTGCACTTATTCTCTGAGTAAACTGCTTAATCCAGCATTGCAGTTTGAACTATTGCAAAATATCCTGTGTCTGGTAGTTTTGCTAATGGATAATTTGAAGCCCTATTCAATTATAAATCAATACCAGCACTTTTAATGTTTTGTGCACTTTGTGTGCATGGTTTTCCTTCTTGTCAGGTGTTTCATCTTCCTTGGGTTCCGTACAACATACACCCTCTGGATAGGAGACCTTCATCCAGACCTTAAGTACTAGTACTTATCAATGACTGTACAGGAGCAGCTAAGCTGACTGCCTCTGGTTTTTAACCGCACCTCCTTCGAAGCCTTCGGTCATTACATCTAACAGTGAGTTAGACACTGGCCTTTCACCTCTGGGTTCAGGATTCAAATCCAGCCTCAACTGATGCTGAGATCAGGAATGAGTGAATGTAAGTTCCATGTCTGAGCAGTCCTGAGTGTCTTTCAATAAATTTCATCGTTCTGTTGGATGGTAGGACTGGAAAGTTTTACTCTCGGGTATGAGGGACTTTTTAGCTACATAGTTAGGTTGGAGAAGCTGGGGTCTCCTTGGAGTAAGGGAGATTGATGGAGGTTTGATAGCGGTGTCCAAGATTATGACTGGTTTAGTTAAGGTAGACAAAGAAAAGCTGTTCCCATTCGCTGATAGTACAAGGACTAGGGGATATAGATTTAAGGTTTGAGCAAGAGATGTAGGGGGGATGTGAGGAAGAACTTTTTAATGCACGAATGGTAATGACCTGCAACTCGCTGCCTACAAGGGTGGTGGAAGTGGAGATAATGATTTTAAACGGACATTGGGTGGGCAATTAGCAAGATAAATGTGCAGAACTACAGAGGAAATAGAGCAGAGGAATGGGACTCTGAGTGTATTGCTTTACAGAGAGTAGACATGGACTTGATGGGCTGATGGCCCCTTCCTGTGCCATATTGTCTCTATGATATTGGAAACCAGAAATTTCTGACCTCCAGGGAAACTCCCAATGGATAAGGTGACCAACCTATTCGCTCGTCTGAATGGTCCCACCTACTCCCTTGCCTACCCTAGCACACTAACTTTTCTTTAGCTAAGGCTACATGGCTGCAGCAACCACTACCACCTCAGTAAGATAGCCACTTTTCAGTGAAGACTGAATTTAGCTGTTAAGGGCATCATAATTGAACCCTATCTGACATTCCCATTCTTTCATTTCCCAACAGGAAGGAGTCAGAAGCCCTGGTTGATTTTTCTTTCCCCTCCTACTCCTGACTTCAATACCCCAGTGATTTCAGTGCTCATAGAAATAAAGGCTAAATGCTTCTCCACAAATGTTAAAGCTCAAATATTATTGGGCCTTTGATCAAATCGATTTTTAAAATTAACTACCTGTTTTGGTTACTGAAATTTCTTTGTGGATTGCAGCGACCTGATACTTTGCCAGATGACGAGTTACTTGTGTATACAAGTTACATTGACAGCCCTCCAGGTCTGTTATTAACACATGAACCCAACAGCTGTGGTGTTACTCAAAAAAATAAATAAGATGGTGATGGCTGATATGACATTAAAAACTTAAAAAAAAAGGTCTTCTCAAGAGGCAGCATGTGTTGTCAGAGCCAAGAGGGCAGCTGTGTGTTTACTATTTTGGTTGCAATAAGTCACTTGTTGCTGTGTGTTGTCAGCCCTCTATATGCAGACTGTGGCAAATGTTAGCCTGCGTCACATGAAGGGAGGCTGCTGCTGGGTGACATCCCTGCTCTAGCCTTTGCTTCAACCTGGAAGGTTTGGATCTCATTTGGCCCGTTGGACTGTGAGCGAAGAGAGACGTCCTTGTTTTTTTTGGAAACAAGCTAAGGGCGCGGAGTGAATTGAGTCCCACGGATTGAATGTCAGAAGTTGGATGCGATAGCTATTCTTGCTGCACTGCCATACCGCACCACTGCAGACAACTGTTTGCCCTACAAAAGCTTTAAACGTACTTGCTTCAAAAGCAGTCGCCTACCATGCTGGACAAGACCAGGAAAATCAAGTCAGTCTTGTCTGAAATCCTGCCTGTCACCGTCCAGAACCCATGGAAAGGACAGTGCTACACCGACAGTACTCACGGTTACCAGGGGTTAAAAGAAGGTTAGCTTGCTGCTGCTTTTGGGGAAAATGGCTACAAGTGTGGTGTGTTGTATATTATGCCATCCGCATATCTGCCAAGCGCAGTTGTGCTGACTGACAGGCCTGCATGGCTGCAGAGCCCTAGCTTAAATCTGCAGGAGGGTGAATTTTTCCTGAATTCCTTCCTGATCTATAAATAAACTCCTTGTGGTTTGAAGGCTTGTTTGCACTTCAAAAATAAATTCTAATACAATATTCAGAATTGGGAAGTGTTACGAAGCAATTTTTTAAAGAAAATATCACTGGGTTTTAAATTCAGCATTTTTAAGTATTGAATATAGTGGGGAAATATATGTAACTGAGTGATGGTGTTAGTCGTCAGGTCACTGTAATGCTCTCCTAAACTCTGCAGTGCCTTGGTCAGACCCCTGAGTTTTTTTCCTGGTATTGAAGTGTAGCGAAGCCATTAGGTTCATAGGATACTTGGGAAAAAATACTGAAAAAGCTTGGCTGTTAAGTGTTTGAAGGAAATGACCAAGAGGGCATCTCATTAGCAGAATTTAGAATAGTAAAGGGAATAGAAACATCTGGAATGCAATCCAGCAAAAATCAAATGTAGAAATCCAAAATTATTTTTCAACAAACTTATGGCTGTCAAAACAGAGGCAACAATCCTCCTTAAGTAGAAACTTGGAACCAAAAAATAGACTTCAAAAATGAGCACAGTTTATGCCCAGATTACCAGTTGTGTCAAAAGTGGAAACTTGAACCTATGGTCTGTCGTATAATATTTCACAGCTGCCAGTCTTGCCCCCTGTATCGTTGTATCTGCTGGACAGTAACTGCAATAAGCTCTAGGCAAATGTCAAGTGTAGATGAGCAACCCATTAGGTTGCCAAAGAAATTTATCTTAATTTGTATAGTAAAAATAGAAGAATAGAATCATGCAGTGCAGATTGGTGCTTATTCATGTGCCAGCTCTTGGGTACAGCTGTCCTATTTGGTCCCACACCCTAGCTTTTTAAGAGCATAAGAAATAGGAGCAGGAGATTAGTATTATTTGTTGGGGGAGATGGTGGCATAGTGGTCATGTCACTGCATTAGTAATCCAGAGGTCCAGGCTAATGCCTAGGGGATACGGGTTCAAATCCCACCCACGGCAGCTGATGGAATTTGAATTCAGTTAATAAAAATCTGGAATATAAAGCTAGTCTCAGGGTTAGGGTAATGGGTAATCAGTAATGGTGACCGTGAAACTATCATCGATTGTCATTTGAAAAAAAAACATCTGGTTCACTAAAATCCTTTCGAGGAGGAAATCTGCTGTCCTTACCCGGTCTGGCCTACATGTGATTCCAGACCCACAGCAATGTGGTTGACTCTTGATTTGTCTCCGCAATGCCCTAGTAAACCGCTGAGTTCAAGGGCAATTAGGGACAGGCAAGAAATGTCCCATGGAAGAATAAAGAAAAGGCCATTCTCTACCATGGCTGATATTCTACCCCAGCTCTACCTTCCTGCACAGCCCCCATATCCTTAATTTCTTTATCCAAAAATCTATTCAAATCCACCTTGAATACACTCAACGACTCAGCATCCACTGCTCTCTGGGGTAGACAATTCAAAAGGTCTGCAACTCTTTGCTAGGAGAAATTTCTCCTCACATCAGCCAATTGGGGACCGAGGTCTTATACTGAGACTGTGACCCCTGATTCTTTATCACCATAACATTGCAAATTAGTTCTCTTCAAATACATGCCCATCTTGCCTTGCAGATGAGTTGTTGACTTTAATACGTTTCTTTATTTAGAATGCCTGACCTTGGTGGAGATATCTTCTTGTTATTGTCACTGAATTTATGCACATTCTGTTGCCGGGCCTTGGGTCCTGTATTGTTGGCTTAGAACTGATGAAGCTCCAGTGTTTAGCTACAGCCCTTGTCCTGAGCAGCAACTCTGAGATAACGTGCCTCCACATCACCTTTAAGTAAATAATTGCTCCAAGCAGCCTGGAAGACCAGCTGCTGATTTCCTGTTGTTCTTGACACTCCTTGTGCCTTAGAGAAAATGCTACAGTGAATTAACTTGCCACTCGCTTACAAGAACTGTTTTAATGGTTAAAATTGAGACACTGGCCAATAGACCAAAATGGAAAGTAAAGGTGAAAGAAGTGAGTGGCCTGTTGTTTTCTAAGCCCAAACATTGCAGCTGTAATAAAAACAAACCTAATGCTAGTGGCCATTCCTGCAGATAAGTTTTAATAATCCTACTTACTTGAGCTCTGCCCCATTTCCTTGAGCTATAATGTTGGTCTATGGAAGCCATTGAATGCCTCCTCCAATATTGATATTCAGCCACTGAACTCCCTTTCTTGCATCACCCAAGTGAGAGTGTGAATGGTTAGAATCAGTTATTTGACTGGAGAGCACCCTGTCAGCCTAGATGTGTTCTGTCAGGGATCATTGGATAGGATTAAGAACAAAACTCTCCCTTGTTCATAAGTTCAATTGTCCTGCCCCATTTAATTTGGCACATAATACGGAGATGAAAAGGAATTTCTTCTGAGTATTGATAGTGTTTGGAGCAGTGGAGGCTGGGTCATTGAATGTATTCAAGGCTGAGTTAGACAGATTTTTGATCTATAAGGGAGTCGAGGATAATGGGGGGGGAGGCAGGAAAGTGGAGTTAAGGCCACATCAGATCAGCCATGGTGGGAGCAGACTCAAGGGGCTGAATGGCCTACGCCTCCTAATTCTTATGTTCTTATAATGGGAGGTAGATTCTGGAGCATTCCAGACCACTATAGATCAGTACCACATAGGTCTTTAGCATCAGATCATTGGGGAGCCAAGCTGTTTCATTTTATTATTGATAGCGGGATTAGTTCTCCAACTCGGGACACCTCGGAATAGGGTTTGAGGGGAACCTGCTTCCCTTCTTCCTGTGGTACCCGATGGTGGTGATCCAACATTCTGACCGATCTTACACGTGCTCAAGTTCTTATCATGGTTACCAAGTTACATCGGGTGGTTTTGTACTTTCACAACTTTCTAATAATCTCTGGCTACACTTATGATTGTGAAAGGGTGGCAGAAGCACTTCCAACAACAACAGCTTATATTCAAGACGCTATATAAATATAATGAACCATCCCAAGGCACTTTGCAGGAGCATTATAAAACAAGGTGTGATACTGAGCCATGTAAAAAGATATCAGGCCAGATGACCAAAAGCTTGGTCAGAGGTAGGTTCTCAGGAGCATCTTGAAGGAGGAAAGTGAGGAGGAGAGGTGTAGGGAGGGAATTCCAGAGCTTTAGGATCCAGGCAACTGAAGGCGCAGCCACAAATGATAGAGCAATTTAAAATCAGGATGCTCGAGGCCAGAATTAGGGGAGCTCTGATATCGTGGATGGTTTTGGGGTTGGAGGAGGAGCAAGGCATTGAAGGATTTGAAAATGAGGATGAGAATTTTAAAATCAAGATGTGGCTTGACCGGGAGCCAATGTAGGTCAGTAATGATAGGGGAGTGGGGGTTGGTGTGAGTTATGATGCTGGCAGCAGAATTTTGGATGACTTCAAGTTTATGGAAGGTAGAATGTGGGAGACCAGCCAGGAGTGTGTTCGAATAGTCAAGTCGAGAAGGCATGAATGAGGGTTTCGGCAGCATTTGAGCTGAGACGTGGGCAAAATGCAAATGTTGGTATTTATTTCGAGAGGACTAGAATATAAAAGCAGGGATGTGCTGCTGAGGCTTTATAAGGCTCTGGTCAGACCACATTTAGAATATTGTGAGCAATTTTGGGCCCCATAGCTCAGGAAGGATGTGCTGGCCCTGGAGAGGGTCCAGAAGAGGATGATCCCAGGAATGAAAGGCTTAACATATGAGGACCGTTTGAGGACTCTGGGTCTATACTCGATGGAGTTTAGAAGGATGAGTGGGGATCTGATTGAAACTTACAGAATACTGAAAGGCCTGGATAGAGTGGACGTGGAGAAGATGATTCCATTAGTAGGAGAGACTAGGACCCGAGGGCACAGCCTCAGAGTAAAGGGAAGACCTTTTAGAACAGAGATGAGGAGAAACTTCTTTAGCCAGAGAGTGGTGAATCTATGGAATTCATTGCCACAGAAGGCTGTGGAGGCCAGGTCATTGAGTGTATTTAAGACCGAGATAGATAGGTTCTTGATTGGTAAGGAGATCAAAGGTTACGGGGAGAAAGCGGGAGAATGGGGTTGAGAAACTTATCAGCCATGATTGAATGGCGGAGCAGACTCAATGGGCAGATTGGCCTAATTTCTGCTCCTATGTCTTATGGTCTAAATCAGGTGATCTTATGGAGGTGGAAATAGGTGGTCTTAGTGACGGTGCAAATATGAGGTCGGAAGCCCATCTTGGGGACATATGTGACCCCAAGGTTGTGAACACACTGGGTTAATCTTGGACGGTTGCCAAGGAGAGGGATGCAGCAGGTAGCTTGGGAATGGAATTTGGAGTGGAGACAAAAAACGATTGCTTTGGCCTTCCTGATATTTAATTGGAGGAAATTTCTGCTTATCCAGTGCTGGCTGTCGGATAAGCAGTCTGATAATTTAGCAACAGTGGAGGAATTGAGCGAGGTTGTGGCAGGGTGCAACTAGGTGTCATCAGCATACGTATGAAAACTTAATGCTCCGCCAAAGCAGTCGTAACTTTTAAAATGGAATTAGCTATATACTTGAAAAATATTCAGCGCTGCAGGGAACGAGCAGGGGATTGGACTAATTGTATAACTCCTGCCAAAACCCACTGAGGCACAGTGAGCCGAATGGCCTCCTGTACTGTAAGGTTCTGTGAATTTATATTGGAGTGTTGCTGAGAAAAAGAGACATGTTGAAGCTTTTCATCTTGCACTCATCAGGACACTTCACAGGAATGTCAGTATAAAGGGAAAACAACAATTTATGCTCTGACAAAGGAGTGCTGATTGGTAAGTGGACTCCGGAGGTGTTGCTATGGAGAATGCACTAGTGATGGCGACACAGTTAAACAGCCAAACATTGTTGAAATTTATATTGATGTTTACTTCATTCATATAATAGCTCTGCTGATGCCACAATAATTAAAATAATTCTGGAAATCTAATTACAGCTCAATGCTTGCGGAGGTAAGTCTATATACTTAACAGTTTTATAAATAGACTGTATTGATGAAGCCAGTTAGCCAGTGAGAAGCATAGATAACAGGAAGCTATATTTAGATTGAGCAGATGTTTTTCCTCAGTTTAGTTAATTGCCTATTTATCGGGGGAGGTGGGGGGGGATACAGCCAAGAGCAACTTTATTACAGAAGGAACATAGAAAAGTGGTGCATGTCAATAAAGGCTTTCACTGGATTGCATAGACCATAGCATAAGCCATCATTTAAGTTTGTCTCTGGATGTAATGTCCTGACTTGGAGCTTTTATGATAAATTATAAGTGTCTAGGAGAGACAGCTCTCTGGAGGCAATATATATTGTGACAGTTTATTTCAGATCAGCACCTGCCCCTGAAGTTCAGCCATTAGACCCTTTTCCTTTGCTACCTGTCATCAAATGCTATTTTTTTTGATTCATTCACTTATTCATTTAAAAGCCTATTGATTAGATTTTGCTCGGGTCGCCCATTTAAAACAGAGATGAGGAGGAATTTCTTCCCTGAGGGTAGTCAATCTGTGGAATTCTTTACCGCAGAGGGCTTGTAGAGGCTGGGCCGTTAAGTATATTCAAGGCTGAGATAGACAGATTTTAACCAGTGAGAGAATCAAGGGTTATGGGGAGAAGGCAGGAAAGTGGAGTTGAGGATTATCAGATCAGCCATGATCTCATTGAATGGCGGAGCAGACTCGATGGGCTGAATGGCCTACTTCCGCTCCTACATCTTATGGTCTTTCCAATCATCCTTTAAAATCCTGCTCTGCGCCCACCTCTGTAGAGATTTTCTTAATCTGATAGGTAATATGTTCATTTTTAAATTTCGTAATCTTCAATTTGTTCATAAGTATTTGTGCATTCCCATTTTTAAAATGCCCCCCTACAGATTCTATTGGATTGAGGAGGTACAGGTAGCGTCTTTCTGTGGGTATGTGCCAGTGGAAGCTGCTTCCCAGTGCTTTTTTCCCTATTCTTTCATGGGATGTGGGCATTGATGAAGGCCAGCATTCATTGCCCGTTCCTTATTCCCCTTGAACTGAGTGGCTTGCTAGGCCTTTCCTGTGGGTCTGGATTCTCCAGGCCAGGTAAGGATGGCAGATTTGCTTCGCTTAAAAAAAAAGTGCGGTTTTTACAACAATCGATGGTAGTTTCATGGCCATCGTTACTGAGACTAACATTCAGTTCCAGATTTTTTATTAATTGAATTCAAATTCCACCAGCTGCCGGGGTGGGATTTGAACCCATGTCCTCAGAGCATTAGCCTGGGCCTTTGGATTACTAGTCCAGTGACCTTACCCCTATGCCACTGCCTCTCCAGTTGCACTTCAGTTCAGTTTGCCTGGAGGTGTCCTGCAGGCATTTCCAAAAGATTTTTCTCTGCTTCATCATTGCACACTGGGGCTTTAGTTTGGATTGCAGGAGTCCAGTGTCCTTCCAGCTGCTCCTTGCCTTCACACTGCGAAAGGTGACTCCTTTACCCTGATGGCAAAATTGTAGATTCTTGGTAATGTGGATCTGGGATCCTGCAGCTGAGGTAAGAGGTAATTACGTGCAGTCAATGCAAGGCACTCCTGCCTCACCGCCTGAATTATGCATTGAGGTGAAAGGTATTTGACTATGCAAGGAGAAGGATACACGGTACTTTGCATTAATGACCTAACTTTATTACAGTCCTTTTTTCCCCCCATCTGTGACTTCTTCCCACTTAAATGATTTTGCCAAATTAAAAGAAGAATGTGCATTCCTATACTTCCAAAAGAACTTCATACCAAATAAATTAGGTAATAGCAACTTCAGCTGTAGCAGCCAGTTTGCATGCAACAAGATTGCCAATTAGAAAAATGGCTTTTGGTGGTGTTTAAGGGAGGAATGTTGGCCAAGACACTTAAGAGCTCCCAGCTTTATTCTGAATAGCTCCATGTGATCTTTTACATTTGCCTGAAGAGATGGATGTGACTTTGATTCAACATTGTTACCCGAAAGACATCACCTCCTAGAATATAGCACTACCTGGGTACTGCACACCTCTGAGAATGTGTACTTTAGTTTTTTAATTAAATAAAAGACACGACTGGAAAAGATGAAAGCAAAAATGGTTCCAACAATTGAACAGACTTTTTCTTTCCAAGGAGTTGATCGGCATGGTTGGTTAACTTCTAGCTCTGTGACCTGGGTTTGAATCCAATCAAGCTAAAAGTCACTTCCTTCAATTTGTTCTACTGCATTCGCTGCTCCCAATGCGGTCTCCTTTACATTGGAGAAACCAAATGCAGACTTGGTGACCGCTTTGTGGAACACCTTCGGTCTGTCCGCAAGCACGACCCAGACCTCCCTGTCGCTTGCCATTTCAACACTCCACCCTGCTCTCATGCCCACATGTCTGTCCTTGGCTTGCTGCAATGTTCCAGCGAAGCCCAACGCAAACTGGAGGAACAGCACCTCATCTTCCGACTAGGCACTTTATAGCCTTCCGGACTGAATATTGAGTTCAACAACTTCAGATCATGAACTCTCTCCTCCATCCCCAACCCCTTTTTTTTCCAATATTCATTTTTATTTTTAAAGTTTTTTTCCACTTTTTTTTTTATATTATTTTTAAAATTTATTTCCACTTTATTCGTTGTTTTACCCCCACCTTTTAGCCTATTTTCGATCTTTTTTCCCACCACCTTCCCCTCCCTCCCACCCCACCCCCACTAGGACCACCTGTCATTTGCTCATGTTGCTCTTTGCAGAGTGCTCAGCCTTTTCCGGCTATTATCACATTCTGCTCTCTGACCTTAATGTAACCATTAGCACCTCCGTTGGCCAGTACCACCACTATCAACACCCCTTTGACATTTTGTTCATGACATCTTTGTCAATCTCTCCTTTGCTTTCACCTATCGCTGGCCTTCTATCCAGCTTCACCCCCCCCTAAACAGCATAAATTTCACCACGTTTTTACTTCTCTTTACCTCTGACAAAGAGTCATACGGACTCGAAATGTTAACTTTGACTTTCTCTCCACAGATGCTGTCAGACCTGCTGAGTTGTTGTTGTAAAAGTCCCTTCTGCCTGCTGGCTTTAAGGATTTAAGTGAAATTAGATTGGGCGGGGGGGTGGAGGGGGGTGGAGTTATGGAGTCTCAAATCGCTTTGTAGAGCATGAAAACTGTCCGTGGCAAATTGAAACTAAACTTAGTCATCTTGTTCAAAAGTGGTTGGTGTGTGAAATGAAAATATCACACCGGTGATTGAGTTGTTGGTTTTCTGAGCTGGTGTGTATTTGTTAGTGTTTAGGCAGAGTAAAAGGGAATGTTTACCTCTTAGTTCCAGACTGGGTATAAGACAGTTACTATGTGGTCCTGGGTGCAAAGCATAAAGGGCCGACAATGCTCTCCCAGAGGCATTCTTTCTGAAGTTTGAAAAAGTGAAACCCTGTCCATCTATTCCTTTTGTTGGGTCATTTGGGGATTCTAGATTATTGGTCTCTGATGCCTTATCTTATCAATTACATTAAAGTTTGTTAATGTAAATTATGTTGTTATCGTGAAGAGAAACAGGTGATGGGTATTAATTGTCTTTGAGCACATATAAATTGGGGACAACTGGGACATTGGGTTGAGTGGGAGGGGAGCTGAGAGACTGAATAAAGTCAATAAATTCTCCCATTAAAGAAAAGCTCTTGCCTTGGCCAACTGGCTTGGATCCTGTTAACATGGAATTTGCAACATCCATTAAATGACCACTTGTCTGTGGTGGTGCATAATTTTTTAAAAAGGGACCATATCCTTGAACAAATTACCTGCGCATTTCAAAAAAAAAGTAGAGGGGTTGTTGGTTAGTAACATGTTGCTCTGGAAGGCATCACTGCAAAGTCTGATTCAGTTTTCTTGATGTCCACACCACTAACAGGAGTGACTGTGTAGCTCCCAGGAGTAGGAGTCCTGACTGATAGTGACTCTGTTAGTGTTTGTTAGAGTTTGAACTTTAAAATTAGTACTTTCTCTTCCAGTTGTTTTGCAGCATTTTCAGTGAGTGAACCTTGCCTCTTTCTTTCATGTAGGACATTAAACCCATCTCCTGTCAGCCATGTTAGGTTAGCATGAAAGACCCCAATGCATTATTTCAAAGAGGAGCGGGGGAACTCTCCCTGGTATCATGGCCAATATTTGTCCTTCAGTCAACATCACTGGTTATCATTGCGTTCCTGTGTGTGGGAGCTTGCTGTGTATAAATTGGCTGCCATGTTTCCTACATTACAACAGTGACTACACTACACTGTAAAGTGCTTTGGGGTAACCTGTGATCATGATAGATGCTATATAAATGCAAGAAGTGCACTTTGTACCGGCCTGACCCCTCATCAGTGGAGTTTATGCATAGTGCAGTGCTCTTGTCATTTTGCCTTCAATGCTGAATCATCACAGCAGGCTGGATGTGTACAGACTAAAACCACTATCTTGTTTATTTACAAATTAAAGAATACACAGGGCTGAACTTGTAAGCACAAACAAAAACTTTTAAACATGAGGTTATATCCTCAAACATAGACAATATATAAAAGCTGCCTTAATCCTTGGCATGTTTTCCTTTACTTAAGTAGAAATAGTCTTTCAAACAATTCTTTCTTCTGTCTCCTTGTGGTCCATGTAGCACTTATTTACAGCACGGAGTACTTCTGACTGTCTCAGTTTGAGAAATGAGTTACAGACGGAGTTCTCCTTTAAATTTACGATGCCAATCAAACTTTTAAGACGGGATATCAAAGTAATATTTTGATACACGATAGCAAGGCTGTGAAGATTGAAATTATTCCTTGCAAAGAACTTTTGCGGAATAGTGTTAGCTTAGCTCATTGCTAGTAGCCTTGTCTTTGAACTCTTGTGGGTTCATGAAGCCCCAATGCGAGACTTGCGCACATCATCTGGACTGACATACCAGTGCTTGAGGCATGTTACGTTATCAGGGGTCTCCTCTTTCAGATGAGACATTAAACTAAACTGCTGTTTGCTTGTTCAGCTGCATGTAAAAGATCCCAAAGGCAATTTTTGAAGAAGAGCGGAGAGTTTTTCTGGCCAGTGTTCATCTTCTAGCCAGCACCACCAAAATAAATTAATTCATCACGTTGCATTCAAAACTTGCTATTTGCAAATTACTGCTATTTCTATTTACATAAGTGACACGTCAAAAGTACTGTGGCTATGCTATGGAGCTATTGGGGGGGAGGGGGGGGTGCGGGGTGATTTCCCTGAGGACTCAACAGGTTCTATATAAATGCAAGCCATTCTTTTTTAAGTGAATGTTGGTGTGAACACTGTGTGGCCAGGAAGTCTTGCAATAAAGATTCTACCAGACACCTTTTTTTAGGGCTAAATGACATGAAGTGGACCCATTGCCATTGATGTCCGTCTCTGTCAATTTATTTTATGTTGAATGACATAGGATTTGTAACACAGAAACAGACCTCTGTCTTACTGGTCCATGTCAGTAACCCTATCAGGGTTTTACTCCCTTCTTCTGTATTCAAGCTGATCTGCACCCATTGCACATCACATTATACCACCATTTTATCTAGCTGTACCCCTAGAGACCATCAATATAAGGTGGTCACCAAGAAATCCGATAGGGATTTCAGAAGAAGCTTTTTTACCTTAAGGGTTAGTGAGAATGTGGAACTGGCTACCGTAGGGAAGCAAATGGTACAGATGTACTTGGGGGGGGAGGAAACTAGACAAGCATAAGAGGGAGAAGAGAACAGATGGTTACGGAGGTAGATTTAGATGAGAAAAATTGGGAGGAGCAATGAGTGAAACATAAACACAAGCATGGACTGGTTGGGCTGAATGGCCTGGCCTGTGCTGTATATCCTATATAATCCACCAAAGTGACTAGCAAACAGTTCCACTCTCAGAATTTCACTGCAATACAGTTTGAGAAATGAGCAAGATCTCAGCTTTTGTAACACACTATAGAACACTTTATTTACTGTGCCTTTGCATTTTCGGATGTCCTGTGTATTTGGGAATTGAAACCTACTGATGATTATTCAGCTTACTGCTATTATGTCAGTGTGTTTGTTGCCATACATTAAATTTATGCACCTTGCTGGCTGTCAGCATTACCATGACATCACCTAGCAGTGTAATAAGACACCTGGTTTTATTTTAAAAGCAATCATTGGTACTCTGAAGTGTACTCAAAATTGCAATCTAACTGGGCATCTGCAGTGAGCTATAAACTTAAGTTTCCTGTGCAGTTTGAGCTCGATGCCCTTGTAATAATTTGAACATTGCCCACAATCTAAATACCACCTGCCATCTCTGCGGAGGCTCTCCTAACACTCTGCAACCTTGGACAGGATGCAAGGAAAAGCTTATCTGGTAGGTGATCTGTCCCTTTGCATTGCAACTTTTTTCCTTTCTCTTCTGAGCTTCCCTGTGTTCATCGGTGGTCATCCCATCAGCAGTCTTAGCTCTGGAATTCTCTCCTGAAACCTAGAGTACTGTGTACAGTTTTTGTCTCCTTACTTAAGGAAGGATGTACTTGCATTGGAGGCAGTTCAGAGAAGCTTCATTAGACTGATTCCTGGGGTGAAGGTGTTATCTTATGAGAAAAGGTTGGGCCTATATTCATTGGTGTTTAGGCAAATGAGAGGTGATCTTATTGAAACATATAAGATTGAGGGGGTTTGACAGGATAGATGCTGAGAGGATGTTTCCCCTCGTGAGGGAATCTAGAACTAGGGGACACAGTTTAAAAATAAGGGGTCTCCCAGTTAAGGCAGATGAGAACAGATTTCTTCTCTACCCCAGCGAGCAGTGGAGGCTGGGTCATTGAATACATTCAAGGCTGAGTTAGACAGATTTTTTTATTTCCTAGTACTTGAGGGTTAAGAGGAGCAGGTAGAGGATCGGTCATTTTGGTTGGCAAGATGTAATGAGTGGTGTGGCACAGCGATATGTGCTGGAGTCTCAACCTTTTACAATTTATATAAATGACTTGGAAGGAGGGACTGAAGGTGTGGTTGCTAAATTTGCTGATAACACAAACATAGATAGGGAAGTAAGTTGTGAAGAGGACATGAGGTTACAAAGGGATTATAGATAGGTTAAGTGAGTGGGCAAAGATCTGGCAAATGGAGTACAATGTGGGAAAATGTGAAATTGTCCATTTTGGTAGGAATAATGAAAAAAAAAGCTTACTATCTAAATGGTGAGAGATTGCAGAGCTCTGAGATGCAGAGAGATCTGGGTGTCCGCGTGCATGAATCTCAAAAAATTAGTATGCAGATATAATAAGTAATAAGGAAAGTTAATAGAATGTTATTGTTTATTGTGAGGGGATTTGAATACAAAAGTAGGGAGATTATGTTTCAGTTATACAGGGCTCTGGTGAGACCACATCTGGAGTACTGTGTACATTGGTCTTATTTAAGGAAAGATATAAATGTGTCGTTAGCAGTTCAGCGAAGGTTTGCTAGACTTATACCTGGAATGGGTGGATTGTCTTATGAGGAAAGGTTGGACAGGCTAGGAACTTAGAAGAGTAAGAGGTGACTTGATTGAAAACTTTAAGATACTGTGGGGTCTGGACAAAGTGGATGTGGAGAGGATGTTTCCTCTTGTGAGAGAATCTAGAGCTAGGGGTCACTGTTTCAAAGATGGGCGTTTTACCATTTAAGGCAGATGAGAAGAAATTTTTTTTGGGTTGTGTTTTTGGAACTCTTCCCCAAAAGGCGGTGGAAGCAGACCAGCAGATCAGCAGATAGGGAATGTCTTGGCTTCGAAAGAATGACTGGCAAGTATATCAAACCATCTCGAGTGAACTTATCTTTTTTTATTCACGGGATGTAGGCGTCGCTGGCTGGGCCAGCATTTATTGCCTGACCCTAGTTGCCTTTGAGAAGGTGGTGGTGAGCTGCCTTCTTGAACCGCTGCAGTACATGTGGTGTAGGTACACCCACAGTGCTGTTAGGAAGGGAGTTCCAGGATTTCGACCCAGCGACAGTGAAGAAATTATGATATATTTCCAAGTCAGGATGGTGAGTGGCTTGGAGGGGAACTTGCAGGCGGTGGTGTTCCCATGCCCTTTGAGGTGGTAGAGGACACAGGTTTGAAAGGAGCTAAGGAACCTTGGTGAGTTGCTACTGTACATCTTGTAGATGGTACACACTGCTGCCACTGTGTGTCAGTGGTGAATGTCACCTGATTTGCTGATATTCTCATCCTTCTCCTTTCCCCTCCCCATTCTGTACATTGGAACTCCTGAAGGGCTATCTTTTGAAGTCCTGATCTTCAATAGCAGTGCGGTGTTTCACTGCTCTACTTCTATTTTCTGGTCTTTCCCATATCATTTCCTCTGTCTCAATGTGGTAAAGCATTATTCGAGTAATAGTCCTGAGTTTATGTCCTGTTGTGGGATTAACAACAGTTTTTCAATATTTACCACCTGGGCACACCTCATAGAATTGAAAACCTCCAAGTGATCAGCCTCTTCACAGTCTGTATTCCAGTGGGGAAAAAAGGCTCATTTTTCAAGCCTTGATTTGTGACTAACACTTAATCCCTGGTGTTTGAAGAATGAGGAAGCACATACAGGTTGAACAATGGTCATGAACGGTGGGACATGAAGTTCAATACAGATGGACACAAATTAGAATATGAACGTACAAAATTGACAAGCAGATAAGCATCAGCTGGTCCATCAACCAGCGCCACACCTCATGATGACTGGAGTATCATTATCTAGACACTCGTCCACCCCCCTCTTTCACTCCTCACAACCCTATCCCCAATGCTGCTATGTTATTACCTAGAGGGGAACTTTCCTTCCCAAAACATGGAAACAAAGTGTCCTAAACACATCTTAAACAGTAAGACTCCTGATCTATTGGAAGAAGGTAGAGAGATCTTGGGCTGTAAATTGTTGTAGATTTTTAAAAGGTGAGCGTGCAGGTAGAAAACAGTGAGTATGTGTTCATATGGTTTGTGCTAGCTGTAGGTAATTCATGTTCATCTTTCATATGAAAGTGGGAAGAGAGTTGGTTACCAGTATGTTGCACTTGTACCCAGTTTCTGGCCTACTGCTTCCACCTCCTTTCTCGGTACCTTTCTCTTGTCGTGCTATTTGCCATCCATTCCTGGATGAGCTGCACTTTCCTCAAGTTAAGCATTAAGAAGGCCAGTGTCTGGGCTTGTACCATGGAATCCATACCATCACCACCAATTCTACCCGCACCTCTCTAGCCAGTGTCTGGGCTCGTACCACGGAATCCATACCATCACCACCAATTCTACCCGCACCTCTCTAGCCAGTGTCTGGGCTCGTACCACGGAATCCATACCATCACCACCAATTCTACCCCCACCTCTCTAGCCAGTGTCTGGGCTCGTACCACGGAATCCATACCATCACCACCAATTCTACCCCCACCTCTCTAGCCAGTGTCTGGGCTCGTACCATGGAATCCATACCATCACCACCAATTCTACCCGCACCTCTCTAGCCAATGTCTGGGCTCGTACCACGGAATCCATACCATCACCACCAATTCTACCCGCACCTCTCTAGCCAGTGTCTGGGCTGAGCCAGCCTGTTCACAACCTCGACGTCCTGTTTCACTGAGCTGAGCTTCTGCCTAGTGTGCGTCACAGTCTACTTCTGTCACCATGACATTGCTGGCCTCTGCCCCTTGCTCGTTCCCAGCTACCCTTGTTAACTTCAGCTCATGGAAAACTCTGCTGCTGTATCCTGTTCTGCACCAGGCTGTGGCTACCCAGCACTCCAAAGCTTACATTGGCTCTGAGTGCCCAGTCCCAGTAATTTAAATTTAAACCGCTCATTCTCATGTTTAATCCCTTTCATGGGCTCACCCCTGTAACTGTCTCAAGCTCTATAATTCCCACCTCAATTCTCTGTTCTTCCACTTCCTGGCCTTTTGTGCATTTCACACTTCCCCTCACTCTACCCTTCTTTGTGCTTCAGTAACTTTGGGGCCCTACATTCTGGAGCAAACCCCTCTGCCTCTCCACCTAACCCAACAGCTTCAAGAGCATTGTTTAAAACCTACTTCTTTGACCCAGCTTTTGGTCACCCTGGCTATCTCCTCCTTTGGCTTGGTGTTCATTTTATTCTGACCAGGGCTCTGCATAGCATCTTAGAACACCTTGCTATTTCTGCATTCAAGGTACTGTGTTGTCACCTGCTCAGGCTGAAATTGTGTTTTCACTTGTTTTAGAGTGAGAGAACTGTTATCCCTCATAGCTGACCCCTGACTTGCTTGTACCCTCCGTGATTAAAGACAGTGAAGAAAAGGATCCCAACATTTCACAATTTCACAGATACATATGGAGTTAAGTACAGCCTGATTCGGGTAATGTGTTTGTTCCATCTAGGAGGATTGCTCCTAGCCTGCAGTTAGTAATTGAAGGTGACCATGGTACTGACACAGATGCACCTCCTCCCTCTGTCTCCTTTTCTGTCCTCCCGCAAAAGATTTTCTTGGCAGGTCACACCTTCAGTGTGTTGTACCTACTGCAGATCAGACAGGTGAATGGGAACGCACTCATGGCAGTGAAGCTATTGTTACCTGATCTCAGTTTGGAGGATGACTGTCCTGGAATCGTTCCAAGGGAAACATTTTGTACAGTGAATGCTGAATAAAAATGTGACCTGTGTTACACAGAAAATCAATAAGATAAATGAGTTCTGGATGTGTTGTGCAGAACACACTTAGAGGGAGTGAGACAATGTTGGATACTCTTAGTCTGCAAGCAGAGTATCAACGGTTTGGACAACTTGGAATATATTCCCCAAATTTGTTTTGAAACTAGATTTAATGTCTGAGTTTTTATCTGTTATTGCCATTGTGTTTTCTTATATCGCGTCATAGGAAAAGGATTAAGACCGTTTACGGAAGCTAATAAGGGTATTTGTGGGATCATTCAGCTGAGTGGTGAGGAGATTTCACTGAGGACAGTATCAGAGCAACATTGCTTTTGTCTAACCCGTTTATACAAAATGATGGGGCAGGACTTGTCAGGATTTACAGCAAGCAGTCTAAACAGCCACATCAAACAGGACTCATGACTGTAACTACAGCCAAGTCTCCCTTTAAAAGCAGGATTGTTTTCCCAGAAAAATAGTGGAGGATATTTACAAAATAAGAATTGATTTTTTTTGAGCAAAATGCAGTAAGTGGAGGATAGTTACATTATGCAAAGTGTTGTGAAATTAACCCAGCCACTTACAGCAATGCAGTCTCCAGGTGATTGGTTAATTTTCCGGTTGATTATCTCTATTCTGGCTAAGACTTGTGTTACTACATGTAGCTATAAGAGGCGTGTTCTTCCCGCTTCGATTGTACCATGGCTAGCTACCTTTTGCTTTTCAGAGTGTCTTTTCTCTTGTATCTTGAGCCTCTAAGTTATGCTAACCATTCCATCCCTTGTTTTCATTGCCAAATACGGGGAGTCGGCGGGGGGATGGGTATGGGGAGTGGTGCTTGGAGGGGAGATGGTAATACAGTCACACTGACAAGAACCTAGTGTGGCTTGGGCAAAGGGGAGTCCACTATTTCCTCTGCCTGTCCAGAGGAGCTGCGAAACCTCTTCATCGTCTCAGAGCTCCAGTTGGATTCACCAACAGACTTCAAACAGAGCATTGCAGCATCAAGCAGCGAAAGATGACAAGTACTCTAGGCCGTAAGCTCGAGAATTTCCTCCCTACACCTCTCTGCCTCTCAATTTCCTCCTTTAAGACATTCCTTAAAACCTACCTCTTTGACCAAGTTTTTGGTCACCTGACTTAATATGAACTTATGTGGCTTGGTATCAAATTTTGTTTACTACGCTCCTCGGGATGTTTTTTTTTCCTTAAAGGCACCATATACGTACAGGCTGTTTTTAAAGCGAACGCTAACCGTGAGACTTTGTACACAGGATGGTCCACAATGATGCTTCAAATTCTGGCCCCTTTCTCTTTGGGAAAGATGCTCGAATGCATCTGATGTCACATCTAAAGTCAGGGATGGGCGGTGTTTTTGGTGGAGGAAGGAGAAGGAATCATAAAGTTGAGCACGCGATTTGCATTTGCCTCCAACATTTAGGAAAGTACACGTTTTATTGGAGGTTTCTCTTTTTTTGGCCTTAGTTCCCTATATTTTAAAACTAAATTTTAAATAAATAGTACTTGGTCTGAAAACTAACTTGCACTGTTCATTTGATGTGCAAAATGGGAAAATGTTTTTACTCTTAGTTTAAAATTAGGATCAACTGAGACCAGCACTTTGTGGTTTGAGTTATTCTGGTCTTGTATTTATCTCCGATTGCAGCTGATTTTGTGTCCAGTTTGCAGACCTAGAGTAGAGCATTTATGTTGATTTAAGGACTAGAAGAGATTTATGCTGGCCTCGTACCTCTAATGGGATTGCCTCCGGTGGCTGTGGGTAAATAGAGCAGGAAAACTGGACTCTAATGACAATGTGGAGTCTGTTTCCTTGTTTGTATGATCTCGCTAACTCTTCTGATCCTGCCCACCCAGTCCTTTTTTATCCCCATTTTGAACATGCTCACAATGTCCAATTTGCTTTTCAATTGAATGAGAGCAATGATGTTGAAGTAGGTCATGATAAGGTTGAAAAGTCTTGATGTTTTTAATTGTCAGGTGCTGAACGTTATAGTCAAAACAGAGTGCAAGCCTAAGGTAGCTGTGCTCAAACTATAGAGTGCTCTGGTTAAACTTCCCCTTGTGTGCGACGTCTAATTCTGGTCATTGAGATGTAAATAATTCAGATGCTAGAGGTGGTCACAGAGAGGAGTCACTAACTTGGTCATGGTTGAATTATGGACAAGGAGGAGGGGTATTTGAGTATCTTGGACTTGGGAGGAGTTGACCAAGAGGGAACGTAACAGTGATGTGCAAGATAATGCAAAGATTATAAATGGAATCAATGTGGATTGCTATATCAGACTAAAGCATTACTGTTAATACAGTGCACCAGAGGGTCAAACTGATACAGGTCAAATTGAGGGCTGAAATCATGGAGTTCTTCGCAAGATGACCGACAAGTGGAAGCGCACTTTGGATAGCTGAATGGAGCCAATAAAACCTTAAATTACTGGAGAAACAGATGCAGTGTTGAAGGGCTGGTTAGTCTTTCTTTGGGTAGAGAGAAGTTGTATTTCCTTTCCCCCCCTCCCCACCCTCCTCCACGAGAAACCCACCACACCTTGTGGATTGAGTAGAAAGTTGATGGTAATTTGTGACCCTCAAGTTATGAATTCAGGGGTCTCACTACTGCAGGGCGCAGTAATTGCGTGGGCTCTTGTATTTGTCTTGTGGTTTGCATTTAGGCAACATGTTCGTAAGCTAAAATGTTTTATACTTAAATTCTCCCCGCCTCCCTTTTTCTTTAAAACGCCAATTTTAAAAAAAAAAAAATTGAATTGTTGAAACACATTGTGGAGCTTACCAGATTGACAGACGCCTTCGCTGTTTCCGACTTAAAAGCAGCTGGGAGGAAGTGCTAGATCTGTGACCACTTCTGCAAAAAGTGAAGGTTAAAATGGAGAACTTTCTCAAAGCAGTGGGGGATTACTGCAATCACTCTCGGCCCTAGCAGCAGCACTAACCATGTCTGTCCTTTCCCTCCGACAGTACTGCAGCTGAAGCTTCAGCAGCGGCGGACACGGGAGGAGCTGGCCAGCCAGGGAATCATGCCACGTAAGTAACAGCCACGTAGAATACTACAGTCATAACTGGAGGTGGCTTGGCGCCTTCTGTTAAAATGAATGCTGATACCATTTTGAAAGTAGACTATGTGCGTGTTTTTGAAATGGTTGCATTTTTTTCTTTTCCCACCACCCCCCCCCACCCCCCACCAACCTCCCCTTCTTTTCTGGATCTTGAGCATTTTCTGAGCACGTACTGTTGAACTATTCTGAATTAAATCATCTTTCTCCCTGAGGGAAATCAAAGGTGGCGGAGAGGCACCGTTAATGTCAAGTTAAT
This sequence comes from Cetorhinus maximus, assembly GCF_964194155.1. Taxonomy (NCBI): domain Eukaryota; kingdom Metazoa; phylum Chordata; class Chondrichthyes; order Lamniformes; family Cetorhinidae; genus Cetorhinus; species Cetorhinus maximus. The sequence goes on along the minus strand of NC_135907.1, from coordinate 1,815,939 downwards.
CATTGTGTAGAGGTAGCAAGAAACTGCATACAAAGGCTCTTGTGGCATTTAACACTCGATGTTGAAACTACCTTCCCTCTGCCAGGGAGGAAGAAACTCTCAGGGCTCACGATGAATGCCTGTTTGACTCAGATAGTTCTTCCTCCTTTGACTTGCCTGGTTAGAACGGAGATTTCCTGAGTTGGACAAGCACGTACGGGCTTAATGGCCTCATGTCGTCCCGAGTGAGTAAAACAGCAACAAATAACAGGAGGGGCAATGATCTTTCTGGCAGCATTTTCATTTCTGTGGGTGTGGTGGTGTTCTTATTACAGTTGCTTGCCAGGCACTGCAAGATGAGGTGCTACTGCCTGGTAGGGTTTTTCTAGTTGGACAAGCAGCACAAAATCTACCAGCATTCAGTGCAAGTAACCAGTTGCTAAAACTGTGGACTATGTTCTTATTTGCACGGAGTCCCACTCACCATTACTTTTGCGCTTGCCGACCACATTGGTTCCTGGTTTAGCTGCACCTCGAATTTAAAATCCTCACCCTTGTTTTCAAATCCCTGCCATGGCCTCGCTCCTCCTGGTCTCTGTAACCACCTCCAGATCTCTGCACCTCTAATTCTGGCCTGTCGCACATCCCCAATTTTAATCGCACCGTAATTGGTGACCATGCCTTAACTCCCTAGGCGTCAGTCAAGCTCTGGAATTTCCTCCCTAAACCTCCCATGTCTTTTCTCCTTTAAGATGCATCTTAAAACCCACCTCTGGCCAAGCTTTTGGCTGTCCGCCCTAAAATCTCTGTATGCGGTTGTGTCAAATTTTGCTTTGATGTTCCTTTGAAGTACCTTGAACCATTTTGTTACTTTAACCATTCTATATAATCACAAGCTGTTGCTAAACTCCAGCAGTACCTCTGTGCACATTAGAGAGAAATGACTTCCATTGTACAGTGCCTTTCACAACTTCAGTATGTTCTAAAGCTATTTGCAGCCAATGAAGTGCTTTTGAACTCCAGTTGCTGCTGTAATGTTTGAAATTAGGCAGGAATTCCTGAGCCTTGCCTCTTGCTCACTTGTGCCTGAGTTCTCTGGCCTAGAGTAAGTGCGGCATGCCCCCATGAGGACAGGCTGTACATTCCACTCTGGTAAACAAGCTCCACTTATGTGGAGCTCCCAGGAGTTTTGCTTGATAACTCTTGAACTTGTGGCTGGGTCCCCATGCCCGTTGGCCACCTGACATCAAAAAATTGTAATTGACATCTCCGACAGTATGTTAAAGTTCTCACATGCATACTTCACAAGGATCAGGTTAAATTTGTTGGCTTGAGCCTTAATTATAATGCAGATGACAGCTTTGTGATTTGAGTGCTGAAGTTATTCTAAATGGTATTCTTTGTAACACCACATTGTAAAGCTGCAAGGAAGGACTGAGAACAGGCTTGGGGCCCTTGTCATGAGAAAAGAAAAGCATGGGAGGCGATCTGCTAGAGTCCTTTAAAATTATGAAGGGGTTTGATAGGATAGATATAGAGAAGATGTTTTAATGTGTGGGTGAGTCTGAAACTAGGGGACATAAATTTAAGGTAGTCACTAATAAATTCATTTAAAAATTCAAGAGAAACGTCTTTTCCCAGTGAGTTATTAGAATGTGGAACTAGGTTAGACGCAGTTAAGGCAAAGCTAGATAAGTATCTGAGGGAGAAAGGAATAAGTGGATATCCTGATTTGGGAGGAGAGTTGTTTGGAGCATAAGCTCCAGCGCAGGCCTGTTGGCCTGAATGCCCTGTAGTTATTATGCATCTCTCCTCACATGCTGCACTTAAAGGGGAAAGAGGGGAAGTTAGTCCCTTTTTGTACTGTAACCCAGAACTGCCGAATTCTGGAGAAAGAAACCATTGACCGTTTGTAAACTTGTGGAATTCTGGCACTCTCCTGCTTTGTGGGAGCTGCTCTTGTCTGTTGTGGCTGGCGCTGGTAGTGATGATGAGGCCCATCGTAGCAGGACCCTGTCGGAAAATTCATTTTGAAGTTCTTTTAACAAAAAAGAAAAATTTCTTTTGCAAATATTTGTACTGGGAGATTTACGTGAATAAAATCTGCCTCCCTAAATACTCTTTCAATCTTCAGAAGATTTAGCAGTATACTTCAGAGTGGAGCAAAACCCCTGCATGTCTTGCTGCAAAAACAGACCGAATTGAACAGTTTATTGCTCTGGCAATGTATTTTATGGAGCCTTGCAGATATAAACCTTGAGGTTTGCTTTCTGAAAACTGGAAATGCATTTTGAAGCTTAGAGATCAGTTTCTTTTGTCACCTTGGCCCTTGGCTTAACAAGCAAACAGGGCCTCAGTCCCTGCTTGTGGACTTAAGGGAAGACGGTGGCTTATTGGTAGTGTCACTGGACTGGTAATCCAGGCTAATGCTCTGGGGGCAGGGGTTCAAATCCCACCCTGACAGCTGGTGGAATTTAAATTCAATTAATAAAATCTGGAATTGAAAGCTAGTCTCAGTAATGGTGACCGTGACAAACTATCATCAGCTGTCATAAAAACCCATCTGATTCACTCATTTGGAGAAGGAAATCTGCCTGGTCTGGCCTACATGCGGCTGCAGGTCCACAGCACTGTTATTGACTCTTAACCGCCCCCTGAATTGACAACAGATGTGTCAGCGATGCCCACATCCCATGAAAGAATAAAAAAAAAACACATACTTGACTGACACACTATGTTGTGAAAAGTCAAATTGTCTCCTTCAGTGGTTCAGACAGATGTTGAAGATCCCATGGCACTTTTTGAGGAATTGAAGGGTGACCTAGCAGAATATTCTCCCTTCAGTCAATACCGTTAAAATAGATTAACATCTTGCTATATGCAAAACGATTACTGCATTTACCTTATTGTGACTCGGACTGTAATTCAGAGTAAGTGCAGTACGTTTTTGAGATGTGATGAGATGGCTCATAAAGTTTCTTGCTTCCTTTAAAATCTTTATGTACTACTCTTAAATAACCTTGATGGTGCAGGTGGATACTTCCCAAAGCTGCATCCGTGTTGGTGACAGGACAAAGAAAAGTGGGAAGTGGGGAAGTTCAGATGAAACATTTCCACAATGATATGTACTGACTTAAGGCAGAAACACTGTAGGCCATGAGGCTCTCAAAGGCAAGCGGCTCGATCCTCTCATTCAATATTTACATTTCCTTCAGTGATTTCTCTCCTGTTTTGTGGACCTGCCGTTTGTAAAGCACTGTTCCCTGCATCGTCACCTGGTTATTGGATAAACCCTAAACAGAACACTTAAGATGTGTCAGCTAAAGCTCTGTTGATAACACTGTCCCTTCTGTCCCTTCTGAGTCAGAAGGTTGAGTTTAAACCCCAATCCAGTATTTGAGCACCAAAATCAAGGCGAAGGGGGTGCTGCAGTGCTGAAGGTGTCGTCTTTCGGATGAGGTTTTAAACTGAAACCACTTCTGTCCCCTCGGGAGGCGGTGGCGTAGTGGCATTGCCACCAGACTGGTAACCTGGAAACCCAGGGGTAATACTCTGGGGACCCGGGTTTGAATCCCACCACGGCAGATGGTGGAATTTGAATCCAATAAGAATCTGGAATTAAAAGTCTAATGATGATTGTGAAACCATTGCTGATTGTCATAAAAGTCTGCTGTCCTTACCTGGCCTGGCCTACATGTGACCCACAGCAATGTGGTTGACTCTACAAGGACAATTGGGGATGGGCAATAAATTCTGGCTGGGTCAGAGACGCGCACATCCCATCAACGCATAAATTTAAAAAAAAGGTGGGTGTTAAAGATTCCATGCACCATTTTGTGATTCCTGGTGGTCACTATTTATCCCTCAATTAACAGTGCAAAAAGAGATTAATTGTTCCCACAAAAGGCAAATGATGACCATGCAGCATTACCTACAGCACAACTATGGCTACACTTCAAAAAGTGCTTTGACACATCTGGTGGTCTTGATGATGCGTACAAATGCCAAGAGTTATTGATCTTTGAAGTGGGAACCTGGATCTAATCTTTATATTGGTTTCTCTGGTACAAAAAGCTTGGTCATTCCTGTCTTGAGGCCTGATTATGCCATCAGGATACCTGATCAAAGCACAAGTGTTAACAACAGAAGAGTCATCACAAAGTCAACCAGCAACAGTGGCAGATGGACAACAAACATGTGATACATGTGGCTCCCATTGCTTTTGGCATTGGCCTGTGGAACCAATAATTCTTCCTAATTCTGTGTGTCATGGCCATTTTTGTTTTGAAGATCTGTGGCGTGTTGTAAATTTGAATCATTTTTTGAGGTTACAACATTCTTAGGAAAGAGAAAAAGTCAACAGAGAAGTCTAGTGCCTGGAAGGCGCAGCAAATATCAGTTATATGATGGATGACAGTTCTAATGGGAAGGGCGGGAGCTGGAAGGGCCAAAGTCTAAAAACGGTGGTATGGCTGTGACGCTTTCACAGTGCAAGGTAGTTATGTAACCTCATTTGGAAATGAAAGCAGTTATATTGAGGCCCGGTAACTGGTCTAGAAATAAACTTAAGTTCCGATCTCTGCGTAGGGATTGTAGCAGCTCCAAAGATCTGTTTATCTCTTTATGTACATAAGGGCCCATGACATGATTCAGAGAAGAGCCAGGCTTTCTCCTCGTATCATGGCTGCTATATACTCCTCAACCAACATCACAAAAAAGAGTTTTTTATTTCTTTTGTGGGTTGAGAGTTTCATTGACGAGGCCAGCATTTGTTGTCCATCCCTAATTGCCCTTGAACTGAGTAGTTTGCTAGGCCAATTCATAGGGCAATTTTAAGAGTCAACCACATTGCTGTGAGTCTGGAGTCACATGTAGGCAAGACCAGCTAAGGATGGCAGATTTCCTTCCCTAAAGGACATTAGCAAACCAGATGAGTTTTTACACAAATGGTAGGATAGAAACCCTTATTCCTAGAGCATTAGCCTGGATTTCTGAATTCCTGTCTCATCACTGTCTCCCAGTGACCCCCTCTGCTGCCACCATCATCTCCAAAACTTCAAAAGAGAGTACTTAATTGGTTGAACCCTGAGGTTGTGAAATGTGCTATATGATGGTTTGTTCTTTCTGTCATTAGCTGATTTCAGGTGGGTTTATGGTACTGGTGCAGTAAACGACCTCACTGCTCCTGGACGAGAAAGGAAGATTCAGCAAATGTTCTTACTCTTGATCACTATCCAGCAACTCCACATGAAGATAGGATCCAGCACAGACCTCCCCTCCAACATATGGTCAAATGGCTTGCAAACCCTCATTCTGGGCTTGTCTGTGATGAATGGAGAATTGAGCATTGTGCTGGAGGATACTGGACTTCTGTAAGGGAGTCCCATATCTTCAGGAAAGAATGAGAACATTCAAAATAAAATTGACAATAAAGGGATCATTTACTGTAACACAGGAAAAGGCTGGATTTCTGGTTAAAGTAAATCATCTTATGAAAATATTGGAGTGACAGCTGTGGTATTGTGCTGTTCAGAATTTAAAGAAAAACCTTTAAAAGCGTTCCTAAGTTTAGATAATGAGGCCCTAAAATTCAGCACAGAAAAGGCAGGAAAATACGTGATTCAAGAAACAATTTTCTGACGATTATTAAAAATCCAGAATTGGTGAATATGGATGTGAGCTATGAAACCTGATGAGGCGCAAAATAATTAAAAAAGCAAGCAAATTTCACTGCCTCCTACACAGTGTGCGTGTGAAAGAGAGTCCTGGCTCTTTAGGCTGCACTAGGATAAATGTGTAGAATTTCCAGCAGGCTTACGCCCCTTCCCAAAAGATTTCCAGAGGATGTTGTAAGAGAAGCTAGATAGCCAAGTGCCACGATTAACGTAATCTCAGTAATTTGAAATACCAATTGACCTTTTTTTTTTGGACTTGAATTCGTGTGTGTTGACCTGCCCAAGGTCATGTTGAGGGGAAGGGTTGGCATTGGACAGTGGAAGATATGTACCATATTGATGTATATCTGGAAATTTCTGCATTCGGGCCACACCACATAATTGAGCCCACACCAGGAAAAGAAAATTGAGCCATCCACCCCAACTTGAAATTTTTCTTTGAGAAAAATTGCAGCCTATATGTCAGTCAGTAAAATACCTATTTCTATACTATTTTTCTCCTGACTTTGCTGTCTTGTAAGTCCCGCTATTGTCGTTGAAGAGGCGGGCAGGCTATCTGCCAGTGTCACTCTAATAGCTATCAGTAGTATGTGAGACATCCTTGGTTTAGTCTAATTCCTCAGTTCCGCCCTCATGGCTGCTTAGCCTTTATCTGGTGGTGCCTCACAACACTCTGAGATAAAACTTGTTGCTTGGGGTATCATGGGTGCAAAGCTGTCTCTCCACTTGTGATGTGATGCTAATAATGGAATACATTTTCTAAATAATGTTGAGATCCAATCTTAGTAACGTGGCCCGGCAGGGTGATGTGATGCAGCAGAAAGGCATCTGAAATAAGCAGCTGGAAGTCAGCATAAGTCGCTTTCCAGAGTTTCAACCTGCTTTTGCTGAGCAGCCACAGTTTCCACTGCAAGTTAATGTGACTGGATGTGCCACCTGGTGAGGTATGGACTGGGAAGCCCTCGCATTCAATTCCTAGCCTCCCCTGAGGTAGCTGATCTTAGCTGGGACACTGCAGTTAGTTTCTGTGTCTCTGCACCATACCGGAGCAGTCAGCCAGCAGCTCCTTCTCCTATTCATTGTTCACTAGTTCCTCCTGAAAATTGGGTGGATATCTGATGGAAACAGTTTGTGCTCACCTGTACTATCCCCCTTACCCCAAAGAGTCTGCCAGTGCTTATTGTCTGGGTTCACACCTGATGAGTGGGCAGTGGGGTGAAGTACTGGAGGGATGCTGACCTGTATAGAATCATCCCCTGAAAGAGGCAGTGCTTTAACAGAAGTGGAAGGAAAGGAGAGATGCAATTTGGTTTTGTTACTTGGAATACAGAAGTATTTAAGTTCATACATTGAAATGTATTGTGACACAGATATTTAACTAAAAGAAACTTCTTGGAGAAATGTGGTTACTATGTCCGAGATGTCCTGTGTCCAGTTCTCTTTCCACAAAGGGGAAGATGGTGACATTAAACAGTCCATCTTGGCTGAAGTTGAAAGCTGATGCATGCACACATGTGTGGTCATTGGATTAATGCCTACTAGAGCTGGGAAGTACCTCAAATTACTTTCATAGCCAAGGTGAGATCATTTCTCAGAGAGACCACACATTTATGGCATTTTTCACAGCGTTAGGAGGTCTGATAAAGCGACACAGCCAGTGACATACACCAGAACGACTGCCAGGGTTTACTCTAAGAAGACAGGTTGAATGAATGTGGCTTGTTGTATTCCATCGTGCTGAGAAGGTTGAGGAGTGATCCAATTGAAGGATTGAAAATGGTGAAAGGATTCAAAAGGGTAGCTACAGAAAAGGTATTTCCCCTGGGATAGGGAATCCAGAACAAGGAGGCACAACCTTAAAATTAGAGCCAAGCTGTTTAGGAGTAAAATCAGGAAGTGCAGTTTTCTTACAAAGGATATTGGAAATGTGAAATTCTCTCCCTCACTAGATTGTGGATGCTTAGTCAATTGAAGTTTTCAAGACCAATATAAACGTTTTTTATTAAGCAAAGGAGATTTGGAACAAAGTTGGGCAAATGGATTTGAGGTGTAGATCAGCTGTGACCTAATTGAATGACGGAATAGATTCAAGGGGCTGAATTTCCTACCCTGTTCCTATATTTCCATGTAACTCATTATTGCAATGTGGGGAAATACAGCAGCCAAATTGCACACATCACGGTCCCTCAAACAGCTGAGACCGCTTCAACTAACTTCCTTGAAGAAAGAAAACCTGCTGTGCTTACCCGGCCTGTCCGATATGTGACTTCAGTCCCACACCAAAGTTGTTGACTTGTAACTACCCTCTGAAGTGTCTTTGTATCGGGGAAACCAGATATGGCCAAAAAATTCCAGCCTTGCTGGTGACACCCACAGAATGAATTTATTTTAAATGACCAGATAACCTATATTTATGATGTTCCTCGAGGGATAAATATTTGTTTGGGCACAGAATTCCCCACCCCTAGTCAAATAGTGCTATGCTCCACCTGAGGGTACAGGTTTAATGCCTCTTCTGAAATATAGCATCTCAGTTGCGCAGGACTCATTCAATACTGCCCTGAAATGTCAGCCTGCATTATGTGCTGAAGAAAAACTTGTGTTTTTATAACACTGCATGACCTCAGGATGTCCCAAAGTGCTTTTGAGGTGTAGTCATTGTTGCAGGAAATGCAGCAGCCGGTTTGCACACAGCAAGTCCTCACAATTAGCAATGAGATAGTGACCAGATAATTTGCTTGTGATATTTGTTGAGCTGAGTATTGGCCAGGAGACCAGCAGAGTTCCACTGTTTCCATTTGAAATAGTGCATTGAGTCTTATAGGTCCACTGGAGAGGGCAGACAGGCCCCCAGGTTAATTTCCAATCCAAAAGGTGGTGCCTCTGACTGTGAGCCCAAACCCTGCTCCAGGACAATCGCCTGACTGAGTCAAGACTAGCACACAATGTACTTAATGAGTTCGCCCCTGGTTCTCCCTGAAGGATCCATGTCAGAAACTTAGATGACACAGCCAATCTGGTCCATTTTTTCCCCCTGTGTTCATCGCCATAATGTGAGTTCCTGACCTCAACCATGTGACGGGGCAGTGATGACATATTGGAGAGTAAGTGGGAGAATGGAGGCCAAGTGAGCATTTACTGCTTTTATGCACTTTACAGTCAGTATACAAGATTAATTGGATTGTAACAGGCGAATCACACACCCCTTTGATCAGGGTTTGGTGTGTAGTTTGAGGCAGGAAACCAAATATTTTGTTGAATGAGAGGAGAAAGGAAGATTATTTTATTTAAAGCTAACTTTTTTTTAACTGAATTGTTGGACAGTTTCAGTCATGTCCTGTAGAAACCATTGTCTCTCTTTATGTGGTGTGTAGTGAACAGATACAAAACCAGCAGTGTTTCAGAATCATTGCAGCAGGCTCCATCATTACTAAATTGCATTGTAGCTAATATTTTTCTCTTGCAGCTAACCCAACTCTTGTTTATATCACGTTTTCCCCCACCCACCCATCACTGCTTTAGCTGCGATGATATGCAATTGAGGTAGCTAGTCTACAGGAAGCGAAAGTATTACTTCTTCAGGTCATGATCAGGGATCATTGACAAGTCTTCAGAGTATCTTGGTACAGTTAACATTGAGTAGCAGCAGCAGATTTATATATATTTGGGCACATGGAATGGATGGCATTCAATATGTGCCACAGTTGGGTGGTCAGAATTCATTTTCACTTCTAACTTTGCCCCACACCCACGTCTTGTTGATTGTTTCCCCCTCCATCATCTCCTCCCCCTCCTCCACCCCGCCCAAACACTGAAGCTTGTAACATCAGAAGCTAAGAAAAAGTCTTCAACTACTCAAAGACCTCATCAGCAATTCCTTGGCTGTCTGAATTGAATTGAGATATCTGCACTGTAATTCTGGCCCCTTGTACATCCATCATTGGCAGCCATGCTTTCAAGGTTTGGAAGTTCCTCTCCTTTAAGATGCAGCTCAGACCTACCTCTTTGAAGCTTTGGTCACCTGTCCTGAAATCTCGTTCTGTGGCTTGATGTGAAAAATATTTTTTATTGATATCGCTGTTGTATAAGTGCCTTGGGACGTTCTGCCATAAGATGTAGGAGCAGAAGTAGGCCATTTGGCCCATCGATTCTGCTCAGCAATTCAATGAGTTCATGGCTGATCTGATAATCCCCAACTCCACTTTCCTGCCTTTCCCCCATAACCCTTGATTTCCTTGCTGATTAAAAATTTGTCTGTCTCAGCCTTGAATATACTTAACAACCCAGCCTCTACTGCCCTCTGCAGTGAAGAATTGTAAAGATTCACTACCCTCAAGAGAAGAAATTCCTCCTCATCTCTGTCTTAAATGGGTGACCCCTTACTCTGAGATTATGTCCTCTGGTGCTAGACTGCCACATAAGTGGAAACAACCCCTCAGCATTTAACCTGTCAAGGCCCCTAAGAATCTAATGTGTTTTAATAAGGTTGCCTCTCAATCTTCTAAACTCATTTGAGTGCTTGCTCAACCTACTCAACCTCTCCTCAAAAGAAAATCCCTCCATACCCGGGATCAACCTAGTGAACCTTCTCTGGCCTGCCTCTAATACCAGTGTTTTTCCTTGGATAAGGGAACCAAAAATGTTCACAGTATTCTAGGTGTGGTCTAACTAGTGCCTTGTATGGTTTTAGCAAGACTTCCCTATTTCCTTCCCTTTAGAGAAGGAAATTTGCCGTCCTTACCTGGTCTGGCCTACATGTGATTCCAGACCCACACACAATGTGGTTGACTCTTAAATGCCCCTGAACAAGGGCAATTAGGGATGGGCAATAAATGCTGGCCTAGCCAGTGATGCCCACATCCCATGAATGAATAAATTTTTTAAAATGTATATACTCCATTCCCTTTGAAATAAAGGCCAGCATTCCATTTGCTTTACAAAAATAAAAATAAGAATACCTGGAAAAACTCAGCAGGTCTGGCAGCATCTGCGGAGAGGAACATAGTTAACGTTTTGAGCCCAATGACTCTTCAACAGAACTAAGTAAAATTTCCCTATTGCTTGCTGAAACTTGGATGCTAGCTGTTTGTGATTCATGCACAAGGACCCCCAAATCCCTCTGTGCTGCAGCCTTCTGCAGTCTTTCTCCATATAAATAATATTCAGCTCCTCTATTCTTCCTGCCAAAGTGCATAACCTCACATTTTCCCACATTATATTCCGTCTGCCAAGTTTTTGTCCACTCACTTAACCTGTCTATATCCCTCTGTAGACTCCTTTGTCATTCTCACCACTTGCCTTCCCACCTATTCTTATGCCATCCGTGAACTTGACAATAGTACATTCGCATTCCTCATCCAAGTCATTAATATATACTGTAAATAATTGTGGCCCCAGCACTAATCCCTGTGGCACTCCACTAGTTACAGGTTGCCATCCTGAAAATGCCCCCCTTAACCCAACACTCTGTCTTCTATTAGTTAGCCAATCCTCTATCCATGCTAATATACTACCCCCAACACCATGCGTTCTTATTAAGTAACCTTATGTGCCTTTTGGAAATCCAAATATATTACATCTACTGGTTCCCCTTTATCTATCCTGCTTGTTACCTCCTCAAAGAATTCTAATAAATTTGTCAGGCTTGATTTCCCCTTCATGGAGCCAAGCTGACCCTGCTTGATTATATTATGCATTTCTAAATGCTCTGCGATTACATTCTTTATAATAGACTCCAACATTTTCCCAATGACGGATGTTAAGTTAACTGGCTGGCCTATAGTTACCTGTTTTTTGTCTCCCTGTATAAATGTAAGTTGTTGAATGGAGAAGTTGGTTGGAGGCAGTCCTTGATTAAAGTGAAATTATGGGAAAGTCAAGTTGAAAATCTGCTGGAGATTTAGACTGCTGCTGTTTAGGAAGTTTCTAATAGAAATCCAGGACTCTGAGGACTGGTTACAGTGATTACGTTGTAGTCCATAGAGTGATGAGCTTTCCTGCAAATTGTGGAATAGCTGGGTTTGAGGTAAACCCACTCCTAAGGGTAGAAGATTAGTTTGGTGGTGTGAGGGGAGGAGGAGGGTCAGTCGAAAAAGTTTTAAGAGTAATTCAAAGCATTGTTGATTGGATTGCTACAATCTCTTAACAATATAAAAAGTAATGTGAACAGAATAATTGAGGCAGTTTAAGCAGAGGACAGTGTTAATGTGGCTCACTACAATATTCCAAAGGTTTACAAGAGACATTGAAAATGTAACTTTTTGTTGTCTGGTTTCTTCAAACCATGGTTCTTGTGGTGTTTATGCAGGTTTACCTGTTTCCGACACTATTGTTGTGATGGAAACCTGGACCATGGGTTCCCAAAGGGGATCCCAACCCTCCAGGATTGTGCGGAGTCTGCAGGAATTGAAGCTTAATCCCCCACGAGCAACTCCCATAGAAAACCCAACACAAAAAATGAATAGTTCTTTACATTTTCTTTGACACTTTTTTTGTTCAAGGCTGAATTTGCTGCCAACGCCATGCGTGCGCTGTTGTATGCATGGCTGCCATCTTTATAGTGGGCAATGCCCAGCAGGGCGCATGTGTGGTGATCACCGGCCCTAGAATTGCAAATATTACTGTGCCAGCAGCAGAATCTCTCAGGTGCCCCTACAGTTTTCTTTATTAACATTTTTCTTGCCTTTTTCTCCCCATTTTTTTGGGAAGACACCTTCCTTTCTTCCAATAAACCACCTTGTCATTAGCAGCATGTCTTAGTAGTGTGGAAAGGATGGTGTGTGATTAAGCCTGTATTCCGTCATCTGTCTGCCCAGTTAGTGCTTAAATATGCTGTGCTGGATGAAACAAGCCCAGGAGCTGCAAATGGAATTGTGGAGTTGTGGCTGTCACCGGGTGGACCAGAAGCATCCCGATCCCTCCCCATCCTGACCCCCGAAATCAGAAGCCTCCCTTATGGGAAGGCCACGCCCCGACTGCCCACCCACCGTGGGCCTCAAACTGCGTAAACTGCTTCTAGCTGGCCACTGTTTTCTGTGCAGCCAAGTGTGCATACGCAGATCGGTATCGGTGGCCATCTTGTGTTGGCAGGAAACAGTGTTTGCTCAGCTATCGGCGGTAGAGAAAGCAGCTGTTTCTTTGGGTGGGATAGATTGGAGGTTGGGTTGAACTTTGCACTCTCGCTTAGTATAGCTGTAGGGTTCCTGGTCTAGTCTCTGTTTATTTTTGTCATATTGACCTTTGCCTGGTTGAAATAGAGATGTGTAATGGCTGCAGCTCTGTGTTTATTACTGAGACCGGCTAATTGCTTATTGTTTATGGTCTTTGGGGGCGCAGCTTCAATCCCTGGGTATCGCCTTTCATCATTTATTTTTAAACTTGTGGGAGTACACATTTATATGTAACCCTTTTCCAAATCCTCTCTATGGTCATAAATCCTAAAATGTGGCATGCTCTGACCTCATTGGGAAAACAAATTGGCCTTAGATAGTCAAAGGCCCAAGACAGAAATGGTAAACGTTGACTTTGTCCGTGATACCTGTATTACTTACTTTCCTATGGAGCAAGTCTGTTCTTTCTTTAGTCTTTGCGGTACAGCTACTGCTATTGTTGAAAAGAGAGACATGTTGCTGAAACTTTCGTCCTGCTGTCAGAAGGACAAATGCAAGAATGCCAAATTTCAAACGGTTACAACAATTTATACCACAGGAGAAAAGGATGCTGAGTGCCTGGCAAGTCGATTCTGCTGCTATGTGCTCCAGTTATTTATGTGGTGCTCTCTCTATGGCATCGCTGGCAAGACCAGCATTTATTCCCTATTCCTAATTGCCCTTAAGTTAGTGGTGGGCATTGTTCTAGAACTGTTACAGTTCATGCAGTGAAGGTGCTCTAAGTGTTAAGTGAGGAGTTCCAGGAGTTTGACCCAGCAGTGATGAAGGAATGGTGATACATGTCTTAATGATGGTACGTAATTTGGGAGGTGATGTTTCCAGGCACCTGCTCTCTTTTTCCTTGTAGTTGGTGGAAATCACTGGTTTTATGTTCACTGGTAACCCCACCCGGGCCCCCTCACTCCACCGCTCCCAGGATGTTGGTGGGGTCATGGTGATGGTAATGCTGTTGAATGTGGGAATGGACTGCTTTATTGTCTGAGGAATAGCGAATGCAGCTAAACTCTGCAATTATCAGCGAATATCCCCATTTCTGATCTTGTGATAATGGGCAGGTCATTGATGAAGCAATTGCCATTGTTAGACCTAGGTGGTGGGGAAGTTCTGAGGGACGGAATATATTTGCACTTGGAGAGACATGGATATCTCAGGGATAGTCAGCATGGATTTGTAAGGGAAGGTTGTGTTTGACAAATTTGATCAAATTTTTTAAGGAGGTAACCAGGAGTGTTGATGAGGGTAATGCATTTGGTGTGGTCCACATGGACTTTGGCAAAACTTCTGATAAGGTCCCTCATGGTAGACAGGCCAAGAAAGTAAGAGCCCATGGGATCCAAGACAAAGTGGCACATTGGATCCAAAATTGGCTGAGAGGCAGGAAGCAGAGGGTGATGGTAGAGGGATGTTTCTGTGACTGGAAGTCTGTTTCCAATGGGGTTCCGCAGGGCTCGGTGCTGGGGCCCTTGCTGTTTGTTATGTACATAAATGATTTGGACTTAAATGTAGAGGGTATGATCAAGAAGTTTGCAGATGACGCGAAAATTGGTAGGGTGGTAAATAGTGAGGAGGATAGCCGTAAACTGCAGGAGGATATCAATGGACTGGTCAGGTGGGCAGAGCAGTGGCAAATGGAATTCAACCTGGAAGAGTGTGAGGTAATGTACTTGGGGAGGACTAACAAGGCAAAGGATCACACTATGACTGGTAGGATCCTGGAAAGTACTGAAGATCAGAGGGACCTTGGTGTACATATCCACAGATCCCTGAAGGTAGCAGGTAGATAAGGTGGTTAAGAAGACATATGGGATACTTGCCTTTATTAGCTGAGGCATAGAATATAAGAGCAGGGAGGTTATGCTGGAAATGTATAAAACATTGGTTAGGCCACAACAGGTCACCACATTATCGGAAGGATATGATTGCACTGGCAAGGGTGCAGAGGAGATTCATCAGGATGCTACCTGGGCTGGAGGGTCTGAGCTATGAGGAGAGACTGGCTTGGCTGGGGTTGTTTTCCTTGGAGCAGCAAAGGTTGAGAGGGGACCTGATAGAGGTGTATAAGATTATGGGGGACGAGGATAGGAAGGCACTTTTTCCATTGTTAGAGGGGTCAATAACGGGGCACAGATTTAAGTTAAGAGAAGCAGGCTAAGAGGGGAGTTGAGAAATTTCTTCACCCAGCAGGTTGTGGGAGTCTGGAACTCACTGCCTGAAAGGGTGGTTGAGTCAGAAACACTCATAACATTTAAGAAGTATTTAGATATTCACTCGTGTTGCCATAACCTCCAGGGCTATGGGCCAAGCGCTGGAAAATGGGATTAGTGTAGTCAGATCTTTGTTGACCGATGCAGACACAATGGGCTGAATGGTCGCCTCCTGGGCTGTAAATTTGAGACGCTGCCCTGAGCAACCTCTGCATCAATGTTTTGGGCTGAGATGATTGGCTCTCAACAGCTGCAGCCATCTTCCTGATCCCTGTTTACTCTAGTTTTACTAGGGCCCCGTGGTGCTGCACTCTGTTGAAAGATGCCTTCATATCAAGGGCAGTCACTCTCGCCTCATCTCTGGAATTCAGGCCTTGGTTCATGTTTGGGCGAAGGTTGTTCTGAGGCCTGGTGCTGGGTGGTCACAGCAGAAACCAAATTAAAACATGGAGCAGGATATTGGTGAGCAAGTGTCACTTGACAAAAATAATTCTGGCCTAGTAACATTCTGGAGATTTTTAGGGCTCTGATCACTTTTATATCAGGCATTCAGCTGTGCGGGTTTCTGCCTTTTATTGAAATTGGATTAGTGATTGAAAGCAATGGAGGGTGGTAGCACTGGCGGGAGGGGTGTTTAGGTCCTGTTTCCAGTTTGTAACTTTATTGAGTCAACCAAGTAATGTTTCCAGTTTGTAGCAATCCTGCTTTCAGTTACGACAGATTAGTTGTGGGGTCACGACCATATTTTTCAATGATTAACTGTTGACTTTTTATTTAGTAATCTTGCATTGTTCAGTTCAGCAACTTACATTTATTTAGTGTCTTTCAAATAATAAGATATTGTAAAGTGCTTCACAGAGACGAATAGAGATATTCAGATAGAAATAGAAATGAGCAGTGGTTGGAGTAGGAGTGACTGAAAGCTTGGTGAAAGAGCAGCTTTTGAGGGCCTTTGGCAGAAGAGGGCAGTTTGGAAGGTACAAGAGAGGATGAGGGTGGCTGACGCTGTGGGTGAGATGACTGAAGACCGACCAAGGTGGCAGCTGGCAGTTTAACTTGGGTGGTATACCCCTCTCACTAACACAGGTGCCCTAAGACAAACGCAGAGGACAGAAACTTTGCGTGGAGCAGAAAGGGAGGGAGGGGGTTGCAAAAGAGGCTGGAGTTCTGTGTGAATGTTACCATGCCTCAGTGACACAGAAATTAGCTTTCTAATCATCTGTGCCCTCCAAGAGTGAGCTCTCATACTTGTTCACTAAGAAATGGAAGAGTTAATAAGGCAGAAACCTCAGCTGTGTTTAAACAAGTATAAATCTCTCAAGCTTTACCATCCAGGTTCAGAAACATCATCTCGCCACATGTTAAATTATAATTTGTGTTTGAAATGATGTACATAGTGTAACTTGGTAAGGAAAGCTGGAAACTGGCACCGGGCAATTTGTTGGGATATTAATAGCTGACCTCTGAAGAAGCTCACTAGCGTAACAAGTCCAGAAATAGGGGATTCCATCTGGAGGGAGATGGATGTCCGAGCAGGCAGGACATTTTTACCAAGTATTTTTCTTCTTTCCCAGGGTGAGAACTGCTACAATGAGTATCCCTCTCTTTACATTCTGTTTTCAGGGATGACTTACTTACTCATCTTGAGCAGTAGAGGCTGTCCCCCCATTCTGATTGGGATTCTGCATTTCCCTTAGGGCGTTTTGTATTTGCAGGATTTTCTGAAACTGGGTTAACTTGTGTCAAAGCTTATTCCAGTTATTTTTGCCTCCCTGTTCACCTTCTTTCTCATTTGTTAGCCATTACCACTGGCTGCTTCCTTTGTGAACTGTGCCCACACTGTGACGCCCATTTCCCACAGATTAATACCATAGACTGCGGCATGGAAGACTACCCCAAAAAATCATTTTACGTATTCACAGCATATAAGTCAACCCTCCTTTTCAGCCATGGCATGCAATACTTCCATTAGTAATTCGCCTCAATTTTTCACCCCACAATGGATGTTTTACTTACTGGTACCTTATAACTGAGTGCAAGAGATCAAGCGGGTGCTATGGGCTACATTGCAAAGATGCGCGGGAGTTTAAGACACACCCGCACACACAGCAGCCCCCACTTGGCAATCGACAAAGATGGCGGCCACCTACATCCACACTGGCCATTCTCTTTTATACTCGACATATAAGTTGACCTCTGTTTTTGGAGGGTTTTTTTCAAGGCTTCAAAGGTTGATTCGTATGCCGACACCTGTGGAATGTTCTCTTATATATTTTGTATGATGGTTGAAACGCATGAGGTGTAGGTACCCTTTATTGGCTTTGGGCCTGTGTACATCATTCAGGTACATGTTAATCTGTAGGCAATTCTATGCCTGTAATTCATCCCAAGCTATCAAATACTGTGCACTCTAAGGGCATAACTGATGCTAAACATAGAATTCTGTATGCTGGCCCCTATTAATCTAGAATTGCAGCTATGTGTAACTGCTTCCCCTTCACTTCAGTTAAAATTTCTGATGACTTCTAAGATGTTCCAGTCCTTTTGATTTTTAGTAGATGTTACATCGAGTGTGTTCAATAATTCTGACCTAGAATGTTCAGGAGACTTTTAGGGCTTTGGTCATTTTTGTATCTGGCCTTCCATCTGTGCAGTGTTCTGTCTGTCTTGAAATTTCATCAGTGATTGAAAGTAACAATGGGTTGTAGCACGGTGGTAAGAGTCCAACTTCTAGTTCGTAGCAATCCTGTTTTTTTGTAAGCTTCTATAATTTATTGATTTACTATGAGACCCAATATGCAGAGGTAATCAGTACAGTAGAAGCCATGAGCCTAGAAGCAAATTTGTAATCCAGCCCATTTGGACTCAATTTCTAGCAAACACTTGGTCCATTCCTCTAATCTTCCCTCCAGTTTTGAGGGGTGACCTTGCCAATAGGAAACACGTTCCATGTAAGCCCAGTCAGCATTGCAACATAACCCCAGACTGCAACGCAGAATGCGAATCCTCCCACAAGGATAGCATTTCCATACTCGTCATGAAAGTCAGGACCAGTTTTATGGTGAGCTCGTCTTGTTACAATTTGACGAATGCTCCGACCGGACAGAGAAAGCAGACTCTTGGTCAAAGGCACCATCTCCACTGCGCACCCGTTTACCCTTCAGGAAAACAAAATGGATGCTGAGCGTTTTTGTGCTTGATGGATTTTTTTAGCATTGTGACATTGCTTGTGCAAGAACCTGAGTTACAACAGATTAGTTGTGGGGACATGACCAAGGCATTCAATTTGTGGTATTGCATTATTGCGTTCTTAGTATTGCTAAACTTGTCAAGAGAGCGCCTTTCTAGTGGAAACGGAAATGAAAACAATTTTGGCTGTTCTTGTTACTCTGCATTTGGGTCATTCCCATAGGTTACTTTGAAATGTTTTCATTATGCTTTAAATTGGTTCCCAGTGCTCCAATTGGCCCAATCCAAAAATTATCATGTTTTGTGTTTCGATCTCTTTGCCTTGCTACTCCCTATCTCTGTAACCTTGTCAAGTGTTCCTCCAACTCTGGTCTTTTGTGCGTCCTTTACTCCCTCTGCCTCAGCAACGGTGGTCATCTGTCCAGCCACCTCGATGCTAAGCTCTCGAATATCTGCTCTAAACTACTGGCTGCCCCTCTCTTTAACAACTGTTTAAAATCCCAATTTTTCAACCCAGCTTTCCATCACCCCTCCAGTTATCTCCTCCTCCGGCTCGGTCGCGATTGTTGTCCGACTGTGCTTCTGTCAAGTGCCTTGGGACATTTTTTCTACATTAGAAAGACGAGTCATTGCTGTTTTGTAACTGGCTGCTTGCTTGTTTGCCTTTTGCACAGTATCGATTGGCATGTTCCTGCTCTCTTTGGAAGGAGAGCTGTTTCCTCAAAATTGAAAATTTGGCAAACAATTGGCAAAATGGAAAACATGGGCTCCCCTCTTGCATCATCAGAAAAAGTTACACGCCCAAGACTCCAAAAATGTTATGGCATCCTGAGGTCCATTTTCTGTGGGATGCGCCTAATGGAGACCCTAGAAAAATTTAATGATTTTTAAATTAAAAACCACTGCATGTTTTGAGAGGAGAATGTGAACTATAAGCGTCCTGTATCAGATGTTGAGAAAGAGACTGAAGCAGCAGAGCTGAGCTAAAATAGCCAACGTCAGAATGGGGAACAGAATCCGCCCACCACCAGTGACCGGCCTCTGTCCAGCCAGCAGCCTCCGAGCCTGCAGCTGGCCACCACAAGCAGAGGGTCGGGGCTGCGGTGGGTGTGTGTCATGTCCATCAGGTAACGGGAGCCGGTGCAGTTCGGGCACTATCAGGGTCAGGGAAAGAAAAGGTCTGACTACTTTAAGTTTTCTGGCACCTAATTCTTTTGTATTTTCTCTTCCTGTTAGCTCTGCAGCTAATTCTGGGTAGTTTCCATGGTTTCAGAATTGTAAAACACAAGAGCCCTGCATATGACCCTGTGAAAAAAGGCGTAACAAAAAGGGAGCTGGCAGTGTTGTCAATATGTCATCGTTTTTTAAAAATTATTCATTCATGGGATGTGGTTGTCGCTGGCTAGGCCAGCATTTATTTCCCATCCTTAATTGCCCTTGAGAAGGTGGTGGTGGAGCTGCCTTGAACCGCTGCAGTCCATGTGGTGTAGGTACACCCACAGTGCTGTTAGGGAGTTCAAGGATTTTGACCCAGTGACAGTGAAGGAACGGTGATATATTTCCAAGTCATGATGGTGAGCAGCTTGGAGGGGAAATTCAAGGTGGTGGTGTTTCCCAACTATCTGCTGCCCTTGCCCTTCTAGATGGTAGTGGTCTTGGGTTTGGAAGGTGCTGTCTCAGGGGGCTTGGTGAGTTCCTGTAGTGCATCTTGTAGATGATACACACTGCAGCCACTGTTGCTGTAGCTGCACTCAACCAAGCAAGTGGAGAGTATTCCATCACACTCCTGACTTTTTGCCTTGTAGATGGTGGACAGGCTTTGGGGAGTCAGGATGTGAGTTACTCGCCACAGGATTCCCAGCCTCTGACCTGCTCTTGTAGCCACAGTATTTACATGGCTAGCCCAGTTCAGTTTCTGGTCAGTGGTAAACCCCCAGGATGTTGATTAAACTCTCACTTGACCCAGCACGTGCTTATATTGAACCAATTTGCTTTTTGTGTGCTACTCTTAATTCATTATTTTCACCTATCCTCCAGTGCTCCATCTAAGTGCCAAAGGGATTGAAATACTCTTTAGAAGCACAAAATCAATTCTTAATTGTTCAATTTGGTAATTCTCTGTCGTGGTGGAGATAGCACAAGGAGTTTTACTCAGCTAACTATACACTGAAATCCTGGTGTCAATGCTGGATTGGTTGGGTCAGGACTGTGATGTGGAGGCTTTGAAGCACTTGATATTCCTGACAACGTAAGCATGACATGCGGTAACAAAAATCTCAGTCAGGTTAATGGGGTAATGTGGCTTGACAGGGCCTGATTGTACTTAGCAAGGCATGAACATTTAAAGTCATTTATAGAACAATGTCCTGGTCAGCACTGTATTGTTGCATCAAGCCCATTCTAATGGACCAGGATAATCGTTTTAGGATCAACAGGAAATATGCAGATAAGTGCAGAACACATCCTCTATTTTCAGAAAGGCAAATTTCCAAGACTCAAAACCAGGGTTGGTGGCAATTGTCTTTATCTGGTTATATACAACTGCAGTTCCATTGTCTGAAAAGTAATGTTAAAACATCCTGATTCAGCAAACATCAGCCTATCGGAAAGGTATGGATAAGGAGGAGGACTCTGGGCACCAGTTGTACTGATCGTTTTCTGACGACTGTTAGAAGTGTAAAAACTATGTTTGAAATGCAGAATTGTGCAAAAGGCTGAAGTGTTTCTTTTTAATGGCCCAACCAAGTTGCTTCCTGATTTTTGTACTTATTCATAGTGACCATATTAATTTTTGTGTAAGCTGTGGTTTCTCATTATAATGGACCCTGGAGTGACCGCGGACAGAATGTATCCAATCTCATAAGATCCAAAGGGCTGCCATTTGGGTTGGAGTTGGAATCTCGGTCCCAGTGACCATACGTCTTTTGTTGATGACCTGTCCTGGGATTGGTCTTGCAGTTCAAACTAAAAGTATGTTTTTTCTGGCTTCCCCTTTGCCCTTGCTCTGGGGAACCTAGGATTTGTAGGAAAGAACCACCATATGATGGTGAGTAGCATTTATTGCAACTATCTTTCTCTCCCCAGCCTCCTTTCCTTTCTTCGCGCTTCCTGGTGAAAACATTTAATGTGGTTTGCCCTTGCTCAGGATGAGCTGCCTGTGTTAATTTTAAATTAAAATGAGTTGGTTTCCTGTGGTGTTGCACATGGGGAGTTGAGACCAAGTGTAGACTTCAGATGAAGCGGTTTATAAGGCAGGGAGATAAATGGGCCGGGGTATACAGGCGTAATCCAGTCCCCATTTTAATCATGTATTCTGCCTGTTTATTCCTGTGTTGACACATACTGTCTCAGAAAACTTTAATGATAATGCATCCTTGTGGTGATGCTGTAGAGGTGAGCCAGTAGTGTGGCAAGTTTACGTAGACAGTTGTCCCCATTCTAAATGCAGAGAGAGGAATTTATAATGGAAAAGTGACAGGAAATGTGTGCAAAGTTTAATATTTAATATAGTTTGCAGATAGATTTATGGTAGGTTAACTTTAAAGTTCTAATGTGACATTACACTGCTGAGTAATATTAGCAGAATACCAAGTTTTGCCATTTTGAGTGGTCTAGAAGTCCAAAGAACCTTGCTATTTTGTTTATCTATTGTTTGAGGATGTGTGTGTTCTGTGTTTTCTATTGAAATACACTTGAAGATGCATGGCAAAATGCTTACAGATCCCAGCCTTCCTCCTTAACCCACTGGAGATAATTATACACTTGTAAAGAATGGCAGTAAAATGAGAGATAAGCCAATGCAAGTTGACTAAAGAGAAGAGTTGGGTCACGTTTTTAGTTAAAGGTGTAATAATACTCGCGTCCTAATGCTGTATTGAGTGATTGCAGCACTTGGCATCGTGCTAAGGGATCCAGTCCAGCTTGTTAAATCACTATGGAAGAATGCTTTTCACCACCACAGAACACCTCAAAGCGCTTTACAGCCAAAGAAGTACTTTAGAAGTGTAGTTACTGTTTTAATATAGGAAATGCAGCGGCCAATTTCCACACAGCAAACTCTCACAAGCAGCAATATGATAATGGACCAGAAATTGTATTTTTTGTGATGTTGATTGAGGGATAAATATTGACCAGGACAGTGGAGAGAACACTCTCGCTCTCCAAAATAGTTCCATGGGATCTTTTACATCCATCAAAGCAGGCAAACAGGCCTCATTTTAATGTCTCCCAGGCAGCACCTCCAACATAAAAACAAAAAGCTAAAAGCTACTGTGGATGCTGGAAATCCAAAACAAAATATAAAAAAAAAATAAATAAAAACTGAATAAAAACAGTTTGCACTTCTGCTGCACCTTGATTTACGTGGCCAGGCCTTGGATTGGGACTCGGAACCCAGAACGAATCAGGTGGGAGTGCTGCCAATTGAACTACAGCCGACACTCTGATCTCTGTCTTAACTGATCCAAGAAGGATAGGGGAAAGGCAATGTTGTTAGCTTGGATGCATGGTTATGGTATTGGGCTAGCAACCCTGAGGTTGAGTTCACATCCCAGCATTGTAAATTGTGAAATTGATTTTAACAGCTTGTGAGCCTAGTAGTTGAAATGTCTTTGGCATTTAACTGGCTCGCTAATGTCCTTCATGGGAGGAATCTGCCAATTCAACCTCTTCTAACCCAATGTGATTCTTGAGTTGACGTGAGTCGCATGCTTAGTGCCCTCTGGGCACCGAGGGGAGGGGCAGTAGACATGGCATTGCCAATGGCACCCAAGAACATGCGCTTGTGTGTATATAATCTGAGCATCTGCCGTGATGTCTCTGTAATTAAACATTCTGTTGGCAGTTGGCGTTTATGTTTGGGCATTGATTACCGCAGTAACCAAGCACAATCACTGCCTTATGAATTTGTGGGGGGAGGTGGGGAAATGAAATAATATAATGTATAACTCCAAATCTGTTTTTTGTTTGGGGTGGGTATTGCGGATTGAAACCTTGGTCAAACCTCAAGCTGAGAGATATATAAAAACCTACATTTAGTACATCACATATAACTCAAAAAAAACAGAGCCAAGACCAGTTTCCACACTTTGAACCTTTGTCTGGTGTGTAGTGCTAGAGCTTGATTCACTGGCCCCAGCATAGCTTGAAACCTTTAACAACAATTCTTGCTTACATTTAACCCCAAGACAACTAACCTGGTGCCCCACTGTTTGATTTAGATAAGTGTCAGACCTTTTGAGCATTTGTCATGGAATAAAAAAAGATAAAGTACTGAAACCAAATAAAAGCAAAATTCTGCAACCACACAGCAGGGTAAGTGATGACAGCTGGCATTTTTAAATTCACTTATGGGATGTGGGCGTCGCTGGCTGGGCCAGCATTTATTGCCCATCCCTAATTGCCCTTGAGAAGGTGGTGGTGAGCTGCCTTCTTGAACCGCTGCAGTCCATGTGGTGTAGGTACACCCACAGTGCTGTTAGAAAAGGAAATACTGCTTACAATATTGAGCACCTTTCATACACAGTGCTTGTGCTTTTGGTCAATTCACCTGTTCCTGTTGCAAACGCTGGCTGCCCATTCACCAGTGAACTCTTTTAAATGAATCTTGACAAACCATAATCTTTTTCTTAAATAAATTGGCAGATGCATAGTTTTGAAGCCAAGGGCAGCTTGCTGACATGGACCTGAGCGAGCAATGCCTTTCTAACATCCACCCAAGTGCCACATCATAAATTAGTTTCCTTTCCCTACAAGCTTGCTCCCCACTTGAGGTGGCAAGCTCCTGTGGGGCAAGCGCTTTGTTCGACAGGCACTGGCTCCCCTTCAGTATCTCACCTAATTGACAATTGTTACAGTTTAATCTGCTTGTGCCTGAGGCATCTATCCAAGCCAGCATCAATACCTGCACACATTTGCGTCAGAGTTCACTGGGTAATGGAATATAGAGGGAATCCAAGTTCTCTCTCTCTCCTCTACTTGTCGCTCTCTCTCTCCTCTTCTGCAGTCTCTCAATCTCTCTCTTCCCTCCTTGTCTCTCTCTCGCTCTCACCCCGCCTTGTCTCTCTCTCTCGCTCTCCCCCCCCTTGTCTCTCTCTCTCGCTCTCCCCCCTCCTTGTCTCTCTCTCGCTCTCACCCCTTCTTGTCTCTCTCTCTCTCGCTCTCCCCCCTCTTTGCCCCTCTCTCTCGCTCTCCCCCCTCCTTGCCCCTCTCTCTCTCTCTCGCTCTCCCCCCTCCTTGTCTCTCTCTCTCTCGCTCTCCCTCCTCCTTGTCTCTCTCTCTCGCTTCCCCCCTCCTTGTCTCTCTCTTCCCCCCCCACCTCATCTCTCTCTTGCTCTCGCTCTCTCGTTCGCTCTCTCCCCTCCCCTTCTTGCCTCATTCTGAGGGGGGAAAGAGTGCAGAGCCTAATTGTCCCTGGCTGAAATAATTTTGGCAAACTGCAGAGTGGGTCTCGACTGTGGGACGTACCTCGACTGGCGTGTATCAGTTCCTCATGAGCCACGTCCAAACTAAGCCACGTGTTAAGATGCTCACTCTGAATGTACTGTAGTAAGCAATTTGGGGCTGTTTATTTTTGTGGCCAAAAATTCACTTTCTTTTTTAGATCTGCCTGCTCAATTCACCCTGTCAATGAGACCTTTTTCCTGACTGACAGATAATAAGAATGCAATGAATAAAAAATACAGATGTGGAAGCAACGTATGGAATGACTGTGTATCACTTCTGCCTTTTTTGTTTTGCTTTTATGAAAGCTATGAAATATATATATTGAGTGTTGCGTGGCATGATTAAGGCAGTTCCTACTAAGCTTAACGTTGTTTTATACACCCAGGTCGCCCTGAGTTTAGTTCTGTATCCGAGCTCCTAATTGACGAACGAGGCAGTCATGCAGTCACACCAGTTGCACAGACCTGCTGGCAATAGCTATTGATATTTGCTACGCAGCAATGCATTATATACGGATAGCTATATACAATTGATTCAGAAGCCAAACTGGAGGACCAACAGCCATAGAGCAGGACAGCAGCAAGGCTGGAAAAGGATCAGGTAAATGAGGGTCAAGTGATATGATAAACTTGGGTTTAAAAGCTTAGAGATAATTTGAAGGGTAGGCAGATGCTATTCCACAGCGTTGAGGGGCTGGGAAAGGATGAGTTAAGAATAAAAGACTTTGAACAGAGCTTTGATTCTAGCACAATGGGATATTGGGAGCTAGAAGAGCATAGTTGAAACTTTGAAGGACTGGTTGGTGAGAGCTGACCAAAATACTATTGGTTAAAACTATAAAGAGAATTCAATGGTGGGAGGTTAGATGTCAGAGAGTCGGAGGATAATGAGTTGGCCATGGGTCCAGGAGTGCAAAACAAATGCTCGGAGCTTTTGCAGCTACAGAGTTAATAGTTACAGTTACAGGGATTGGAATTTTATAGAGCATTGAGACAAAAGGAGGGTTTGTGCGAAAGAGGAAACCAAATTTCCTGCTGGCCCTGGCATTGGAGGAAATTTGGGAGTTCCAATTTGGATCTGATGATCTAGTGGAGCGAAGTGTGTTAGTGGTTGAAAAGTAATGGAGGAGACTGAAAAGGTGGTTAGACTTTAGAGAGACAAGAAAATGTCTCCTGAGGAATTGCAGCAACAACATTTTCATTGTTCCATTTAAGAACATGAAGGAGAACAAACTGAATTTATTCAACTATTGATGTCAAAGGCAGTTGGTCAGTCTCACCTCATCTCAGGAATTCAGCTCTTTTGTCCATGTTTACAGCAAAGCTATAATGAGGTCTTGAGCCAAGTGTCCAGGTGGAGCCCAAACTGAGCATTGGAAAGTGGATTATTGGTGAGTAAGTGCTGCTTGGTAGCACTGTTGACAACTTCCATCACTTTGATGATTGAGAGGAGACTCATGGGTTGATAATTGGCTGGATTAGATTTGTCCTTCCTTTTTGTGGACTGGGTAGACTTTGGCAATTTTCTGCTGTTAGGTAGATGCCAGTACTGTACTGTAACAGCTTGGTTAGTTCTAGAGCTCATCTTCGCTGCAGATGAATCATCCCTCAACACTTGTGGCCCAAAATGGTTGCAAATGCTTCAGCTTTGTCTTTGGCATTCAAAAAGCTTGAAAGTGGAGTATGTGACCAACCTGCTGAGGGATAAAACTTGATATTATGATTGTATTGGTTGAACAGAATGGGCCAATGATTTTGTTACACATCCGTTCACGGCATGTGAGCATCAATGGCTAGGCTATCCCCAATTGCCCTTGAGAAGGTGGTGGTGAGTCACCTTCTTGAACCGCTGCAGCCTATTTGTTCAGGTAAACCAGCAGTGGTGTTAGATGGGACTTCCAGGATTTTGACCAAGGGACAATGAAGGAACGGTTGATACACTTCCATGTCAGTTTGGTGTATGGTTTGAAGGGGAACTTGCATGTGCTGGTGCTCCCAGGCATCTGCTGCACTTTTCCTTAAGTGTTGGAAGGTTGCTGTTGAAGGAACCTTGCTGATTGGCTGCAATGCATCTTGTATATAGTATACAGCCACTGGGCGTTGGTGGTGGATGGGGTGCCACTCAAGTGGGCTGCTTTGTCCTGGATGGTGTTGAGCTGCTTGAATGTTGTTGGAGCTGCACTGATCTGGGTACGTAGAGAGTATTCCATCACACTCCTGACTTGTGCCTTGTAGATGTTGGACAGACTTTAGGGAGTTAGGAGGTGAGTTACTCTTCGCAGAATTCCCAGGCTTTGGCCTCTTCTTGTAGCCACAGTATTTATATGGCTGGCCCAATTCAGTTTCTGGTCAATGATAAGTCCCAGGATGTTGATAGGGGATTCAGCAATGGTAATGTCATTGAATGTCAAGGGGCGATGGTTAGGTTCTCTCTCTTGTTGGAGATGGTCATTGCCTGGCACTTGTGCAGTGTGAATGTTGCTCTCTACCAGTGTGCATTGCTGCCAGTATAATGATGAGTGTTGCAGGGCAAAAAAATGTCACTTTGGGAGAGCTCTCAATGACACAAGAAAGATGGAAAGAAGAAGTTATAAGACATAACTTTGGCAAAGGACCAGAAGAAGCATCTGGTAGAAGCAAAATGGAAGCCCATGGGATTAAAGGGGCAGTGGATATGAAATTGGCTAAGGAACAGAAAACACAAAATGGCGAGTAGTGGTGAACAGCTGTTCCCCAGGGATCAGTATTGAGGCCACATCTCTTTTTAATTGTATATTAATGTCCTAGCCATATAGGGCATAATAACAAAGTTTGCAGATGACACAAAACTCAGAAAAGTAATAAGCAATTAGGGCAGCAGCAGACTTCAGGAGGACATAGGTAGACTGGTAAAATGAGCAGACACAGGACAAATGAAATGTAAGGCAGAGAAGTGATAGGAAAAATGAGTGGCAATACAAACTAGATAAAAATTTAAAAAGGTTTAGGAACAGAATGACTTGTAGGTTTATTTACACTGGTCTTTGAAGGCAGCAGGGCAAGTTAACTGTTAAAAAAGCAATATGGGATCCTTGCCTTTAAAATAGAGGCATAGAGTACAGAAACAAGTAAGTTATGCTAAACCTTTATAAAACACTGGTTGGGGCCTAACTGGAGTTCCGTGGAAAATCTTAGGTACCGCACTTTAGAAAGTATGCCAGTGCCTTAGAGAGGGTGCAGAGGCAATTTACTGGAATGGTACCAGGGATGAAAGACTCCTGTTTATGTGAAGAGACTCCTTAGAGCAGAGCAGGTTGAGGGGAGATTTGATTGAGTCCTTGAAAACCTTGAAAGGTTTTGATAAAGTAAATAAGAAACTGTTTCCATTTGACAGAAAGGGTTGGTAACCAGAGCGCACAGGTTTAATGTGACTGGCAAAAGGACCAGAGGCAACATGCACATTAAATTTTCTTAGCACAGCAATGTGTGATCTGGAATGTAGTGCCTGACACTGCATCGGAAGCAGATTCAATAATAACTTCCAACAGCAAATTGGATAAATGCTTGAAAGATAAAAGTTTTGTGGTTATGGGGAAAGAGGAGGGGAGTGGGACTAAACGCACAACACCATCAGAGAGCCAGCAGGGGCACAGTGGGACCAGTGGCCACCACCTGTGCTGTATGAGTCTGACTGGGAGATAACAGTTGACCTCTTTCAATAAAGTTTCGTTTAGCAATTTAGCGGATCTTTCGAAGTTGGGAATTGGGATACGGTTTGCTCAGAATGCCGGAGAAGATGCCAGGTGAGCTGGGTGGAATTGTTACTAGAGGCAGCAGCACAAAAAACTGTGATTCAACCAAAATATAGCACTGGATTGAAGCAAGTGCAATAATGAGATGAGATAAACTCTCCAGTTAGAATAACATCACCTAGAAGGAACAAGGGCAGTAACTCCACCAGGAGAAAGGCAACAAAGAATTCCGCAAGACCGTCTCAGAGGCTGGCTCATTGCACCAAATATATTGGCCTTGTAAGCAGGGATAAGGAGTTGAGCTGCAGCCATGATCTAATCCAATGGCTCCTGTTCCTGTGTGGTTAAATTGCTTGTTGCGAGCTATTTTACAATTCCAGATGATAGTTAGAACAGCACAACAGTGAGAACATTATATAATTTAAACTTGGAATATGAAGTGAAGAAGGGTCTTTTTAGAACTTTGTGTGGTGGTTGATGTACATATTGTGCAGTCTCTTATGCCATGTATGAAATGTAAATGAATATCAGCAATAATATGCATGTATCTTGATCTGTAGGTACTAAAAAATCCTGGTTTTCTGATGTAGGATTTATCTGCTAATGAGGTAACAGTGCTAACAACAGCCATTTGTGAATCTCCAGATCCACAATTCAAACAGGATGAATGAGCAAGAAATGTCAGTTGAACTTGATCGCCAGGCCTCCATTGGCTAGATTGCCAAGATTTGCAGACCTCATAATACCCATCGTCCAAAGCTTGGTAAGAGAGCAAGGTAGCAATAAGGGAAATGATAATCAGTGTGGTAGGAAGGGAAAGGCCGTACAAACTTAAGATTGCACTTACAGATAAGACTGGAGGTTGCAAAAGTAGTAAAAAGACAGAATTCAAGGCAGCCTATCTGAATGCACACAGCATTCGCAACAAGGTAGATGAATTGATGGTGCGGATAGAAGTAAACAGGTATGATGTAATTGCCATTACGGAGTCGTGGCTGCAGGTGAGGAAAAGGAGGTGGGGTAGTGCTGCTAGTAAAGGATGAGATCAGTACATTTGTAAGGGAGGATCTTAGAACAGGAGATTAAGACGTAGAATCTGTTTGGGTGGAGCTAAGAAATAGCAAGGCGCAGCAGACATTGGTGGGAGTTGTTTATAGGCCATCAAACATTAGTGGTAATGTAGGGCAAGGTATAAATCAGGAAATTAGTGGTGCATGTAACAAGGGTAATGCAGTAATCATGAACTCTGATATAGATTGGGTAAACCTAATTAGCACTAATGCTGTGGAGGGCAAATTCCTGGAATGTATGAGATGGTTTCCTAGAACAGTATATTGAGAAACCAACTAGAAAACAGGCTGTTTTAGATCTAGTATTGTGCAGTGAGTAAGGGCTAATCAATAATCTTGTACAGGTTCGTTTAGGGAAGAGCGAACATAAGACGTTGGAATTTTATATGAAGTTTGAAAGTAATGTAGTTCAACCCGAGAGGGTTTTAAATTTAAACAAAGGAAACTGCGACGGTATGAGGGCAAAATTGGCTGTCGTAGATTGGAAAAGATAATGATGGTAGACTGGCAATGATTAGCATTTAAAGAATTAATACATGGTTTACAACACATTTACATTCTTTGAGGCTCAAAAACCCAGCAGGAAAAGTAATCTAACCATAGTTAGCAATAAGTTAAAGATTGTATTAGATCAAAAGAGGAGGCTTATAAAGTTGCCAAAAAAGTAGTAAGGCTGAGGATTGGGAGCATTTTAGAATTCAGCAAAGGAGAACCAAGAAACTGATAAAGAGAAAATAAAATATGAAAATAAACTAGCGAGAAACATAACGGACTGTAAAAGCTTCTATAGGTGTGTAAAAAGGAAAAGATTAGCAAAGACAAATGTGGGCCCATTACAGGCAGAGGCAGGAGAATTTATAATGGGGAATAAGGAAATAGCAGAGAAACTAAACAAATACTTTTGTTTCTGTCTTCACGGAGGGAGGTGCAAAAAAAACCTCCCAGAAATACTAGAAAACCAAGGGACTAGCAAGAATGAGGAACTGAAAGAAATTATTAGTGAAAAAAAAGTACTGGCAAAATTAATGAGACTCTAGTTGATAAATCCCTGGAAGAGGCGGCTGTAGAGATAGTGGAGGCATTTGTGCTCACCTTTCAAAATTCTATTGATTCTGGAGCAGTTCCTGTGGATTGGAAGGTAGCAACCATATGTAAGAAAGGAAGGAGAGAGATAACAGGAAACCTGTTAGCCTGACCACCAGTAGTAGGGAAAATGCTAGAATTTATTATAAAGGATGTGATAACTGGACACTTAGAAAATAATGGTAGGATTGGGCAGAGTGGAGATGGATTTAGGAAAAGGAAATCAAGCTTGACAAACCTGTTGGAGTTTTTTGAGGATATAACTAGCAGTGGATGTGGTGTGCTTTGATTTTCAGAAGGTTTTCGATAAGGTCCCGCACAGATTAGAGCACAGGGGGTAATATACGGGCATGGATTGAGAATTGGTTAACAGAAAACGGAGTAGGAATAAATGGGTCATTCTCGGGTTGGCAGGCTGTAACCAGTGGGGTACTGCAAGCATCAGTACCTGGGCACAATCTATATCAATGATTTGATTGTGGGGACCAAATGTAATTGTTCTAAGCTTGCTGATGACACAAAACTAGGTTGGAATGTGAGTTGGTGGGAGGATGCAAAGAGGCTTCAAGGGGATTTAGACAGGCTAAGTGAGTGAGCAACAACATGGCAGATGGAAAAATGTGAAGTTACCACTTTGGTAGGAAAAACAGAAACGCAGAACATTTCTTAAATGGTGAGAGATTGGGAAGTGTTGATGTCCAAAGGAGGCTGGGTGTCTTTGTTCCTAAATCGCTGAGAGCTAACATGTAGGTGCAGCAAGAAATTAGGAAGGCAAATGTTATGTTGGCCTTTATTGCAAGAGGATTTGAGTACAATTGTATAGAACCTTGGTTGGACTGCACCTGGAGAATTGTATGTAGTTTTGGTCTCCTTACATAAGGAAGAATATACTTGCCATAAAGAGGGTGCAATGAGGGTTCTTCCAGACCACTGGGATGACAGGATTGTACTGAGGGGAGAGATTGAGGAGACTG
The DNA here is from genome assembly GCF_964194155.1 of Cetorhinus maximus. NCBI lineage: Eukaryota > Metazoa > Chordata > Chondrichthyes > Lamniformes > Cetorhinidae > Cetorhinus > Cetorhinus maximus. Next base: position 1,784,422 of record NC_135907.1, on the reverse strand, counting down.
GGTCTGTATTCTCTCTATAGTTTAGAAGAATGAGAAGCAATCTCATTTGAAGCATACAAAATTCTTACAGGGCTCAACAGGGTAGATGCAGGAAGGATGTTTCCCCTGGCTTGGGAGTGTCTAGGGTCAGGGGGGACCGACTCTGGGTGAGAGGTAGGTCAATTAGGACGGAGATGAGGAGGAATTTCTTAACTGGTGAATCTTTGGAATTCTCTGCCCCAGAGGGCTGTGGAGGATCAGCCATTGAGTATGTTCAAGACAGAGATCAATAGATTTCTAGATATTAAAGATATCAAGGGCTATGTGGATAGTGCGAGAAAATGGTGTTGAGATTGAAAATCATCCATGATTCAGTTGAATGGCAAAGCAGGCTCAAGGGGCTGAATGGCCTACTCCTATTTCTTATGACAGGAACAGACATGCTTTTTGCTTTAGCTTGCAATCAAACAGAAAAGCTTGAGGGAGATTGGAAGGGACAAGTGTCAAACAGATGAAACTTGAGTGTCTGTAAGAAGGCAGGACTACTGGAGATGGTCATTTGGAGATTTAAAGAGGAGTGTATGAATGTTGCAGAAGTGAGAAGAGGAAGCAGTACATTTACTAAGTTGCGTACTTTCACTTGCTTTCTGATGTTGTGAAAGAATAAAAATGGGATTAGTGGTTATCGCTGTAGGAATGTGTTGGCAGTACCAACATGGTGGGCATGGATTATCGGTAGCTTTGGTGATGCTCCTGGATATAGCTGCATGATAAACCAAGCCAGTGGATGGCTTTGCGATGTGTCTCATCCAGTGGATGGCTTTCCAAAGAAGGTAGACTGCTTTCCAATCAGATAGTTTAGCCATGGTAATTGATGATAGACTTTCTTCTCTGATACTTTAATCGGTGAGGGAACGCAGGAGAGTGGGGAAAATTGGACAGAGTAGTGATGGGGTTAAAGGAAGAAAGATTGAAGTTTGATTGTGGCTGAGTGAAGTAGAGAGAGGAAGAGAGTTTAAAAAAAAGTCTGACAACTTCCCCAAAACATTGAAACCTTCTACTTGACGCTTTCAAAAGAAGGTGGTGCCACCCTACACGACCAATCCACCTGATGCAGGTTTTATGCCTATTGCCTATGCAAATTAGAGGGTAGGTGGAGGAGAGAATCCCTTGACCCCAGTTATGAAATTTGTCTGTGCATGACTGAACACCCTATTTGCTTTTATAATCACCCATCACACTGGAAAATAATTCATGCACTATACCCCCTGGGTCTTTGAGCTCACGGGCCTGCATGATGTACACGTACTTGAAGTTGCCGTTACCTAAGGGTATCACATTCACTAAAAAGAAATCTCTCAGCTGTGGACCCATTCCCCCATTGCATCTGACTTTAATTTGCTGCTGTCGGGATATGACGCTGGATTACATGAAGTGGGGTTGGAGGAGGCTCACGCGGACTATAAACACCTCCATGGACCATTTGGGAACGAGTAACCTGTTTGTGTCATAATCTCTATGTAGGTCCATGTATGATTTGCTGTCCCGTAAACTGATATAAAGTCGTCATTTAATTGTGGACTTTCAAGGCTCAAAAGCCAATCTCCTCACAAATGAAGCTTTTTGAAGATTGTGATGAGCCTTGTGTTTCTTCTCTTCACTTTGAGTTTGTGTCTCCCTTGCACCTTACGAACTGGAGCCAGCACTTGGGATTTGGTGTGACCAAAGCACTGTACAGTTTTGGTGTGACTTCCTATAATTTGTACTAGTTTAGCTTTGTGGTAACATTTTTGATCTGCATTATTCATTGCTATTGCCGGGCCTGTTGAGCATCCATATCTAACACTGTAAGATCTCTCTCCACTTGTAGCTGTTCTGCCACCATTTATGGAGTACTGATGTTGCCAATTTTTTTCTTTCCATGTACATAATGTTTAGCTAGTCTTTATAGAAGTTATGTATAGAAGCTCATTAACATTTTATCTAACACTCATTATTTAGGATTTGAGCTGCTGTCTCTGATTCCTAGTTTTCTAACCCCTCCATGCATGGGGGTAGCTCTATGGACACAGGCAGTTCTCCAGTATCTCATCCAAGTGACCATTCCTTATGGAAGGCTTACAAGGTGTTAAATTGTATAGATCACACAGCCAAACATGACCCTAACGTTGTTCAAAGGTCATTCATGCGCACTTTCCCAGCAAGGGGATGCAGATTGATGACCAGGACAGGAAATTCTAACAAATCTTTCTCCCTTTATCCCAGGGACATGGACAGTGGAGGAGGATTGTTATCAGATGTATTCAGTTTATGCAGCGTTAGTATCAGATCAAATAAACTGAACTTGAATCTTAGGAAAAGAATGCTGAGGTGCCCCTTTTTGTCATCTGTTAGATGCCTCAAAGGCATGGACAACAAACAAAGAGCCGATTAATAAGCTGAATGCATTTGAGATGTGGGAATACAGGAGGATGTTACGTATATCCAACGCAGACAAAAACATCTAATGAGAAAGTGCTGGAAATGGCTGGAGAAAAGAGGAAATTAGTGCATAACATCAGAGAAAGACACAATACTTTGGCACATGGTAGACCGAGACAGATATTTGAGGGAAAGATTGACGGAAAGCGTCAGAGAGGGAAGCAGAGGAGAAATGGTTGACAGATTTAATTCACTTTGACCTATGTGGAATATGTAAGGGCAGCACAGGGGAGAGAGAGGTGGAGATCCATGGCAGTCAACCTTTGAATGACCTTTGAACAACGTTAGGGTCATGTTTGGCTGTGGTGATCTACACAATTTAACACCTTGTAAGCCTTCCATAAGGAATGGTCACTTGGATGAGATACTGGAGAACTGCCTGTGTCCATAGAGCTACCTCCATGCATGGAGGGGTTAGAGAACTAGGAGGGGTCGTTGAATCAGAGACAGCAGCTCAAATCCTAAATAATGAGTGTTAGATAAAATGTTGATGAGCTTCTATACAGACTAGCTGGCTGTCAACCTTCTGGGAAGAAAATGACACCAACAAATGAATAAAGTGTCGGATTAAGATTTGGAGCTAGCTACTGTAAGAAGCTCAATTTCTAATATTCTCCTTTGTTGCGTTATTGTCTGATGGTTTGCAGTTGTAGAACGTGTACAACAAGCGATCTTCATCTGAGGAAGAAACTCCTGACTTTGAACATATTTACATTTGTTGTAAAAACAGACTAAAGTAATGCTGTTATGCCATTATCACATCGGGGGGGAGCAATGGTGGCATTGTGGTAATGTCAGTAGATTGGTAATCCAAAGGCCCAGGCCTTTGGGGACATGGGTTTGGCAGCTGGTGGATTCTGAATTCAATTAATAAATCTGGGATTGAAAACTAGTCTCAGTAATGGTGACCATGAAACTATTAGTGATTGTTGAGCCCATCTGGTTCATTAAATGCCCTTTAGGGAAGGAAACCTGCCATCCTTACCTGGTCTGGTCAGCTTGTGACTCCAGACACACTGCAAATGTGGTTGGCTCATACCTAACAAGCCACCCACCCAGTTCAAGGGCAATTAGGAATGGGCAGCAAATGCTGGCATTACCATTGATGCCCACATCCCATGGATGAATAAAGCAAAACATAAAATGGCACTGGAAAGAGTAAGTAAAGTACCAGCATAGTCCTGGGAATGTAGGAACAGGTTAGGCTGTTCAATCTCTGAGACCTGTTTTGATGTTGTTAGATAATGGCTAATCTGTACCTCAGCTCCATTTATCTACCCTTGCACCTTATCTCTCAAAAATCAACTGATCTTTGTCTTGGTAGCTCTAATTGAAACAACATCCGTGACTTTTGGGGGAGAGAAATTCCGATTTGCACGACCTGTTGAAAAAAATATGCCCTGGTTTCACTCCTAACTTGTCCAGCTTTAATTTTAAGATTATGACCCCTCCTGCATTTCTTCCACCAGAGGAAATCATTTCTTTATCTGTCCTATTGACTTCCTTTTCCATTTTGAACAGCCTAGATTAAATCACTCCTCAACCTTTGAAATGCAGAAGAATGCTAAACCAGTTTATGCAATCTGCCATCTTAATTTAATCCTTCAAACCTCATTATCATTCTGGTGACTCTGCACAGTGCCCCTCTCCAAAGCCAGGTGTACCTCTGCCGAAGTGTTTTGCCTAAAACCAAAGGCAGTTCTTTTTAGGTGCTTTAGGAAACATGTGAAGACAGAGTGCAAAAAAGATTCACGAGAATGGTCCCAGGGTCTTCAGTTACATAGATTGGAGAAGTTGGGAATGTTTTCTTTGGAGAAGAGAAGGCTGAGAGAAAATTTGATGGAGGTATTCAAAATCATGGGGGGTCTGGACAGAGTAGCTAGGGAGAAACTGTTCCCACTGGTGGAAGGATCGAGAGTGAGAGGGCACAGAGTTAAGGTAATTGGCAATGGAGACACGAGAAACTTTTTCACGCAATGAGTGGTTAAGATCTGAAATGTGCTGCCCCAGAGGGAATTGGATTATAATCGGAAAAGGAAGAATGTACAGGGTTATGAGAAGAAAGCAGGGATTGGCACCAGCTGTATTTCTCGTTCAGAGAGCCGGCATGGCCTCTTGTGCTGTAACAGTTCTGTGATTCAGTAACTCAGACAAGCTCCGACTAAAGCTGTACATCTGAAACATCACTTTTGCCTGAACATTTAACAAGGCCAGGCTGAAAAGTAAAGTGAGTATGATCTTCCATAAACCCAAATTATATGGAACCTTGCACTGAGTCATCAATGTTCTTGCAGATTCCACATCATGGCAACACATTGACATTGAAGAGCAGTGGAGTAAAACACACTACATCTGTGTTTTTAAAACTCGCTACAGAGCTAATGAGCAATACATTTTATACCACTACTTTTAATGTGAGAGTGCTCTAAAGGTGCAATAACATTCATTCATTCTTGCTGAGTTTCATATTTCGATTTATTGAAGGTACTAATGTGTAGAATTGACTAACAAGCTAAGGCCAGCTGGACAATCAAACTTGCCCCGTACCATGATGGCCAGAGTTTTATGGTTAAACACTTCTCTCCCCACCTCCCCCCCCCCCCCCCCCCCCCCCACTACCCCCACTCCTTCCCCATTCTTACAACCATGTAAGCTCCTGGGAAAGATGCAAAAAAAATATTCTGGAACTCTGCTCTCCAAGCCCTTCAGGCAATCAAAGCCTCTCCAGGAGATTGCATGGACCAAGTGTTATCTATAAAGACTGCTAATGTGTCTGCCCTCTTAAAGAACCGATGCAGCTCCCTCTTGAAGGCAAAGTCAACACCTACTGCAACAGTCAGCAACATAATCCAGAGGCTAAACTCATCCTTCTTGATCCTCTTCAATCTGTTCAACTGGAATAATCTTCTAATGGGCACAGCACCTAACCCTATAATAGTTTTATATATCTCTATCAGGTCACCTCTGCTACTCTATAGCCTGTGCTGCTTGGGCTTATCTTAGCTGAGATTCTTCAAGCTGGGAATGATCTCACAGCTCTCCCTGGGTCTTTTCCAAAGTCACAAAATTACCCACCATGTGCGGGGGACAAAAACTGTGCACAGCACTCGAGGTGCAATCTGGCAATCTAGACAGTGAGAAAATGTACCTTCAGATTTATACTGAATAGTTCTGCTAAACATTGTTAGCTTTAGGTATAACTTCTTTACATTATCATAAACCTTCAACGATCTCCGTCTTTTCCGGTATTGTCCCCTACAAATGATTCTTGTGTTCTGTGTTGTCCTGACTAACATGCATGTATTTACCTTAAGTGTCATTTTCCATTGTGTAGCCCACTCCCCTAGCACATCTAAATCTTTTTGCATTTCATTGTACTCCCCCTACTGTCTTTTAACCATTGCACAGATTTTGGTGTCAACTATAAAGTTATTGACCATACTCCGAACTCCGCTGACCAGGTCATTAATAAAGACATTGAAAAGTGGCAAGCCTGGGACCCATCCCCAGGAGTAACATGCCTCCATGTTAACTGCAGCTATTACTTTTGAACCTACGGTGGCTGAGTGTTATCGTAAAACAGAGGCAGATCCAAGCACTACAAATGATGCTGGTGCTTCATTTTGATTCTTAGCAAGATAATTTCATGTGATGAAGGCATATCAGACCTTTTACATCAAATGCAAAAGGCTGGCAGTATTGCTCATGACGTGTCAAGTTGTCGAGGCTAATCTGTTGCTGCCAACCAAATATAAATTTGGCTAAAAACCTACATCTGTCTGAGCTGTATTGCATAAACTAGAACCCACAAAGTGGACTTTAGCTCCCTGCAACAACAGATTTTTCTAAGTGCTCCTTTAAACTATAATCTTTTGCCTCACATTCCATGCTTGTTGCCTTCATGGTAACTGGCATTACTTATAATCTCAGTACTCAGTTATTGGATTTAACTTCTTTCAAAAACTTCATCAAAAATGCAAGTTCGAGATGCTAGATTTTAAATAAAATAAATCGGAGTATAAAACCGAGGAAAAAAAATGCACATTTTCCATCTCTCTCACCAGTTTTCTCTGTCATTTGTTTGTGCCGTGGGTATTGCTGGCAAGACCAGCAGTTGTTGCCCCCATCCCTAATTGCCCTTGAGAAGGTGCTGGTGAGCTGCCTTGTTTTGAATTACTGCAGCCCATGTGGTACCCGCAGTGCTGCTAGGTAGGGGGTTCCTGGATTTTGACCCAGGGATGGTGAAGGGACAGTGATGTAGTTCCAAGTCAGGATGGTGAGTGGCTTGGAGGCAGTGGTGTTCCCATGTGCCTGCTGCCCTTGTTCTTCTCGGTGGAGAAGTTGCGGATCTGGGAAATGCTGTCAGTGCGTTTCTACTACACCTTGTAGATGGTGTACACTGTCACTGTACGCTGGCCATGGAGAGAGTAAATGTTGATGGTACTTATGAAAATGGTTTTGCTTAAATAAAGTCTGTTGAAATTTAAATAAATTTAAATAAAGCCTTTGGTTACAAACCTCCCTCCAAACTTGACAGAACCTGTCACCCTGTCATCTTTGAGTTTTCACGCTCAAACTAATTTTTAAAATTTTGGTTGTTTTAACCTTTTATATTATACGTACATTAGAAAATGTATAGCCGCCATCCATCTTGTGAGGCAATGGTTTGTATCTTGCTGGTCAACTCTTCATAAAGCCGAAACTTTTGGAGGACACAAATTCCCTTGTGTTTCAGATACACAGTTTGTTGAATAAGCAACAACCACTGCAGTCGATCAGCTTGCAGTGAGTTCCTGGGAAATTTGGGTTCCAGAGAGTATATGTTATTGAGTCTTGATTTAGTTTTTAAAAAAACCCTGTGGGGGAGGATTTGGGGCTGGTAGTTTAGCTATTCTCCATCAAAGAACATCATGCCAGGAAAGAATAGGGCTTTCCAAACAGCAAGTCCAGCATACATTGGCCGAATTTCTGTTGATTTAGTTAAATTAGGTTGAGTGCCAGGCATGGATATGTACTCTGATTTGTAGCCTGCTCCTGTACCCTCTTACTTTGGATGAGGAACTCATCTCATTTGGTACTGTTAGTCCAGCCTTAAAAACAATGCGATGAAGATTGTATCTTACGGACTGAAGAGTGCAGCTGATTTTGGGGGAGGTAGCTGTAGATTAAGTGTAAGTTAGAAAAACCAAGATATGCCTCAAACAGTAGTGCAGTTTGTTTCTAAACAATTTCCTGATGGTGTATTTAGATATGTTTAGCTTGTAGGTAATGTAAACCCTGGCAATGATGTATGAGGCATGTGAATGTAGCCATTTTAACTTAATCTGGGGAGGAACTCCTGAGTAATGAATCATTTCTTGGTAAAGTCCCCTGGATATACTGGAAATCACTCCTTGTACTGATAATTGGCACTGGTGTTAATGCCAGCTGACAGAACCAAGGTGAGGGCTCAAACCTGAGGTGAAAACCAGATATACAAAATTAAAACAGCAAATCCTAACTGTGGAAAAAGTTCCAAGGTTGGAGGCTCAACCCCATTACAGTCTTTCTGCGTGTCGCCATCTGAGCGTATGTTAGATTGCAGGTTTTGTAAGCACTCAATTATCCCCCACGTTTTTGGTGTTTATTCTTTCATGGGGTGTGGGTGTCACTTGCGAGGCCAGCGTTTGTTGCCCATTCCTAATTGCCCTTGAATTGAGTGCCTTGCTTGGCCATATCAGGTGTCAGTTAAGTGTAAACCACATCGCTGTGGATCTGGAGCCACATGTTGGCCAGACCAGCTAAGGATGGCTGATTTCTTTCACAGTGAACCAGATGGTTTTTTATGACGAATAGTAGTTTCGTTGTTGCAACTGCCGTGGTGGGATTTGAAACTGTGACCCAGAGCATTAGCCTGGGCTTCTGGATGACTAGTCCAGTGGCATCACCACTAAGCCATTGTCTCCCTCCAATCTGTTGAAAGGTTAAATGCATCTGGGCTTTCAAAGGGTGCTGGTGAATTGTTTTAACTTGGCTGGGTTCTTGTTATGAATGGAAATGTAAACGTGCCTTGTCAACTCGATTTAGAACCATAAACACTTCTGACCCACAGCAAAGATCAGCTCAAACTTAGCCAAGCCTTGGGATAGATTTGTTTATATGCTGGGAACTGATCGGCGATCCCAATGGAAATGTAGACATACTTTTATATCATGTTGCACAGCTTTCTTGCTTGGCTACCCTTTCTTCACCTGTTCATGCTGTACAAAAAACATCTTGCTTCTCTTTCGACATCCACCCCAGCTTCTCACACTTTAATCAGTTTCTTGGATGTAGCTCATTCTGTCAATCTAAGCTGAACCCTCCTGCTGTGAATTGTAAATTGTTTGGATTTCAACTAGTCTGCAAATGTAATTCACAACTGAGAATCATTTCAAAAGCTTACTTGCTGAGTCACATCATTTCACATTAACACCTTCCAAACCCATGACCACTACTGTCTAGAAGGACAAGGGCAGCAGACACATGAGAACACTATCACCTGGAAGTTCCCCTCCAAGTCACTCACCATCCTGACTTGGAAATATATCGGCCGTTCCATCACTGGCTGGGTCAAAATTCTGGAACTCCCTCCCTAACAGCACTGTGGGTGTACCTACACCACATGGACTGCAGTGGTTCAAGAAGGCAGCTCACCACCACCTTCTCAAGGGCAACTAGGGATGGGCAATAAATGCTGGCCCAGCCAGCGAAGCCCACATCCCGTGAATGAATAAAAAAAAACAGTGCCATTCTGATCATGGGTTTAAGCTTTTGTGCAGTGGTAAGTTTAACACACTGTTAAACCTGCTCTTAGAAAATAATTTGGCGGCACAGTCCATCTCTGGTGGAAGGTTTCTCTACTTTAATTGGGAGGTTTATGCACTATTAGTTCCCAGTTTGCCGGGATTAGTGGTACAGCGGAAAACTATTTACACTACACACCTTGCAGCAAGGCCAAAACTGACAAGGGCCACTGAAATGTTTCTGCAATAAAAATCTAATCACTTGACAAAATACATGGATTTTACCCATGAAATGGTCAGCCGCTCCTGATCTATCTCAGCCACAGTCCAACTGGATTTTACAGCAAATTGTCCATTGCTTTGAAAGTTGGTGATTGACAGCTGACAAAATCGGCGCGCACACTGGGAGTTTGAGAAAGAAATCTGTCTCACTGTTACTGCGATTTTAGCCGTGTGTGATGGGCGATGGGTGATTTTCCACACTAGGTCCTCTGGGGCTGGGAAAAAATTCCCAGCAAAGCATTTCTTGATTTCTGTACTTGTAATCTTGAGTTGTGGCTGGAATGGCTTTATCTGGGCAGTACTGGTTGCAGGTCTTGCCCCAGTGGCACTCTCTAAATTAGAGGTCATCCAAAACTCTGCTGTCCGTGTCTCAATTTGCAGCAAGTCCTGTTTCCCCCATCACCCCTGTGCTCACTGACCGACATTGCCTCTGTCTCTGTCTCTGTCAAGCAATGTCTCAGTTTTAAAATTCTCATCCCTTTTTCAAACCCCACCTGGGCCTCACCCTTCCCTACCTCTGTAATCCCCTCCAACCCCACAACCCTCTGAGATATCTGCCCTCCTGATGATAATTGCTGGACCATTGGTACCTTCAGTTGCCTAAGGCCCAAGCCCTGGAATTCCTTCCCTACACCTCTCTTTCTTTCTTTCAGAAGCACCTTAAAACCTACCCCTCTGCCCAAGCTTTTGGACACCTGACCTGTTATCACATTATGTGGCTCAATGTACTTTGTTTCATTACGTTCCTGTGAAGCACATTGGAATGTTTCATTACCTTAAAGGTGCTACATAAATATAAGTTGTTGGAGTCGTGGGCACAGTTTGAGGTGGCAAATTTAAGAGCAGCACTCAGTACTATGGTGTGGTTGCCCTAAATGAGTGGTCCAGGAATACCAAATATGCCAGTGACAGCACTGCCATAACTTTGCTATAACTCCTGTTGCAGCACATATGAAATCCTGCCTGTGGTGAGTTGTCTGTTGAACCTTGTGTTTGCAGTAGTGCTGCTGTGACTAGTCACTAAAATTCTGAAATTTCTAACTGACGGGTCAGCAGTTCAGTTCCTGGCCAAGAATCTTGGAATGAACCTTACATTAAAAATAACTGTCAGGTTTTATGGTCACTGGAAGCACCAGAACAAACAAGTGGCCTTCCAGGAAACAAGTTAGTATTAGTAGAAAGCAATGCTGTGTCATCCATTAATGTCCTCAGCATGATTCTGGGGAGGATTGACTCCGCCAAAGCAGGTTTGTGCTACCCCAGTACAGAGGCCATTATAAGCTGCATAATCACTTCAGTCGGTCTGTGTGTCTGTGGAGAGGGAAATAAATCAGTCCTAATCATTGATAAAAGCAAAATACTGTGAATGCTGGAAATCTGAAACAAACACACAAAATGCTGGAAAAGCTCAGCAGGTCTGACAGCATCTGTGGAGAGAGAGAAACAGAGCTAACGTTTCGAGTCCGTATGACTCTTCAGAGCTCTGAAGAAGAGTCATACGGACTCGAAAGGTTAAATCTGCCTTTCTCTCCATTGATGCTGTCCAGGCCTGCTGAGTTTTTCCAGCATTTTCTGTGTTTGTTTCAGTCCTCATCATGATCCAGTGATCTCCGCTGGGAAAGTACATGAGCTCGGGTATTGAGTTGACTTTTTTTGTTGCATAGCCTCTTAATGTTTGGTGAATGCTCACTTGGAAAAGAAAAAAGCCAGGGACCAGGTGAAGACGTGGCAAAAATGGGAAATGGTGTGGGGAGGGCGAGGTGGTGCAGAATTAAAAATCTGAATTTACGTATGTAATATAGATTAGGTGGCAGGAGAATAGTAAAGCGGGCACCTTGATGCACCAAGTTTCGAAAAGAAATTTACAGACATCAAATTATTGTGCCCCGCTCCCCTCCCATGCCCCTCAGTTATCCATAGAGTACCTGAGTCACATGGGCCAAGAGGGTTCCTGTTTGTACTTGTGACTTACTGGTCCCTGCTGGAACTGCTCACCAAAGGGCGATGGGAATAGACCTGGCCTCCTTTTTAAAAAAAAAACGTTATCGTTACAGGTTAGAAATGTAGCTGAGAACTTGGTACATTGCATTTTAGTAACTACTTGCCTTCTCTGTTGAGGTGAGCAGAACTTTCAACGGTACATCTGAATTATTCTTGAGTCAGGAGTCTGCTATGCCAGTTGTGCTTTTTCAGTCTAGGCCTTTATTGTATCCATTAAATGATGGGTTGGTGGAGCTAGGTCACAGACGCCAGTCAGCCAGGATCTCATCGAATGGCAGAACAGGCTTGAGGGGCTAAATAACCTCCTCCTGTTCTCATGTATGTGAATCCTATTGTCGTCTTATTATTTAATGGTATATGTAAAACTGGTTGGAGACTTTTTTTAAGTACTGGACTTGATGGACCTCATTATTCTAAAGCTCAAACTTGGCTTAGCTGTTTTTATTCTGTGAAATAGTATGTCGACTTTGTTGAAATCAAGACCAGCCCCTGCTCTAAGCATCTGGAACCTTCCTTGCTTTCCTCTGCTTTCTGTCTCCCCTATAATCTCTAGTAGCTTTTAAATCCAAAGTATATTGAGATGTCTCTAAACTTTTCTGTTCTTTTGCCTGAAAACTATCCCCTTCTTTCTGGGTTTCTCACGAAAGCAGATGGAAATTCCTGTCCTGTCTCTTTGCATCTCTATTGAGAGTATTGGATGCAAATGTCTGGGCCTCTTGTGGGCATCTTTTAAACTTAATCCACGTACTGATTGGGTTTAAGAGGTGCGCTGTGGAGCGAGTATAGAGAGCATGCACTATAGGCCTCCCATCAAGCTCATCTAGTGGCAATATTGGGTTTGGAAAAAAAAAACACATAACCCATTGCAAACAGGAACAGGAAATCTCCCTCATTCATTTGATGAGGTAAAGATTGGCCATTAATTGTGAAGGGTTGCTTTATGAATATAATGCTGGCATTCTCAAACCTGGGCATGACTCACAGGAAACCAATCTGAATGTAAGGATGTGGTACTTTTTAAAAAGTAGTTTTGAATCTTTTTTTTTTAGTTGAAATTTGCTGAAACTAGATTTGTATGCTTAATGCTTGTTTAAAATGTTGAAGGTGCATTATAAATATGGCGGTTTTGGTGTGACCTGTTTTACTCTGAACTCTCAAACTTTATACCCGTTGTGTATTGAATTTTTCTTTCTTTCCTACACCACTGCATGAACACAAGTTGCCGCACTCAGATCCCTTGATCGCAGTGTGATAGTCGCTTTAAGCAGGCGAGCTGCTCAGAGTAGCATTAATGTGTTATATCAGCATTCTGTGCAGTATAGTGGCAGAGTGCCTGTTAGCAGAGCAGGTCAGTGTTACCTCACTGAGCTCCTGATCTTGAAGTGAAGACGAAGAAGGGGAACTTTGGCCTGACTCCTTGTCAGGGGAGAGATAGCAGAAGAGTAAGATGATCCACTTTGTTGTGTGCTCTCCTTCTGCTGATAGCTTCATAGGATAATTCAGCACAGGAGAGGGCCATTTGGCCCTTCAGGCCTTTGCTAGCTCTTTAAAAGAGCTATCCAGTTAGTCTCACTGCCCTCCTCTTTCCACACACCTGCATATTTTCCCCCTTCAAGTGTTTATCCAATTTCCTTTTTGATGGTTACTATTGAATCTGCTTCCGCTACCCTTCCAGGCAGTGCATTCTAGATCATCACAGCTTACTGAGTTTTAAAAAAAAACTCATCTCACCTCTCATTCTTTTGTCAATTACCTTAAAGGGGTTGTGTTAGCTTGGGTCGAGAAGGACATTTCCAGACTGTTGCCTGACCTGAGCACAATTTTTTGACTCAAACCCATTACCTGGGTGGGATGGGGTCGTTGCCTACCCAAGGAAGAGGGGGAGGTGTGGGACCATTGCCTGACCCTGGTGTGTGGTGGGGGGTGCATTACATGACCCTGGGCAGTGTGGGATGGAGTGGGGCAGGGCTGTTGCCTAACCCTGAGGGATGCGGAGGTTGCCACAGTTGGGGAGCCATTATCTGACTCTTGGGATAACAGCAAGAAAAAAATCCAGGTGCTGAAAATCTGAAAGAGAACCTGAAAATACTGGAAATGCAACTGAGAACACAGTCAGCTGATGATTTGGCTGTAAACCTTTCCTCATAAGTTCCCAGTTCCTGAAAGGTGCATTTGTCCCTTTAAAAAATATATATATATAAACTGACTTGTTTCTATTCCAGAGATGCTGTCTGACCTCTTGATTTGTTGAAATGTTTCCAACATTTTGTCCTTCTATGCTTGACTGTTGATTTGTTGAGTGAATGGGATGGAAAGAAGAGGGGAATGAATAATGCAGGTTGAGGATGTTTTGCCCATTCAGCTCTTGGTGCACATGTGTCTTCTTCACCCTATTAGGCATTCTGGCTCTGACAGGCCTGTTTCACCAACTCTTCAAGAGCATCCCACATCATACTGCCACAGAAGAGATGCAATTCTGACATGGCACTGAGGCCCATAGTTGGGGAAAAGTAGAGGGAAGTTTAATCTGCATCAAGCTGCATTGCATCTTCAGGCATCCTACTTTACAGCCAGTGAAGTGCAGTCTCTGTTGTAGTGTAGGAAACACAGGCAATTTGTGCACAGCAATCTCCCACAAACAGCAATGTGATAATTGTTGTAAGGGTTGTTGATGTCTCACTGAGGGGTCTGGAGCCTTGTATGGTTGAACATTGTGTTTCTTAGCACTCAGCTGCATATGTTTCCAGGGTGCAGCCCTGCATGGGTGCAGTCTCCATGCTGACCTCTTTTGGACTCTTCGACACACACCTACAATCATGTGACCCTCTACATCACAATGTGGGCGGTACGGGTTCACCAGTTTCCTCTTGTGGGAGAATCTAGAACCAGGGGTCACTGTTCAAAAATAAGGGCCTGCCCATTTAAGACAGAGTCCAGGAGAAGGTTTTTCTGAGGGTCATGACTCTTTGGAACTCTCTTCCTCAAAAGGCGGTGGAAGCAGAGTTTTTGAATACCTTTAAGGCAGAGCTAGCTAGATTCTTGATAAGCAAGGGATATTGGGGGAGGAGTAGGTGGGAATGTGAAGTTGTGGTTACACTCAGATCAGCCATGACCATCTTGAATGGCGGAGCAGGCTCGAGGGTCCGAGTGGCCTATGCTGTTGCTCATTCAAACGTTGGTATGTCCCACCTTAACCCTTGGTCTGCCGAACACCTTTATACTACAATAATGACCAGATGATCGAGCTCATCCTTTATCTGAAATCCCTGGGGCTGGTTGTGCTTTGGATTTCAGATAATTTTGGTTTTCGGATACCACATATCGGACTAGGCCTAGTTACATTACAATAGCCTAATCCTAGCCTAGCTATAGTCTAAAGTAAATAAAATAGCTAGAAAAGTCAGATGTATCACTGAATAATAAATACAGGGTACCCGTAATAAGTTCTCAGTCATGGTGCCATCTGTGATCCTGTTTGTAGGAGAGGGTTCCGATTGTCAGCGTGGTTCATGTGAAATGCAGACAAACTAGACTGCCACGCTAAAGGTCTGGTGTGGTCGGCGAGGCCCGTGTTTGCTCAGGTCGTATCGGCTTGGATCAGGGACTTCCCGTGCTAAAGATCAGGTGCAGACGGCGAGGTTACTGTCGGCACGGTCAGGGATTTCCGTGTTAAAGGTGGTGAGGTTCAAAAATAGTGCGGATTTTGGATGTGTTTGGTTTTTGGGTTTACGGATAAAGGCCACTCAACTTGTATTGACCAGGACACTGCGGTGAACCCCCTGCTCCTCTCTGAAACAGTGCCGTAGGATCTTGTACGTTCGCGTGAGAGGGCTGAAGGGGCCTGGGTTTAACATCCCTTCTGAAAGATGGCGCCTCTGGCAGTGCAGCATTCCCTCGGTAGTGCACTGGAGTGAGCGGCTGGAGGGTTTTTTTTTGCACTCAAGTCTCTGGAGTAGAACTTGAACCCACAACCTTCTCATTCAGAGAGAAGAATGCTCAGCTGAGCTATGGCTGACGCTGAACGGCTTTTAGGTTTAAGCTTCAGTGTTTTTCAAGTAAGCACAGGAAACCAAAGGTGCTTGGTCACCCAGCCAAACCCGTGTGTCTCACCTTACTACGCCTGTTCTACAACCGATATTTTATAGAAAGGTTCCAGCTGTGATTTCTTTTTTTGTGAAGCCCCTTAACAGAAAAGTTTAAAACTTAACTTCATTGGAGTGCCTGATTCATGAGGTTTGAGCAAATAACATCAGTGGATCAGCATGTGCAGCGTTAAATCATTGCAACCTCTGAGCTGAAAGTTAGACACTGTGCATTTTAGAATCAATTTCATCTGCTTCCTCTTCTGATGAGCTTTGATCTGTGTCACATACTCTCAGCGTCTAGTGGGTGACGGAGGTAGCATATCCTCTGCACTCTCTAACACTTGTTTAGCGTCCAGTAAAATGTAATTTCAGTGTGTCCTGCCCTTCACCAGCACCGCCCCCCCTCCCCTTACCGCCTTGCCAAATTTAACTCTCAATCCAAATCACCTCATCAGCTGAAGTGTCAACCCTACATATTAGGGATTTGGTATAATTCTATAGGAAAGTAATCACTCCTAAGTAGTTGACTGTCAAGTTTCTCTTTTTGGCCCACACTTGTAATAATTTACAGGATTGTGCAGTGGCATTCTGTAAAGATAGATTTCAAGGAGCCAACTATACCTCACCTCACACTTGTTAAAATTCTAATCTTGCAATCGTCATCTCGATACTTGTCTTGTCTTGATAGCCTTCCCTTGGTACAATTTGCACTGTTCCAAACTCTGCCGCCATAGCCTGGACCAAGTCCCACTCATCCACCTCACCTGTCCTGACTGACATTCGCTAACTTGCTGCATTCCAAAGTATTTATTGCAAAATCCTTATCCTCCCATCCCCCTGTACCACTTATCATCTTCTCCACTCACTCTTCTTATTCCACTGTGCATCTTCCCACCCTGTCCAACACCATTGTGCTTCATCACTGGTAGATTTTTCAGTCCTGCATACTTATTCTCATCCTAAGCCCCATCACGTTTTGGTACATCTGTTATTACTTTCAAAAATCTTCACAAACACGCTCTGCTTTACCAAAAGAATGAGGATCTTTGAGAAATTGCACATGGTAAGTTATTGGAAAAGGAGAGAAGGAAAGCTGTGATCCTAAGATATTTCCTGTCCCCCTCCTGTGTTCAAGATCAAGCAGTTATGTTAATGATGCAGAAATAAAATGGAAATGCTGGGAAAATAAGTCATTCAATTGGCGTTTGAAAGAGAGACAGGTTTTGACTATAAACTCATTCGGACAGTGCTAAGTGTGTATATGGACACTTGTAGATAGCAGCCCATATGAATGAATTGAAGTTTGCTGATTGAAATTCATTGTTAACGTCGTACTAGCCTTGCTGCCAAAATTCTACCGTCTGCATCAGAATGTGTCATTTGTTGAGTTACAAGAACACATGTCACCCCAGAAAACAGTTCAGTTTAATGGAGGTGAATTTTCCACCACTTGCTTCCATCTCTGTAATATTGCCTCAGTTCATCTGCTAAAGCCTTGCCCATGTTTTTCCTACCTCCAGACTAGACTAGACTATTCCAAAGCTTTCGTGGCTGGCCTCCCCACTTTCCACCTTTGGTAAACTTCAGCTCTGTCCAAAACTCTACTACCTGTATCCTAATGTGCACCAGGACCCATTACCTCTGTGCTCACTGACTTAAATTGGTTTCCACTCTTAACAACGCCTCAGTTTTTCAAACACTCATCTTAGTATTTAAATTCTTTATGGCCTCTTCCCTGCCCATCCCCCACCCAATAACGAATCTCCTCCAGCACTACAGCCTCTGAGACTTCTGACTTCTCCAATTCTAACCACTTATGCATCTCGGATTTCCATCTTCCTTGAGCCCTCCATTGGCAGCAGTGCTTCTGCTGCCTCAGCCCTAAGCTATGGAATTCTCTCCCTCACCCTACCTGCCTTTCTCTCACTGCCTCTTCGATGCTCCTTAAAACCCACCTCTTTGACCAAGTTTTTGGCTATCCCTTTGTGGTGCAGGGTGAAATTTGGAATAACCCGGCCCTGAAGTGCCTCTAAATGTTTTTCTTTATTAATTGCTCTATTTAAATGCATCTTGTTGCTGCAATTGAACTTTTCTTACCTCTTGCAGCTCTGAAGAGTCCTGCTGCATTTCACGAACAGAGGAGAAGCTTAGAGAGGGCACGGGTAAGCAGCTTTAACACCGATTTCTTACACCTTCCTCTTGCCTTTCTGATGGATTTTTAGTTGGTGCAGAGGCAAAAATTTACAGAAGGAGGAAAATTTACATTGGAGAATTGAACATCATTTCTTGTTTAAACAAAAAAGTCACTGTTGGAAAGCACCCTGAACAGAAATCCCAATAAACTATATAAAAGAAATTGTTGAACAAATCTGTGCCGTAAATGTCTGTGTGTTCAAATTTAAAAACTCCCTTGCACCAATAAAATCGTATTCGAACATTGGACTGAAAATTAATTTCTTTGCTTAAAAGTATAATCTGGTCAGGCTGTTGGGAGTCATTAGCAGAATATTCTGGTTCCCATCGCACCAACAGGCCTCAGAAGCTGGAGAAAATTGTGCATTTTCTGATATAGCTCGCTGCGTGACTCCCACTGGTGATATGGGATGTTGGATAACTCTGGTCGCTGTGCCCTTCAAGAATTTACAAAGAAATGATCTACAATAGACTTCCTGAAATTTAAGTTCTGGTCCCAGTCTCCACTGACAAACTAATGTAATGGATAGACATCTAAAAATTGAGACAAAACATTTTAGTCTGCCCTGTTATGATCTGCTTTTTAACAGAAAGAAAGAATGCTCAAAATGCTGTATAATGTAAGATTTTGAAATGCTGGAATAAAAACAGAAAATGTTGGGAAAACACAGCAGGCCTGAGAGCATCTGTGGAGGGAGAAACAGAGTTAATATTTTGAGTCCTTATGACTCTTCAGAGGTAGAGAAGTAGAAATGTGATGGAATTTATACTGTTTAAGGTGGGGGGGGGTGGTGAAGCAGGATAGAAGGTCAGCGATAGGTGGGGGCTAAGGAGAGATTGACAAAGATGTCATGGACACAAGACAAAGGGTGTGTTAATGGTAGTGGTGAAGACTCCCTACCTTCACCCCTTTTTTTAATCCCTTTTTAAAAAAATTTATTTATTTTTTATTCACTTATTTTTCTTTTTTATTCATCCATTGTTTTATCCCTTTTTCTACCCTCCTTCTCCAACCACCACCACCCCCTCCTCCCCACCCCCTCACAGGGCCATCTGTCACTTGTTTCTATGCTGTGCTTTCACAGAACACTCACCCTTGTTCTGATATTAACACATTCTGCTTTCTTACCTTTATACCACTACCAGCATCTTCTTTAGTCTTCACCACTACCATTAACACTCCCTTTGTCTTGTGTCCATGACATCTTTGTCAATCTCTCCTTAGCCCCCACCTATCGCTGACCTTCTATCCTGCTTTACCTGCTCCACCCCCCACCTTAAACAGTATAAATTCCATCACGTTTCTACTTTAGCTCTGAAGAAGAGTCATACAGACTTGAAATGTTAACTCTGTTTCTCTCTCCACTGATGCTGTTAGACCTGCTGAGTTTTTCCAGCATTTTCTGTTTTTATTTCAGATTTCCAGTATCCGCGGTATTTAGCTTTTATTTTGAAATGCTTGCTGCTTTACTCAGTGTACAGACTTGCCTTGAGCTATGGAGTGTTAGTATGCCCTGCTGTGGCCTTAGTGAGTTTGTAACTGATCTCTACCTCCGAGTGAGTAAATCAAGAAGTGATTGGGACTGGGGAGAGTAGAGTTCTCTTGATGTTGCCCCTCTTTTACCAAAGCGTGCGTTGTGTGCAGACATTCTCGACCTGGATTCCCAAAGTAATCATTTTATTCTTTTCAAAAATACAGACCGAGGACTATTTAAAAAGGAAGATCCGATCACGTCCGGAGAGGGCAGAGTTGGTCAGGATGCACATACTTGAAGGTAAGGTGTAGCAGGCTCCCTATTTGCCTTCTGAAAGCACTTGTACAGATTGGAGAGTGAGATGGGTACTATGGTGGTATTGCAATGCCTCCAAAACACTGTTGAGGCTGTGGATCAATTGAAAATTTGAAATTTGTTAGGGTATTAATGGTTACTGAACAAAGGTGGGTAGGTGGAATAGCAATACAGATCAGCCACGCTCTAATTGAATGGCAGAACAGGCTCGAGGGGCTGATTGGTCTCCTCTGCTTCATATGTACTGCTACAGAGGCTTATGTTGCAGTCTGTGAACTGCAGGTGGAAAACGCATCCCAACCAATCAGTGTAATAGCTGCATGATTTTCCAGCCAGCCCAGGAGGGATTGTTTGGAGCTGGGAATATAAAGTAGGTCATTGTATAAATTTAGTTGAACCCAAACCTTGAGAAGTTTTAATTTTAAGACTCGTTCCTGCACACAGTAGTGGACAATAGATGCAAGGAGCGGCCTTCAATTTTCAAAGCTGAGCCCTCGATGTAACTGCCTGCTGCTACAATCTATTGCTTTTTTGCAGAATTAACAGAATAGAAATTTATTGAAATATTGGACAGGATCTTGATTGAAAGGTAATGGCGTGTTAACAAAGCATGTTGTTCATGTGAAAATTGCCAGCAAATTTAGGGAATCAAGTACTATGACCTGAGTTGTGAATCTCCAGAACTTGCTTTCCGATTTGCATCACTCAGCCGTTTGTTTTGCAAACAGCTGACCTCATTACAGCCTGGGTTCAAACATGGACAAAAGAGCTATACACCCGAGCTGAAGTGAGAGCGACTACCCTTGACATCAAGGCAACATTTGACAAAGTGTGGCATCAAGGAGCCCTAGCAAAACTGGAGTCAACGGGAATCAGGGGGAAAACTCCACTGGTTGGAATCATACCAGCACAAAGGAAGATGGTTGTAGTTGTTGGACGTCAGTCATCTCAGCTCCAGGACATCACTGCTGGAGTTCCTCAGGGTAGTGTCATCAGCCCAACCATCTTCAGCTGCTTCATCAATGACCTTCCTTCCATCATAAGGTGGGATGTTCACTGATGATTGCACAATGTTCAGCAGCATTCGTGACTCCTCAGATACTGAAACAGTTCATGCCCAAATGCAGTAAGACCTGGACAATATCCAGGCTCTGGCTGACAAGTGGCAAGTAACATTCGCACCACACAAGTGTCAAGCAATGACCATCTCCAACAAGAGAGAATCCAACCATCGCCCCTTGATGTTCAATGGCTTTACCATCACTGAATCCCCCACTATCAACAACCTGGGGGTTACCATTGACCAGAAACTGAACTGGACTAGCCATATAAATACTGTGGCTACAAGAGCAGGTCAGAGGCTAGGAATAGTGCGACGAGTAGCCCACCTCCTGACTCCCCAAAGCCTGTCCACCATCTACAAGGCACAAATCAGGAGTGTGATGGAATACTCCCCACTTGCAGCTCCCACTACACCCAAGAAGCTTGACACCATCCAGGACAAAGCAGCCCACTTGACTTGCATCACATCCACAAACATTCACTTCCTCCACCATTGACGCACAGTAGCAGCAGTGTGTGTACCATCTGCAAGATGCACTGCAGGAATTCACCAATGCTCCTTTGACAGCACCTCCCAAACCCATGACCACTACCATCTAGAAGGACAAGGGTAGTAGATAGATGGGAACATCACCATCTGGAAGTTCCCTTCCAAGCCGCTCACCACCCTGACTTGGAAATATATCACCATTCCTTCACTGTCGCTGGGTCAAAATCCTGGAACTCCCTCCGTAACAGCACTGTGGGTGTACCTACACCACATGGACTGCAGCGGTTCATGGGCATCTCCCTCCAGTGAAGACCTATGGGATGCCTCTCTTGGAAGGCTTAATGGCCTCCTTACCTCCCACTCCCCCCCCAAATGGCATCTGAGTGATGGTCTCCATTCTTAACCATTGGGGTCTCTCTACCCACGTCCAATTTCATGCCTCATTCAATGGCATCTAACTGCTTGATATCAGGTTTCTCCAGCTCTTTGTATGAATGAAGCCAGGACTCCCAAGCTGCTCCTGTTCCTAGGGGCTTTTTAACCTGCTCCATGTGGCTGGGCCTGGGAGATCCCGTCTCTCCGGCTCCAGCACAAACTCTGGGACTACACTGTACGTCGCTCCGTAACTTATGCATGTACATCAGCATGAAAAGTACATCGTTGTGCATAATCACTTCAAGCTTGGCAAAGCAATATGTTTTGGCGGGCCCCACTTCCAGTTACTTCTCCAATCTGCTGTCCAGAGTCTAGTTTGAATGCGTGAGTGACTATTTAAAAAATCCCCAGTTTTTAAAGCCATCTCATGAGATTGCTAAAGAAGCTGAATTTGACTGAGAAGTCGAGTCTCTCTCAATCAGTTTGCAAGAGTTGGCATGTCTGCTGTTCGCTAAGGCCCCAGATGCACCATTGCCTTATCACCTCACACTTGCAACACGTTACAACATTTTTGAGCTCATAGGTACAGAAAACCGTTTGGACAGGGATAAGCTATCAGATGCCCCCGCTGCGGCACGATACAGCCCTATATTCCTGTCTGATTCCCCTCAATGCCCACTGCAATCTTGACCTTTGTGAGCACAGCTCTTCAGTTCAACTGAAATGAATTGGAAGAGATTTTAGACAGAGAAGGAATTTGCACAGCCTACTTTGGCCATTGGAATGAACAGCAACTAGAAGAGAGTAACGGCTTTCAACACTAGCACTCGGGCGTTGGAAAACAGTGGTCGACATGCACTTCCTGCATTGCTGATGAGCTGTGTGCTGGCAAATATCAAAGGGAGTTTAACCCAGCAGGACTGCACTGACATGCAAGATTAGCATTGCATTGCAAAGTCCTATTTAACATTTCCAGCAGGACAGCAAATGAACTCAGAAACTCTTGAGCCTTCTGCAAATTGCCCTGTTTCAAGCTGCCTGATCTCATGGCGACTCTGCACGTTTCAAGAGTCCTTGTTTAAAGCTGTTGTGGAAAAAGATGTCTGTCAGACTTGTGTGGCTTTGGATGTAAAAACAAGGTTAAAAAAGAGAGAAGTACTCTGTGCTGATTAATCATGCGATGTTACTGTGTTCTCTTGTTATAAAACTCTCTGGCGGAAGCAGCCTGTGCAGAATAAGGATTTTTAGAAAAAGGCCACTTGAATCAGCAAGGCTGCCCCCTTCTGATCCACTGCACCCAGCTTTCCAACCATAGCACTCAGTCTACATCAAAGTGTATTCAATTATCCACTAACCTGTTTGCTGAATCTCTTATAAACGAAAAACACTAAAACTTACTCAACAGCTCTTACCCCTTTGACTGAACATGTCTCTCCCCACCTTAATCCTAAATTCCTCACGTTGAACTGGTCCCTGTTATTTGAACCCTTCACAACAGTGAACAGCTTTGTTGATTTTATAATCTACATATACACGGGGTTAAGTTGCAATTTGATAAACTCTTCCTTTTTAAGGAAAAACTGAATTATAGTCAGTGCCTTGACACCTGACTGATAAAGGTCATGCTTGTCCGGAATAGGCTTGGTCACTATACATAGCTAAACTTGTGTTCGAATAAAGTCTCTCTTTAAAGAAAACGCAATTATAAATATTAAGTGGGATCACAAGTTGATGAATAAGAATTGAACCTAGTCTTTAGAGCCATTATTGAAGCAACAAATGAGGTTAGCCTTCAGGAAGATGGAAATAATCTTGTCAAATGGGCCAATACATGAGGAACGCGATTCAGCGTAGAGAAATGTGACATCATGCGAATCAGCAATGCTCAATGTCCATCAGTACTCATCCACACAGTGCGTGATTTCCCCCCCTTAAAATTACTAAAGAATGCTTTTACTTCGGAATACATATCCAAAATAATTTAAAGTAGAATGTACAAAGCCAACAGGCAGCCTGCAAGGCATCCAAAATGCTTAGGTTCGTGAAACGGAACTTCCTTCAACTACAGTAAAGGAAATGCTCTATCAGACACGAGTTATACTGTACCTAGAGTGCGGCATAGCCGCTTGGGACCCCTCTACTATTAAAAACATTACCCACCGAGAGAGAGATCAATGCCAGGCATGACATGCCTGTATAAAATTTTGAATGAATGATTAAATATTTCTAAGCAATACATTAAGCCCTAAAGGTGACTGAGTTTGCAGAGTTCATAATCAACTGCTCCAACTGTGCACACCCCAACATGCTCCCTTAGCTAACTCCTTTTTTCCCCAAGCACGATTAATGACTGGAACAATCTTCCACAAACTTCAACTTCCATGCCCCTTAAGGATTCATTCAAGGAAAACCTGTTGAACTTTTACAAATAACGTGACCGTCGATTGCACTCATTGTGCACCTCCTGTGAAAATTCCCTAGTGGAAAACCACTTACCAGGTACCAAGGATAGTATTTTGCTAAGGATGGCATTTATCTTAAATCACAGGAGTGAGCAAAAAAGCAAAAGGAACTCTTAAAATTCAGAACGATCATGTCTGATTTACAATTTAGAAATGGCCAGACTAACCAGATGAAGCTAGTCCATCTAATCCATAGCCAGGCTGAGAAGAATTAGCGACACCTGCAACTTGCACGCACTTATATTCCAGCTCCCTCACTACAAAACGGGTCTCCAAAACTTACAGGGCAGCGGGATATAAAGGAATAAAAACAGAAAATGCTGGAAGTGCTCAGCCAAGTCTGGTGGCATCAGTGAAGAGAGCGAGTTAATGTTTCAGGGACTTAATTTCTCTCTCAAGAGATACAACCAGAAAATGCTGAGCATTTCCAGCACTTTCTGTTTCTATTTCAGATTTCCAGCATCTGCACTATTCAGCTTTTGCTTTTGAATATAAAGGAAGCTTGATCTTTAGGTGAGTGGCAAATACTGGTAAATGTACAGTGTAGCATATTCATTATCCATTCTCAATGTGCGTCTAAGTGGTTGCGACTCTTTCTAGGTTTCTCATTTTTCAGAAGTATATGTAATAATAGTTTGTATTAGATAATGTTGAGAAATGAACTCTGTGGATGCTTATCTCTTTGCTTTAATGTGAAATGTTTCTGTGTCATGTACACAGCTCAGATGGTGTTCTGGATTGACATGTGAACCTCTTAGACTTGATTTGGCTTCTCTTTGCCCTTCCTCTTGCCCCAAGGAAGGCTACCTTGGTGCATAGGCCCAAAACCTCAATGTGTGGTCATTCCTTGTGTACAAGCATGGGACCCTGAGTTTTAATAGAAGCGAAATAGTGCAGATGCTGCAGATCTGAAATAATAGCAGAAAGTGCTGGAAAAATGCAGCACATCTGACCGCATCTGTGCAGAAAGAAACACAGTTAATGCTTCAAGTCCAATATGACTCTTTGAAACAGTTTTGATGTTATTTAACTGATTTAACACCAGAGATGGTGACTGGCCTGTCCGGGCATCCATGTGACAGCTGCTTGAGAAGGAGCAGGGCAGTGACCATTTATTACCCATCTTCCCAGCCTTGGGTTGCTGAGACCCCCTGTGGTGCCCCCACACCTGCCTGACCAGAAATGGGAACTAAACACAGACTCTGGAGTAGTCACAGGCTATAGAGTTCAGTTAACCACACACAGTCAACACATGGCTCATTACCTATTGAAGGGGGCTGTATAGGCCTTGCCTCTCCTGTTGTCGCCTTAATGTTTTAACCTTTGTAAAGTTCCTGTGACTCACTGCCTATGGTTTTGTTTTGCAAGCCTGTTTGTGGAGTTTTCTGGTATTAAACCCTTTGATTTCCGGATTGCACTTGTTTTTAAAATACAGACCTTTTTTGCTTTTACCAATCATCATACACGACCCATGTAGTAAAATTATGATGAATTGGCGAAATATATCAAAGCAATTTTTAAATTGTCCCTTCCTCATTATTTGATTTGATGAACTGCTGCGCAAAGATGCTAATTTGGCACCCATAGTTCCCCATGCAGTGAGCTCCCGGGCCCAGCCAGGTTCTTGGGATGCTCAGCTCCAGCAAGCTATTCTAAAATATACATGGAGTAAGGGTGAAGACATTCAACCAAGGTTTGCTTGACCTTGCAGTGTTCAGCTACAGAAGGGCACTGGTGAAAACCTGGAAATAGGCCACCTCCCTCCCTGTTGCCTTGCCCATTGGATTGTCCGGGGTGGAGGGATGGGTCAGGATGGTTGGGTGGGTGGGTGGGTGGGTGAAATTTTTGCAATCTTCAAAGAGTTAAAGTACAGTGTGTTTCCAAACAGGCTCTACTGCAACATGCAAGAGCTGTTTTACAAGTCAGTCCAATTTCAGCTTTGTGTTAAAATACTGAGCGTGAGCTGAATTGAATGGATATGCGTTGGTGTTGTACAGAGACTTCAGCAGAGCCCTCCCTGCAAGCCACACAGATGAAACTGAAGCGAGCACGGTTAGCTGACGATCTGAATGAGAAGATTGCGCAGCGCCCTGGTCCCATGGAGCTGGTGGAGAAAAACATCCTTCCCGTGGATTCCAGTGTCAAAGAGGCCATCATAGGTAAATGTGGACCTTTAAAAGTTTTAGTAAATGTACCCTACCTGTGAGCTGCTGTGCAAGGCAGCAGTATAGCTTTTTTCTTCTAACCGCCCCCCCCCCAACCTCACCCACAGCCAACTTCTATCCTTCTTCCATGCTCACCAGGTGAGACCACGCCAGGGTAGACATTTTATGTGTCCAGAGTTGGTGATCTCAGGCAGCTACCCTTGGCACCCCTGGGTTTTGGAATCAACCTTTCTTCGCTCCTAACCCATGTCAGTCAAGTCCGGTTGGAATGATGCTTCCAGGCTCAAGATGGCTGAATGGTCCACACTGACATTTGCTGTCAAGTTTCATGTAAGATCAGTGGCTGATTTGGCTCGGACTCCTCCCATACTGAGGGGGGAAAAGAGATATGCCTCCAGTGGCAGGATCTGAATGTGTTGGACCATATCATATTTCACCATACTGGGATCCATAGGTTTCTCTCAAATTTTAAATTAAACACAGAAGCTTTCATTTACCAGCCCCATGCAATAGCTCTCCTGGTGCATAAATTACTGCTGCTTGGGTGCAGTCCTACAGGATCGTTTGGTCCTTTTGTCACCTCATCCAAATTAGAATTCTGCATTTGTGAACTCACGGCAAGTTAATCAACTACGAGGCATCACAGCCGCATCTGATCACACCCTGTTTTGTTGGATTCCACACCCCACTATGGTGTGAGCTATTTTTAGTGACAATCGTTTCCTGAGTTTAAAACTTGAATACATACATAGTCCCAAGTGTGATGATCAGAATCACAATCACATCTGAGGCTTACATTGAGTATATGTTTATTCTCTCTTTCCCTTGCTGTTCTGCAGCACCTCCTGAGAAATGGCAAATGATTCTTGGAAACCCCCGGGCACATCACCAAATTGCCCACTACTTGTGTGAAGTTGGATGATGAGCGTTGGCAAAATATTTGCACCCTTGGAAATCGAACTGGTTTCTGCCCTGTTGGTTTCCCCACATGAACAGTTCCAACAGAGCTTGAACATTGGGACAAGAATGGACCATTCAGCCCTTCGAATCTGTTCCACCATTCAGCCAGAACATGACTGACCTGTATCTTAACTCCAGCCTTGATTCTGTAAACCTTTAATATCCTTGTCTAACAAAAATCTATTGGCCTGAATTTTGAAATTTTCAATTGATCCCCCAGCCCTAAAAGCTTAATGGCAGAAGAGAGTTCCAGATTTCCACTACGCTTTGTTTGTAGAAGTGCTTCCTGGCATCACCCTGAACTGAAAGCAGTCAGAAGTGAGGACCTCAATTGATTTTTCTCTACCCCGCCCCTTTCCCCCTCCCATGCTATCTGGGGCACTGAGGATAACTCTATTGCCTGTACCAACCTATTTGAGATCAGCTATCTCTGGGCGGACGAGGAATCCTCTTCACTGTAATGAAAATTATAACACCAAATCATGGTGAGGCCCATCTGGCGCCATGTTTATCTCTGCTAATGTTCAAGGAGTTTGGGTTTCTCCCTTTTTATTTTGAATTTGCCAAGTTTTATTGAGTGATTTCTGTTAACATGAAGATCATCAGTGTTATACTGCCCTTTGAGAAACATTTCTTGTATATGGTCACAGCTTGTTCACTCTCCCCATGTATTATCTAAATTACCACTTGCCTGTCAGCTTTTTCTTTCTCTTATTTTTATTCTTTCATGGGATCTCGGCCTTGCTGGCAAGGCCAGCATTTGCTGCCCCTCTCTAATTAGCCTTGAGAAGGTGGTGGTGAGCCAACTTCTTGAATTGTCCATTCTGTAGCGGTTTGCTACAACTAAGTGGCTTGCTGGGCCATTTCAGAGGGTAGTTAAGAGTCAGCCACATCGCTGTGGGTCTGGAGACACATGTAGGCCAGACCAGGTAAGGATGGCAGATTTCCATCCTTAAGGACTTTTTTCGTGAACCAGATGGGTTTTTATGACAGTGATAGTTCATGGTCACCATTACTGAGACTAGCTTTCAGTTTATTCTAATTAATTCTAATTAGTTATTCTAATTAATTGAATTTAAATTCCACAAGCCGCCATGGTGGGATTTGAACCTCTGAACCCAGAACATTAGCCTGGATTACTGGTCCAGTAACATTACTACTATGCTACCATTTCCTCTTGAGCTATCCGAATAGGTCAATTGTGCCCCACGTTTTTGGATTTGGGAGTTCCATGTTGTTGTTTGTGTGGGTAATACGTGGATGGGGAAAAACTACAATTATTTGATATCTTACACCTATGTGATAACTAACCTTCAAGTGAAAGGGAGCTGTGGCATTGGGGTAGTGTAATCCAGAGGCTAATGCTGTGGGGACATGGATTCCAACCCTACCACAGCAGCTGGTGACATTTAAATTCACTTAATAAATTGGAATTGAAAGCTGGTTTCAATAATAGTGACCATGAAACTATCGTAAAAACCCACCTGGTTCACGAATGTCCTTTGTCATCCTGGAACTTCCTTCCCAACAGCACCGCAGGTGTACCAGATCAGATGGACCGCAATGGTTCAAGAAGGCGGCTCACCAGCATCTTAGAGCAATTGGAGATGAGCAATAAACACTGGCCTTGCCAGTGATGTTCACATCCATCGAAAAAATGTAAAAAAATAAGCTAAAGCTGGCCAATCCAGAGATGGTGACTAAATAGAAAGATTTCATTGAGGTAAGTAGGATATTAAATGGCATATTAGTGTTTCCCCCACCCCTGCTTTGCCATGACGACTGTTGGTTTTCAAAAAAGGACGAAATAAAACTCTCCACAAGAGAATTATAAAAGAAAAATGTCATTACTAAAATGTTTTTGGATCTCTGAGTTCCGGTGACATTTAAAAGATTCTCTTTAATTGTTTTAAAACGTGCAATGTGATAAATGTGACAGAAGGAAGCCATTTGGCCCATTTTGCCTGTGCCAGCCCTTTGAGGGACTATCCAAATAGTCCCGGTGCTCTGCTCTTTTCTGATTCCTGTGTTATTCCCACCTACCGTTTTTGTACCTGACTAGCAGAAATGTAAATTTCTTGTCTAAGTTGATTAAGTAATTTGTCACCATCCTCAAGACCAGGAACTCCATTGTTATATTTTATGATTATACATGTTGCTTTGTTTTAATACTGTTAGTCTGAGAGACTGGAACTGGATCTAATGTGGTGTGTTTAGTATGGAACATTTAGTGACCTTGCTCACCGTTGACAGGTAATAAAAGGAATCAATCAATCTCTTCAGTTACTGCTGCCTCATTCGGAGCTACTTACTTAATGCAAGAGAGTTCGTACTGACTGAGTATGATGATGAGCTGCTGCTTGCCAATTCCTGATCTGTCCTGTTAGGTCATTTTGGCGCAGTATGGTGGTATGATCTCATTGTTGTAACCCATTGCGCTCAGACACCCGGTCTCCCACAACATTGTATTCAACACAAACAAGGCCCAGTAGAACATGCATTCAGGTCAGATGTTAATTCACATGTGCTTAAAGCAGAAAACAGCTTGCAGTATAATGTCCATGTGTGTGTTGCGTGATTCTATTTATAAACATCCTCAAACTAGTGATATCCATTTGCCAAAAGTCTCTAAGTCCCACTGGATGGAATATTGAGTCAGACATTTTGGCTTTACTGGCCACATACTATGAAGCTGTACTGGCAATAAATAAATATTGAGTGAGTGTTTGCATTAATTTGCAAACATCTTGAGCTGTCCACGCTAACAGTCATTGGTGGCATTTCCCCATCACTGAGGAGATGGTGCTGAGTTGACCATTTCCAAATCTCCAGGCCCTCAAAATTTAAATGGTGGAACGCTGTGGAAAGGCACCAAGTTGAGAGTCAGAGGAAGTTTATTCTGCCGATGGCTGTGCTGTACCTGACCTTGGAGTGCTCCCATTTCAGCAAGTCCCAAAATCAGAAAGTGCTCCTTTCCCCAACACTTAACACATCCTTCAGTTTCTGAGCACCAAAATTTACAAAGTTTGTCTTACAGGGCTTATCATAGGCCTTTACAAATTAACCTAGACACTGGCAGATGATGCATCTGGCAAATATCCTTATGCGGAAGAATGTAGGATTTGAGAGAATATGAAATACTCTATGGCGGACTTTTCAGTTTAGCATATGGTGGGAGCATAGAGTATTTACAGTTGTTTGGATTGCGGAGTCAGATTTTGAATGAACATTTTTAATTTTTAAAATTTTGCGTTACAGATGAAGAGAGGTGTAGTTGTGGTTGTGTAGATGAGCATGACCATACTCCCCAGCAGTGCAATGGTGAGTGTCACATTTGTTTTCAGCCAGGATGTTTGGTTGGTTGGCCACCAATGGCCAATTCCTCATAGTGCCAGGGAGGGTTGCTCGCTAGCATCTTACCTGGCTTCAGGCCTTAGTCCAGCACAATCCCTACAGGAGCTGAACAATTTAAATAATAGAGGCTGATTATCTTTAGTCTGGTCTTGTTGCTATTTTGTTGAAATGACCTTTTGTTGTTTAAAACTGTTTGGTTAATGTGGGATGGCAACACTGTGTATGGCAGCGACTAGATTTTAAAATCCTCATCCTTGATTTCAAACCCCTCCATGGCCTCACCCTGCCCTATGTCTAATCTCCTCCAGCCATATAGCCAGCCTGGATCCCTGCGCTAATCTAATTCTAACCTCTTGCACACCCCCACTTTACATTGTTCCACCATTGGCGGTCATGTCTTCAGCCGCCAAGACCCTAAGCATTGGAATATATTCCAGAAAACCTCTGCTTCCCTCTCCTCCTTTAACGCTCCTGTAAACCCACCTCTTTGACTAAGTAAGCTTTCTCCTTAAGTGGCTCAGTGTCAAATTTTGTTTCACGAATTAAATAAAAGCAAACAATCCCATTGAGCCTGTTTTCATTGGAGATGGTGCTAATTATAGAATGAGTTACAATTCACTAAAAGTTTATTGGATGAGGCACTCTTGTATGAGAAAGTCTTTTGTACTCTGGTGTTCTGTCGGGGTGGCATTCAAAAATGAAGTGAATGTTTGAGGTATTGTTTGTGTTTGCTGATGCACCAGTACTGTGCTAGAGAAATTCCATCAGCTATGTTGCATCTTCCTGATTCAATGGGAGGACTGTTGAACAAGCAATATTCTCCCTCCTTGAAGCCAGCTCCACCAGCGTTCAGGCAAAACTGGAAAATCAACCATGATGGGCTGGACATTGTGTCCAGATGACCGAAAAGCGTCCACCCACCAGGCCCTGTTCTCTCAACTGGCCAGTGTTCAGGGGGGGAGACAAAGAAAATGCTTCAAAGATGCTTTGAGGCTCTTCTTGAAACGTGGCAGCATTGACATTAATGACTGCGAGGAGCTTCCTGCCAATCGTTCAAAATGGTAACAACTTGCCCATCAAGCTGCATCACGCTTTGAGTCGCAACGTCTTCATGATGAGGCAGAGCGGCAGCAGAGGTAAGAAAAAGCAGTAAATCCTGCACTCCGGATCCACTATCTCATGGGAGGTCCTGCCCCCTGTGTCCAAAGATCTGTGGGTCGAGAATGTTCAGTCACATGAAGACCCATGGCAGAAAGTCGCAACCCTGAGCAGGTGTCATCCTCAAATCGAGGGGCAGCTGATGAAGACAACCTTTGTGTTTGCATACTCATTTTAGCATAACATTAGGAAGCTAGGCTTTTCTAGGTGCTTTTGGTGTTTAAGCCCACATGCAATGGGGCTTTTATTATCTCTCCAAGCCAGGGCTGTTCTCCTTGACAAAGAGGAGATTTGATGGAGCTTTTCAAATTCCTGAGCCTGGACAAAGTAGATGGGGGAGAAATTGCTCCTGTTGGTGGAAGAATCGAAAGCGAGGTTTAAGGTGATTAACAAAAGAAGCAACAGTGACATGAAGGAAAACATTTTAATGTTGTGAATGGTTAGATCTGGAACCTATACTGGAACACTACCCGAGGGTATAGGGGATGCAGAGTCAATCCAGCCCTTCAAAAGAGCATTGGGTAATTACCTGTGGAGAAGATTTGCAGGGCTACAGCGAAAAGGCAAGGGAGTGGGACTAGGTGATTTGCAGAGAGAGGTGGTACAGACACAATGGGCTTGAAAGGTCTCCTGTGCTGTAACCATTGTATGATTCTATACATGGCTGGGCAGAATGGGGTGTTGGGCAGGGGTTGGAATAGTGAGTGGCTGGTCACAATGCTGCAGACATCGTGATGCCGGCTTGATGGACCAACTGGTTGGAGCGTGTCCCGACCTCCACGCAGTGAATTGCACGTCAGAAAATCAGAAGCTCTTTCATGCAGGGGGAGAAACTGAGACACAATTACTCTGTTTCAACCTTCTGCTTGTTCCAGGAGCTGCATTGGACAGATCTGGAGCATAGATCACACACCAAGATGATACAGGCAGACTAATAGGAAGCAAAATGACTTGAAGTTATGTAAAAGCTTTGATGCTTTTAATGATTCCTAAAGCAATGAAGATCTAATGTTGGAATTGTTGCGTTATACTTCGACCGGACAGGTTGAGTCAGAAGGATCTTATTGCATAGCCATGTGCTCTATTTGATTTCTTGAGTAGCATGGGTTAGGATGAGAGCTGCCTTCAGTGGCTATGGTGACAAGTTGGTGTTGGTAGATGGTTTTTCCATCTGGGTCTGGTCTTTAATGGATCCCAAAAGAAACTTGTTTAATCTTTATGCCAGGTTGTTAATGCACCTCGTTTCTCCCACAGATAATCATGTGCCGTACTCTGCATTGGCAGACAATTCATCATTCGACGAAGATAGCAGTGATGCCCTTTCACCAGAGCAGCCAGGAAGCCACGAGTCATTGGGGTCATTGCCATCCCCCACAGAAGCAAGATCTGCTGATCCACAACATCCCCTTCTCACTTCTTCAACCCAGGTACTGTCCTTTACAACCAGCCTCCTGAATGAAACTTTCATGTTGAAAATTAGCTGGTCAACCTTGACTTCAATTAGAGCATCTCTCCATTCTTGGGATAGATCCACCATCTCTTGCTAGTATCTGTCAGCACACTGTTCATTGGCAGCGCCAAATAATACAAATAAAAATGATGCTGGGGTTTTAAATATTTGTTAAAATATTAAAATAAAATGATCTGCCTTTTCTAGTCAGAAGTTGGCAACATCCACCAGACAGAAGGGTTGTGCTGGAGAGGCTCCAGAACAACGCTCTCTTACTCCCTCATTTTTTCCTGCCTAAGGTTTCGTGGACTGGCAACTTAGCTCCAAAGGGCCATTCTTGCATGCATTGCATGTTGACGCACTATTCACCTGTGGCCAGCATCGCTGTCTCAAAGGCTGAGATGGCCTTTCCTGATGAAACGTTTCTTTTTTGCACATGTAGCTTGAGGATGAGCGACACCAAAAAAGCTGCCTTACTCCCATTCCACCCTCCCTCTTCCACCGTGAAACCATCCTGCAACAGCTTCAATTAGATTCACAGAGGAGGCAACTCTGATGGCAGGTTTTGGAGACCCACACAAAGAGCTCTGCTGCCGGGGCAAGGTCACTGGGGGAGTTTTACATCGCAGAGTACCTACCAAAGGAGAGAGAGGCTTATTGGCAGCTGCCGGTGCTTTAGCAATATAAAAATAACCCCGTGGAGATGCTTGTAACAGCTGAATGCCACTCTGCCTGACGATGATCAATAATCAATGATCTGCTTCTGCTCCAATAATACAAAATAAAAATACTGTGGAAGTTGAAAATCTGAAATTAAAAAAAAATATTAAAAATACTCAGCAGGTCTGGTAACATCTGTGGAGAGAGAGAGGCAGAGTTAACGTTTCAGGTCTGTGAACTTGAATGAGATCATTTTCTGCTGTTGTACACCAGCAAATATTTAAAAGTATTGATCGTCCTGTGTGACCAGAGCCCATTGGCTTTTGTTCTCCTGTAAACAAAAAAACCATCCTGATATAATCTGATTTTTTTAATCAGATCCAATCTAGAAAATGGGTAATAAAAAGCAAAAAAAGGTTGGAAATACTCAGCATGTCCGGCAGCATCTGCCGACAGAAAGCAGAGTTAACGTTTCAGATCAAGGACCTTTCAGCAGACCTGAAGGAAGATAAAAATGTAATCGGTTTTGAGCAAGTGGTGGAGAGAGGAGGAAGAGCAAAAGAGATGGTGTGTGATAAGGTAAAGGTTAAATGATGATCGGCAAAGGGAGTGATAATGGTTGTAGTAAAGAATTGTCCTGAGTGGTTGTGAGTGGCAGAATAATAAACAGCTGTATCCAAAATCAGAAATGTGAAAATCAATATTGGCACCTAAGGGGAAAAACACGGAGGACAGAGTTTATAGTCCAAAATTGTTGAACTTTGATTTTGAAGGCTGTAAAGCGCCCAACTGAAAGGTGAGGTGCTGTTCCTTGAGCTTTTGCATTGAGCTTCATTGAAATACTGCAGCAGGCCAAGGATAGAGATGTCAACGTGAGAGTATTCAAGGCGGAGAATTACATTGCCAAACCGCTGGAAGCTCTGGGTCACGCTTAGGAACTGAGCAGAGGAGTTCTGCAAAGCTGCCACCAAATCTGCTTTCGGTCTCGCCTAGAAGTGGGGACTTTGACGGGTGTAGTCGGTAAGATGCTGGCCCTTCACCTCTGACATCTGGATTTTAATCCAGCCTAAACTGTGGCTCAGTGATAGCACTGTCGCCGCTAGTCAGAAGGTTGTGGGCTCACATCTCATTCCAGAGACTTGAGCATAAAACCTAGGCTGATACTGTTGGAGGTGGCATCAAGCTGAGCCCCTGTCTACCCCTCTTAGGTGTGAGGAGGGCAAAAAGCAGGGGAGTTCTCCCTGATGACCCCCCCACAATATTTATCCCTCCACCAACATTACTAAAAGAATGAATTGAGTAGTTATCTCATTGCTGTTTGTGGGAGCTTGCTGCGTGAAAATTGGCTGCTACATTTCCTACATTGCCACAGTGACTGAACTAAAAAAAACTTCATTGGCTGTTGTGAGGTTGCAAAAGGTGCTATAGAAATAAAAGTTATTTCTTTCTGTTAGGCTGAAGGATGAGCTGGAAGGGTCATGTGACTATGAAGTCAGTCTAATTCCTCATGGACTGACAGTAGAAAACTGCCCTTAGAGCAGCACCCACTTGGCAATCTGGTTCAGAGAAGGCCATAGAATGGCTATTGTGAGAAATGTCTCATAGGCCTAGTGGGGTTGTTCTGCAGGGCTTTGGGTTAAGGCAGAGTAAAGGTGAGTCTGCATGTAACTGTAGTTCCCTTGACCTGGGAGTGTGGTAATGGGTGTATCAAGTGTTCGAGCGCTCAGCGCTCCCTTTGAACATGTCACCCAATCACTGTTTGCGAATAATCATTGTGTGCAATGTAATCATTGCCCAACGAATGGAACGTTCTTTGAACCATATAAATTTCTTCATTGTGACCACTTGCTAACATGGAATCTGACACTCCATTTCACAATGTGCTCCGTTTTCCTCTGATAGACAAGGCAGCTGTATAATGTAGTTTGCAGGATTACATTTGAGATTCTCCATCAATGCTCCTTGCTTGTATCCATTTGCTATGTGCCGTTCTAAGGCTGGGAAAGAAAAGCAATCAGCTGCTCACACCCACCCTCTTAGTGCTGCTCTAGATGCAGCTTGCTAAGAGATACATGTGACCAGAGCAAAGTGGCTTGATCTTCACTGTTCCAGACCATCCATTTTTTAACCATGGTAATTACACCTGTTTACAAAGGCACTGTGTAACTATGGTATCCACTTTTGGCTGCCTCCTATTGCTATGCTGCTGATAATGGGGAAAACCAATTAGCCTGCTTGGAGACTGAATGAGAGGCAAGGAAAGAGTGTGTTGGCTAGAGCTAAGAAACTAAGAGGTGTCATTACATTGCCAAGCCTATCCTATAGGCTGCCAAGTAGTGGAAAAGATGTAGAGGAACAAATATACAAGGAAATTACAGAGAAATGCAAGAATTATATAGTTATAATGGAAGATTTTTACTATTCCAGTCTGGATTAGGATAATTAGAGTGTACAGAGTAGAGATGGGCAAAAATTCCTTATGTGTTCAGGAGAATTTTCAATATTAGTATGTTTCCAGTCCAGCAAGAAAGGAGGCATTGCTGGACCTGGTTCTTGGGAATGAATGGCCAAGTGGATCAGATGTCTGCAGGGGAACATTTAGGGGACAGTGATCATTGCATCGTACAACTTAGATTGGCTATGAAAATGGCAAGGAGCAATCCAGAGCAAGAGTGATTAATTGGATGAGAGCAAACTTTAGTGGGGTGAGAACGAATCTGGCCCAGATAAATTGGAATCAAAGGTTGGAAGGCAAAACTGTAACTGAGCAGTGGGCTGCCTTTAAAGAGGAGATATTTAAGGTATAGACAAGAAGCATTTCCACAAGAGGGAAAAGTAGGGCAAACAAACCCAGAGCTCCCTAGATGATACGAGAGTAAGACGAAGCAGATAAAAGGTGCATATGACAGATGTCAGGTGGATAACACAATTGAGAATTAGGCTCAGTATAGAATGTTCAGAGGGGTATTGAAAAACAAAAAA
Source organism: Cetorhinus maximus (assembly GCF_964194155.1). NCBI lineage: Eukaryota > Metazoa > Chordata > Chondrichthyes > Lamniformes > Cetorhinidae > Cetorhinus > Cetorhinus maximus. Next base: position 1,747,729 of record NC_135907.1, on the reverse strand, counting down.
GATGAGAAAAAAGAGAGTATGAGAAGAGACTGGCAGCTAACATAAAAGGGAATCCAAAAGTCTTCTGTAGGCATTGGTAAAAGGAGGAGTGGGACCGATTATGGATGCAAAAGCTGATTTACGCATGAAGGGGAAGGGCATGGCTGAGGTAATAAATGAATACTTTGTATTTGTCTTTACCAAGGAAGATGCTGCTGTCCAGGTCATGGTGAAAGAGGACGTAGTTGATCCACTTGATCAGTTTAAAATTGACAAGGTGGAAGTATTAGATAGGCTGTCTGTACTTAAAAGTTGATAAGTCACCAGGACCAGATGAGATGCACCCAAGAATACTGAGGGATGTGTCAAAATTGCAGAGACACTGGCCAGAATCTTCCAGTCTTCCTTAGATATAGGGTGGTATCAGAGGACTGGAGAATTGCAAATGCTACACCCTTGCTCAAAAAAAGGCTGTAAAGATCAGCCCAGCAACTTCAGGTTGGATGTCAGTTTAACCTTGGTGTTGGAGAAACTTTTAGAAATGATAATTCGGGACAAAATTAACCTGCATTTGCCCGAGTGACTATTAATTAAGCAAAACCTACATAGACTTGATCAGGAGTGTAAACATTTTAAGTGTTTAACAAACTTGCTTGAGTTTTTTGATGAGGAAACGGAGAGGGTAATACAGTTGACGTGGTGTACATGGGGTTCCAAAAGGCATTTGATGAAGTGCCACACCGCACATTTGTGAGCAAAATTATAGATCATGGATTAAAAGGAGCAGTAGCTGCACTGGTATGAATTTGGCTGAGTGACAGGAAACAAAGAGTAGTGGTAAATGGTTGTTTTTTGGACTGGAGTAAGGTTTGTAGTGGGGTTCCCCAAAGGTCAGTGTTTAGGACATTTGCTTTTCTTGTTCTGTATCAACAACTTAGACTTTGCTGTACAGGGTACAATTTTAATATTTGTTGTTGACGAGCAACTTGAAAGTAATATGCACTGTGAGGTGGACAAATGGTAGATAAAACTTAATGCGGAGATGTGTGAAGTGATTCATTTTGGCAGGAAGAGTGAGGAGAGGCAAGATAAAATAAAGGACACAATTCTAAAGGAGATGCAGGAACAGAGGGACCTGCATGTATATGTGCATAATTCATTGAAAGTGGCAGGACAGGTTAGGAAAGTGGTTTAAAAAGTATACAGTATCCTGGGCTTTATAAATTGGGGCACAGGGTACAAAAGCAAGCAAGTTATCAAAAACCTGTACAAAACACTGGGTTGGCCTCAGCTGTAATATTGTGTCCCGTTCTGGGCTCCACACTTCAGGAAAAATGTGAAGGCGTTCGAGGGTGTGTAGAAAAGATTCACAAGAATGGTTCCAGGAATGAAGAACTTAAGTTACGAAGATAGATTGGAGAAATTGGGGCTGTTTTCCTTGGAGAAGAGAAGGTTGAGAGGAGATTTGATAGAGGTATTCAAAATTGTGAGGGGTCTGCACAGAGTCGATAGGGAGAAACTATTTCCATTGGTGGAAGGATCCAGAACCAGAGGACACTGGTTTTAGGTGATTGGCAAAAGAAGCAATGGAGACGCAAACAATATTTTTACACAAGGACTGGTTATGATTTGGAATGCACTCCTTGAAAGCGTGATAGAGGTAGATTCAATCATGGCTTTCGAAAGGCAGTTGGATCATTATCTGAAGAGGAAAATTTGCAAGCTTATTGGGGGGGGGAAAAGGGGACTGGGTGAATTGCTCTTGCAGAGAGCTAGCACAGACCCTATGGGCCGAATGGTTGTCTCCTGTGCTGTAACCATTCTAATGATTCTAATAAAAACATCACAACACCTCAAACATTTTTAAAACTTTGAAGATTGCTAGTGTCACCGTGTGCTGTGCTAGTAGGCCCTCCACATACTGAGTGCCAATCGCAGCTGAGATGCCAAGTGTAAAACAAGGGCTTTGCTTCAGGGGTTTGGATAAATTTGAAGGCATTTAGTCATTCCACATTCGACATACTGGTAAAAGTCTGGGTACCGTTTGGCCCTTCGGAAGGGAATCTTGCTGGGTTCAGAGATCCACAAAAGAACAGAAAGCACTGTATTTAAAAAAAAACCTCTTCCTCAAAAAAATGTATTGGCATTTCCCAATATTCCGTAAGGTTTTGTAAATTGGATTGGGAATCACATTTGTCACCTTTTTCATAGTTGACTTGTTCTCTTGCAGTATCTTGTATCGTTGCCAACTGGGACAGAATTGAGCAAGTTAAAGCCAGCGTCTGACCAACAGATGGCAAAATTGGCAAATGGTGTGTCATCTCCAGCTGCCAAACCCACGCCAACACTTATTAAAGTAAGCAAATCTTGGAAAATATTTGTACAGTAGGATGACGTGGCAATGTTTCCCATCTTAACAAACTGTGGTCCGAATTCTAGAATTGTGAAGTCGACCAGACGCTGACTGTTATTTACATGAAATTGTGTGGTCCAAAATCTTTGTTTACTTGTTTATTTCCTTGCCAACTTTTTCTCCCCTCCCCCTTCCCTGCCCCGCCCTGTCCTGTCGGGAGTTGACTCCTTGCTAGGATATGGTTTTCTGAGCATTAGTCAGTCTTCTCTGCCAAGTGGTCATTTATTTTTGTGAAACCTTTTCTTGTCAGTAATGTTGGCGAGCTATTCATTCACAGGAGGTTATGTTGATCCTGCTCGATCCAAACCCCTCATAATCTCACATCTGGTGACTGGATGGTAGTGGGCACCCTGGCAGTATTGTTCCCCCCTCTCACCCAGCAGTAAGTCGTGGCTGGTTGAAAGAGACCAACTCCCCAGGCAGTGGGATGGAACCCGAAATCCCCCGATCTTTATGGCTCTGCTGCCTTGTGAATAAGGTCACTCAACTATCTAGTGAAAGCTCCATCCAGTTATTCTAACAAATCTGTTTGAGCTGCCCCTTGGTAAGTCACTCACCATTCAGTTTCCAGAAAACTGGATTAACTAGTTGGTAAGATGTTACTTTCTAAAGTATTAATTTTCAGCCTGGTGGATTGTGGAAAAAACCTTGCTGAGTCTTGATTACTGGGAGCATTGGTTTTTAAGATTTATTTCAAGCCAGTCGGTAGATAATGGTTTTGCATTTTCAAATTATTAATTACATAATATAATCTCATTTTAGCAGAAACTGTGACAATCTCTCCTGACACCGGCAGAAATTTTTGACGGTGTTTTTTCACCCAATCCGCTACCTTCAACATTCACTCCCTCCCATCACCGACGGACAGTGGCAGCAGTGTGTACCATCTGCAAGATGCACTGCAACAACTCACCAAGCCGCACTTCGACAACACCTTCCAAACCCGTGACCTCTACCACCCAGAAGGTGAAGAGCAGCAGACACACAGGAACACCACCACCTGCAAGTTCCCCTCCAAATCTCACACCATCCTGACTTTGGAAATATATCGCCCACTGTGGCTGGGTCAAAATCCTGGAACTCCCTCCCTAACAGCACTGTGAGTGTACCTGCACCACACGGACTGCAGCGGTTCAAGAAGGCAGCTCACCACCACCTTCTCAAGGGCAATTAGAGATGGGCAATGAATGCTGGCCCAGCCAGCGACGCCCACATCCCATGAATGAATTTTTAAAACTTGTTATGGACCCAGAAGCTCACTGGTTGTGAAGGTCTCCAGTCGATAGTACCTCCCCGCCTACAGAAACTGCATCTCTGTGGAGTTTGAGCCAAGCAGCCTTCAGCCATTCATTGATCAGGGTCACTCGTTAACAATGACCACGTGGACAGGCTATACCAGAGGTGCTCAGTATTGCTGGCACTGTCAGCACCTTGAGGACAGGTGAAAATTGGCAGAGAGAGAGAGAGAGAGAGAGAGAGAGAGGGGAACAATGTAGATAATTCCAAAGTGATGGGGTAGAAATGTACTCACGAGGAATGTTATTTCTTTAGCCTGATGCACTCGTACCACAGCCTTTTCCATCAGTCACAAACTCCACCCTGTACATCTACAAACTTGACTGTTCTGCTTTTGTCATTTTGTATTGAGAGGGTTAATCCACATTAATACACGTTTTGTTAAGCTGTAATACCAGCAGAATGATTCGATGGGAAGTTTTAATCTGGGAGAGCTGTTGGGCATGCCCCCTTTCTATCTTACAATCTAATTCTAGGTTTGGGGTGCAACAGGGAAGTGTTTGTCACAGGGCTTCCCAAACTATAGGCTATAACCCCCCAGTGGGGCTGCTGTGGAGCTCAGACTGATTTCCTACAGCTGAAAAGCCCCTTTAAATCCTCATTTTATTTGTTGGTGGGCGCGGCCTAATGGACTATTGTCTGAGGGCCGAATGCCGCTGTGAATAGGCGTTTTTTTTTTGTAGAAACCCTGCCTTTTCATCAACTTCCTCAGCACTCAACTCCTGTTTCTCCCCCTGCTCAGCAATTAAAGCCACCTCCATACCATTCACCCTGCCTCCCCCACCACCCCCAAATTTTCACTCTGGGGGTCTCAAAGCCTGAGGCATTAAAATGGGCCCACACCAGGAAAACATTTCGGAAGCGCTGGACTGGTTTGTTATTTAAAAGCAGTATCTTGATTCTATCAGTTGTACTGTATAAATCACACTTCCCCCCCCCCTTGAGCATTCAAGGTGAACTCAGATTATATTTCATGCTGCTCCCCACTTGCAGCAAAGCCAGCCCAAGACAGCACGTGACAAGAACCAGCGGAGCAAGAAACTGAAGGAGCCAAAATCCCGAGTGAAGAAGCTGAAATACCACCAGTACGTCCCACCAGACCAGAAACTCGACAAGGCCACACTGCCCCTGGACACGGCCTATTCCAAACTACTCCAGCAGCAGCAGCTCTTCCTTCAGCTCCAGATACTGTGCCAGCAACAGCAGCACTACAACTATCAGACCATCCTCCCTGCACCTCCAAAGTAAGAGCCCAGCCTGTCTGTGGTGCCTTTGCGCTGGAGTTTTTAATGTAGCAATTTATTGGCTTGGAGATTGCTGATATCAGTTGTGTTCTGGTGTACCTCTGAGCCAATGCAGCACATAATGTGATTTTGAGCCATAGATGACAGTGAGGGCCCAGGTTTAGTTCTTGGTCTGTGCTGAATTAACTGATCTTGACCAAGGCAACAATTGAGCCTCATTGCTGTTGCCCTAAGCAGGGAGAGAGAGAGAGAGTCAGGCTCCCTGCTTCTGATTGCTGAACTGTTGCCCCTGCTGGAGTGTGTGCGCATAAGTGTGTGGAATGAGGACAGGGCTGGGCCCTGTTGCAGGACTCTGCACAGTCCACTAGCATGGCAACACTTCCTGGGTGACACATGGTGAATGACAGAGGGAGAGGAACTGGAGGGTTGCCAGCTCAAAGGCAAATGAGCCAGCGACTGTCTGAGAGAGGTGGTGAGGACAGGTGGTGGTGGGAGGTGTTGGATTGGTGGGGGTAGGAAAATGGAACTGTAGATTTAACCTCTTCCTTCTCCTCCACAGTTTGCAAATGTTGTTGCAGTTACTGCTGGTCTCAGTGTCAGACTTGAAGTTCCACTTTCACAAGTGTGAGTGACCAGTGAGAACACTTTGGTTGGTTCCCTCGGCTACAAAGGATAGCCAAGCCCACGCATTTCCTTTACTTCGATATGCAGCTTCTGCACTGCCTGGCCTTTCCCCATAGTGGTTGTGTTTTGTGCTTGCTGTATTTGATACAGGTCACTATGTAAAACTGTGATGGCTGGTGGAATAATGTGGTGGAATACCTGGGACCTCATTTGTATCCAATTTCTTAAAACGAGGTCCCTTCTTTCTGTGCCCTTTTGTAAAAATACAAGACGCTTTTGTGAGCTTTTATAATTCTCCCTGCCACCCTGCCACTGACTTATCTACTTTATTTCTCTCTCTCGGTGCTGAGGTTTGGCATCACAGTCCTGAAAACCCACCAGCGCACCACCCAATGTGCCATTTATCAAGTGTATGCCCAAATTGTGAATGATCGTAGCTTATCTGACCTAGCAGTACGTTTGCTGAGCTGATGTTTTGGAAAGCAGCAGTTTCATAGTGGTTTCTGTAGAAGTGCTGTTAGGGTTGTATGAAGAAGAGAGAGAGGAGGCTCATGTGGAAAATAGACCAGTTGGGCTTAATGGCCTGTTTCTGCGAAATAAATTTCTGCTCAGTTTACATCCGTTGTCAGCTCCATTGTTGCTGTGTGACTGCACGTGGCAATGGTTGCCTGTCCATTAAAGGCTGCCTTTTCATTTTGCTTTCAGACCCAATTGTGACCAACAAACAAAGAGCAGTACTGCCTCAGTAAGGACACTGACTAACAGCATGCCGTCATCGGGCTCGGGTGGACTCACCCGGCAGAACAGCTGCACACCCACCATCAAATCACTGACAACACTGCCCTTCAACCTCGATGATCTGAAGGTCAGTTGCATTCTACCTCCTTTGTGCTCCAAGACCTGCCTTGTCTTTCTGGTCTGTCATTCGGTATGTTATAGAGTGATCCGACAAGTATGCTGAGTGTAGAGCTTTTCACCCCTAGCCCCTCGCTGTCCCTGCCCTACCACCCCTCACCTGGAGGTGGTGATTCACACTGGGATGCTGTACTGTCAGGGCTGGTGACTCTACAGTATCTTATCTGAATAATCCCTCCTGTGAGAGCAGAGGTAATAAGGCTACTTAACTGAGAGATGGAGCATCACCACTCCAGGAAGGCACACTTTCTAACTGGGATCACTGAAGAGATGGCCAACTTGATGCACACTGGAGATTGAGCCTGTAACTTCCTGGTCTGCCTGGTTTACTATCGCAAAACTGTGCATTCACCCAGTGAACTATTGAAGGAACTTCAGTGATTATCTAATGAAAGCTGTAATGATTTTTTTAATGTGGACTTAAGATGAGAGAAAGTTTAACAAAAAATGCTGGGAAAACTCAGCAGGCCTGACAGCATCTGTGGAGAGAGAGACACAGATAACATTTCGAGTCCGTATGACTCCTCTTCAGATCTGAAGAGTCGTACAGACTTGAAATGTTATCTCTGTCTCTCTCTCTCCACAGATACCGTCAGACCTGCTGAGTTTTTCCAGCATTTTTTGTTTTCATTTCAGATTTCCAGTATCCGCGGTTTTTTTTGCCTTTATGATAAAATTGAACTACCGTCTGCCCTCCCAGATGGACAGAAAAGATCTCATGGCATTGTTAGACAAAGAGCAGGGGAGTCCTGCCCGGTGTCCTGGCCAATATTTATCCCCCAACCAGCACTTAAAAACAGGTTATCTGGTCATTTATCAAATTGCTGTTTGTGGAAGCACATGTTTCTCTGTGTTTAGAGGCAGACTGAGTAACATTTACAAGCTAAGGGCCAATATAAATCAACAAGTGGATTACCTTAACAACAGGAGGTGAATGAACAGGATGGTAATTTATAGGGAATTGCCATTAACACATAAAACTCCACATGATCTGTAAAGTTACTAAACATGCCAAGTATATCGTCTGCACACGAAGATACAAATTAGGAGCAGGAGTAGGCAGTTTGGCCCCTCGAGCCTGCTCCGCCATTTGATAAGATCATAGCTGATCTGATTGTGGCCTCTACTTTCCTGTCTATCCCCTCAACCCTTTGACTCCCTTGCCAGTCAAGAATCCATCTAACTTGGCCTTAAAAATATTGAATGATCCAGCCTTCGCTGCTCTCTGGGGAAGAGAATTCCACAGACTAAATAACCCTCTGAGAAAAAACTTCTCCTCATCTCTGTCTTAAATGGGAGACCCTTTTTTTTTAAACTGTGTCCCCTAGTTTTCAGTCTCTCCCATAAGGGAAAACATCCTTTCACCATCCAACTTTATAGCCCCCTCAGGCTTTTATATGTTTCAAAAAGATCACCTTTCATTTTTTTCTAAATTCTTAATGGATACAGGCCCAACCTTTCTTCATAAGACAGCCCCTTCGCCCCAGGAATCAGCCGAATGAACATTCTTGCACTGCTTCCAATGTGTTTATATCCTGTCTTAAATAAAGAGACCAAAACTATACACAGTAGTCCAGATGTGGTCTCACCAATGCCCTGTACAACTATAGCAAAACACCCCTACTTATATTCCATTCCCCTTCCAATAAACAACATTATATTTGGCTTCCTAATCACTTGCTGTACCTGCATTCTAATTTTTCCTGATTTATGCACTAGGACAACCAGATCCCTCTGTACTTCAGAGTTCTGCAATCTCTCTATTTAAATAATGTGCTGCTTTTCTAGTCTTCCTGCCAAGGTGGACAAGATCACATTTTCTCACATGATACTCCATCTGCCAAATTTTTGCCCACTCACTTAACCATCCATATCCCCTTGCAGACTCCTTGTGTCCTTCACAACTCATTCTCCTATCTACCTCTGTATCATCAGGAAATTTAGCAACCGTACATTCAGTCCCTTCCTCCAAGTCATTTATGTGGTTGTAAATAATTGAGGTCCCAGCACTGATCTCTGTGGCACTCCACTGGTTACATCTTGTCAACCTGAAAACGACCCATTTATCCCTACTGTCTGTTTCCTGTTAGCTAACCAATCCTTTATCCATGCTAATATGTTAAACTGCCCACCACCCCAGGCTCCATGAGCTCATAATTTGTGGAGCAATCTTTGATGTGGCACCTTGTCAGATGCCTTTTGGAAATCCAAGTACACCACATCTACAGGTCCCCCTTTATCCACATTGCATATTACTTCCTCAAAGAATTCTAATAACTTAGTCAAACACAATTTCCCTTTCTCAAAACCATGTTGACTCTGCCTGATTGCATTAAGATTTTCTAAGTGCCTTGCATCTCAACTTTATTTACTAGCCTTAGCTTCATGTCCCTGGATATCCTTACTTAGCAGTTATCTATCAATCTCAGTCTCTCAAGCTCCAATTTTCCCAGCCTTTTGGGGGGAAACGAGTGAAAGAATTATTTGACCTATTGTGTGAAAAGTGCAGCCCCTCTGTCTCCAGCAATGTAGCTCAAAGGCCTTGAAGCAGAAATGAAAAACATTACAGTGCAAGGGATAATGATGTAACAGCAAGGAGTGACTGATTGCATTTGGTTCTCAATAAAACAGTTTACCTGACAAACTGCTGCCCTGTTTTGTTATAAGCTATTACTCAGTGAGCTATACACCATGCCTGGCTAAAGAAGTGTGCACCTTTTTGTGAGACCTGTGCCTTTGGGCCCCCATCTGTCAGAATGAAACCGTAGGCAGTCTGCAGTCTGATTCCCTGTTTCCTCAGCAGACCTCTGCTCACTGCCATTGGCACCAGTAACTTGGTCCTTGTGGATTCTTAATAAACTTGCACCCTGCCATTTCATGGCATCTTTTAATCAAGTGTAAGCAAAAACTGACCATTTTTTAAAAAAAAAATAGTAGTTTCACTTGGAGATTTTAATCTAGTAAAACGTGTATCTGGCATCACCTGTGTTGCAGCTCACAGGAATGCAGTGGATGGGGTGGAGGTTGCACTTGAAGCCCATTTGAGTCTGAAGAACCCCTGATGTTCAGATCATTAGGTGAAGGCAGGAGAAAGGGAGGGAGTTGTTTCTCCAGATGTAGAATTGTTCACTGAGTGCCAAATGGATTTGAAATACGAGCTATCAGTGACTTACAAATTTAATTTTTCTCATGAATACAAACAGCAGGAATTGCATCAGTGGTAGCCTCTATTTTTGCAATGAGTCATGATATATTTAATGCTCTTTGGATTCAGTCATCTTATGGTTATACACGATTAAATCCTTTCTGTATAAAGCAATGCTTCTGACATCTTCATATTTTAAATGAGATTTTATCTTTATATTGTCCATATGCTTACCATTGTTCATCTCTCAAAATTTTTGCAGAAGTTAACAGCCCTTAGGCCACCTGAGAGATTTAGTGGTTTTGACCCTGGTTGTCGAGCGTACAGGCTGCCTGTCCACCATAACGGGTTGTAAAACTGAATTCAGTAAATCCGGTCGTTTATTCAGGGTTGCCATCAAAAGCCAACAAGTTTGCAATCACCCTTCAAGAAAGGGAACTTGCTGTCTCCACCCAGCCCTGCCTTCATATTGCTTCAGCCTACAGCCTGCTGTAACAACAGAAAAACCACCGACAGTTCATTAGGAGGCCTTGCGGGGCAACTGGGGATGGGCAAGAAATGCAGCCTTGTCCCGTCGGCCACATTTTAATATTGCCTTTATCCCAGACCTTTATTGCTGGATGTTGTGATCCTGCTTCTAGCACTGCCAGTTCTTAAAACAAAAACTCATCTAACCCATGTCAGTATCAATAAGCAGGTTTTAAAGGAGCTTTGAAGTAAGCATTTTATTCTGGGTTGGTGTGGATATTTCTAAACCCACTGCAGGTGGATGCATTTCCACCGGAACTTTTCTTTGAGACCACGCTGCCCTTTTCCAGTTGTTCCAGAAATATCTTCAAATGGATGTTGTTTTTCCTTTTTCCCGAGGGCTATGTCACTCCCTGAATTCCCCAAGACCCTGAAGCCCACTGGTACCTTGCTGCCAGGGCCCCCCTTCCTATGCAAGTTTGTCAGCAGGCAGTTTGAATACAGGAGGCCTTGTCTTCCTATTAGTTTTAATCAGTAGCTCTGGTCCATCTCACCAAGGAGGACATCACAGAAGAGGACCTTCTGGCCATTCTTTGAATACATTATCCAGCAGGGTCTCTGGATGGACTGTATTTGTGGACCCACTAGCAAAGTGATTCAGTCGTAATTTTGAAAAGGAATTTGGGCAAATACTTGAAGGGGGGAGAATTGCAGGATTGTGGAGAAACAGGAACTTGGTTAGTTCTTTTAAAGAGCTTGTGCAGGCATGGTAGCCTGCTTGGACTTCAGCAAGGCTTTTGATAAGATCCCGCATGGTAAGAGCCCATGGCATCCAAGGCAATTTGGCAAATTGGATCCAGAATTGGCTGAGTGGCAGGAAGCAGAGGGTGATGGTCGAGGGGTGTTTTTGTGACTGGGGTTCCACAGGGATCGGTGTTGGGTCCCTTGCTGTTTGTGGAATATATAATATATATACGATTTGGACTTGAATGTAAGAGTGTTGATCAGTAAGTTCGTGGATGGCACAAAAATTGGTGGAATAGTAGATAGTGAGGAGGATAGCCTTAGATTACAGGAGGATATAGACGGGCTGGTCAGATGGGCTGATCAATGGCAAATGGAATTTAATCCGGATAAGTGTGAGGTGATGCACTTGGGCAGCACAAACAAGGCACGGGAATACACAATAAATGGTAGGACCCTGGGAAGTACCGAAGATCAGAGGGACCTTGGTGTACATGTCCACCGGTCCCTTAAGGTAGCAAGACAGGTAGATAAGGTGGTTAAGAAGGCATATGGGATACTTGCCTTTATTAGCCGAGGTATAGAATATAAGAGCAGGGAGGTTATGCTGGAACTGTATAAAATGCTGGTTAGGCCACAGCTGGAGTATTGCGTGCAGTTCTGGAAACCGCATTATAGGAAGGATGTGACTGCACTAGAGGGAGTACAGAGGAGATTTACCAGGATGTTGCCTGGGCTGGAGGGTTTGTTATGAGGAGAGATTGGATAGACTGGGGTTATTTTCCCTGGAGCAGAGGAGTTGAGGGGGGACATGATTGAGGTGTATAAAATTATGAGGGGCATAGATAGGGTAGACAGGAAGGAATTTTTCCCCTTGGTGGAGGGATCAATAACCAGGGGGCATAGATTTAAGGTAAGGGGCAGGAGGTTTAGAGGGGATGTGAGGAAGAATTTTTTTCACCCAGAGGGTGGTGGGAATCTGGAACTCACTGCCTGAAAGGGTGGTAAAGACAGAAACCCTCATAACATTTAAGTATTTGGATGTGCACTTGCGATGCCATGGCATACAAGGCTATGGGCCTAGTGCTGGAAAATGGAATTAGAATAGTTAGGTATTTGTTTGACCAGCGCAGACTCGATGGGCCGAAGGGCCTTTTTCTGTGCTGTAGACCTCTATGACTCTATGGCTGCATGGCCTCCTTCTGTGCTGCAGGGCTCTACACTGAGCTGTGTCTATTTTGGCGTGTTTGACATTTTTTTTTCTCTGTCGGTAGGTGGCTGAACTGAAGCAGGAGCTGAAGCTACGAGCCTTGCCTGTATCTGGAACTAAAACTGATCTCATTGAACGGCTGAAGAACTATCAGGAGCAGAACAAAGGTGGTGGAACTCCGCCGACCACAGCACCTGCTGTGAGCAAGACAGGCGCTGCCACTTCGAAACCCGCTGAAGTGATGGTCGCCTTCCCGCCTGCCCGCCTGAGCAACACTACAGCCGTCGTCACCAGCGTCACTCCTGGGGATGTAGTGGTCACTACGGTGACCGGAGGATCCGCAGTGAAGTTGAGCAGTACCAGTTCCACCCCTCCAGTGTCACCTGCCCCCTCTGATCGCTCGGTACACAGCATGGAAGAGAGCGCTACACCAGAGGCGGTCACTGAGTCCCTCCAGTCTTCGCCCATGCGCGTCATTGGCAAAGAAGAGCCTGCCTGTATTAATGGGATGATGGGCGTTGCCACGCTGGTGCCCAGTGGCATCCGAAGCAATAACCAAGAGTCGCACAGGGACCCTCAAGCCGCAACCAAGGATCTGATGTTGCAGGAAAAGGACAAGCAAATCGAGGAGCTGACCAGGATGCTGAGGCAGAAGCAGCAGCTGGTTGAAGCTCTCCGGCTGCAATTAGATCAGGAAAAGAGAACCCAACTCCAGCAGCCGGCCATGAGTGTGCCCTTGACCGGACAGAGCGGCCAGAAAATCATTCCCGTCACCATCAAGCAGGAGAGCCCGCCTTCCAGCTGCCCATTTTCCGTGTTGTCCACACCCTCGCCTCCCAATAAATCCATCCCACTCCTCAACCACGCCAAGCCCTCGAGGAGAAGCCCGAACCCTGCCGATGCCCCCGGGTCAAACTTGGTGCCGATGAAGGCCTTGATGGTGAAGCAGGAGACCAGCGCAGGCACCTGTGAACAGCCCACACCAACATCAACCGTCCTGCTGAGCCCAGCGCAGTCGAACCGGGTGACCCTAGGGGCACCGAGGACAATCACACAGAACCAAGCTCCCGGCCTGCTGGCTAACGGGGTGGGGACTCACATCCTCCTTACAGTGACTCCGCAAAGCAATGAGGTGCACCGTGTCCCCCCCACTGTGACCACTGCTAAGATTCAATCACCCATACAGGTACTCAATTCATGGAGCTGTTTCAATTTGAAAGGGCGAGGTGGGGCTCTGCTACAACATTCCCCTCCCCATCCCCTGAATTATATTGAACGTATAGCACAGAAATGGGCCCTTCGGCTCAACAGGTCCAGACTAGCCACCTCCTATCTTGCTTCATTTCACCATATCAACATAATGAGGTAGGTGCTGAGAGAGCTTGACAAGGGAGATGTGAAGAGGCTGTTTTTCCCTGGAGAGTTGAGAACTGGGGTTGGGAGGGGGGTCAGAGTCTCAGGATAAGGAGGTGGCCATTTTGCATTGAGATGAGAAATGTTTTTAGTAGAAGGGTGTGAATCTTTAGAATTCCCTACTAGAAGCTGTGCATGCCCAGTCATTGAGTATATTTGAGTCAGAGATTGACTGATTTTTGGAATTGGTAGATAATGTAATCAAGAAATATGGTGGTAGGTCAAAGAAGCAGATTTGAGGTAGTTGATCAGCCATGATCATGTTGAATAGCAGAGCAGGCTTGAGGGGCCGAATGGCTTACTCCTGTTCCTATTTCTTATGTTCCTATAACTTCCTAGCTGACTTCAAGTTGGAGGAGGTTAATATTGTCCTTACCTGATGTCTTTTTAAAACTTAATTTTGTGAGATGCTATGAATAAGATGCTGTTGGGAATCTGGCACTAATGTACAGGGAGTGAGTGAGCTGCAGTAGAGAGAGAAGGGAAAAGACAGGAAACACTGGAAGTGATGAAGGGTCCTTGTTCACAAGGACTCTCAAATCCCTCTGTGCTGCAGCCTTCTGCAGTCTTTCTCCTCTCTTCAGCTCCTCTATTCTTCCTGCCAAAGTGCATAACCTCACATTTTCCCACCTATTCCATCTGCCAAGTTTTTGTCCACTCACTTAATCTGTCTATATCCCTCTGTAGACTCCTTGTGTCATCCTCACCATTTGCCTTCCCACCTATTTTTGTGTCATCCACAAATTTGGTGATAATACATTCACTTCCTTCATCTAAGTCATTAATATGTATTGTAAATAACTGAGGCCCCAGCACTGATCCCTGTGACACTCCACTAGTTACAGGTTGCCATCCCAAAAAAGCTCCCCTTATTCCAACTCTGTCTTTTATTAATTAGCCAATCCTCAATCCATGCTAATGTACTACCCCCAACACCATGGGCTCTTATCTTATTAAGTAGCCGTGTGTGCCTTTTGGAAATCCAAATATATTACATCTACTGGTTCCCCTTTATTCTATCCTGCTTGTTACCTCCTCAAAGAATTCTAATAAATTTGTTAGGCATGATTTCACCTTCATGAAGCTATGCTGACTGCTTGATTAGGTTATGTATTTCTAAATGCTCTGCTATTACATCCTTTATAATAAACTCCAACATTTTCCCAATGACAGATGTTAAGCTAACTGGCCTATAGTTACCTGTTTTTTGTCTCCCTCCCTTTTTAAATAAGGGTGTTACATTGGCCGTTCTCCAATCCTCTGGGACTTTTCCAGAATCTAAGTGCATCCACTATCTCTGTAGCTACTTCCTTTAATATCCTAAGATGCAACCCATCAGGTCCAGGGAACCTATCGGCCTTTAGCCCCATTATTTTCCTTAGTACTTTTTCTCTTGTGATAGTTATTGTATTTATTTCCCCCCCTCCCTTTTGCCCCTTGATTATTTAGTATTTTTGGAATTCCAATAGTATCTTCTACCGTGAAGACTGAAACAAAATATTTATTCAACTCTTTTGCCATTTCCTGGTTCCCCATTATTATTTCCCCAGCCTCATTCTGTAAAGGGCCTATGTTCACTTTGGTGTCTCTCTTCCTTTTCATATATTTAAAGAAGCTCTTACTGTCTGTTTTTATATTACTTGCTAGTTTACCCTCAAAGTTTATTTTCTCCCTCTTATTTTTTGGTCATCTTTTGTTAGTTTTTGAAACTTTCCCAATCCTCTGGCTTACCACTAACCTTTGCCACATTGTTTGTTTTTTCTTTCAATTTGACACTTTCCTTAAGTTCTTTGGTTAACCATGGTTGTTTATCCCCTTCCTTGAACCCTTCTTCCTCACTGGAATATATCTTTGTTGTGAGTCGTGAACTAATTTCTTAAACGCCTGCCATTGCCCATCAACTGTCTTTTCTGCTAAACTCCTTTCCCAGTCCACTCCAGCCAACTCTGCCCTCATTCCATCGTAATGACCCTTATTTAAGTTTAGCACAGTTGTTTCTGACCCAAGTTTCTCATTCTCAAACTGAATGCTAAATTCTACCATATTATGGTCACTGTTTCCTCGGGGATCCTTTACTCTGAGATCATTTATTAAACCTGCCTCATTACGCATTATCAGATCCAAAATAGCCTGATCTCTGGTTGGATTCACAACATATTGTTCTAGGAAACTGTCCCGAATACACTACGAATTCTTGCTCGTGTCTGCCTCTGCCAATTTGATTTTCCCAATTTACACAAAGATTAAAGTTACCTATGATTAATGTACTGCCTTTTTTACATGCCCTCATTATCTCCTGATTTATTCTCTGTCCTACAGTATAGCTGTCAGAGGGCCTATAGACTACTCCCACCAGTGTCTTCTTCCCCTTGTTATTTCTTACCTCCACCCATATGGATTCCAAATCCTCCGATCCAAGATCCTTTCTTGCTGTCATACTTATTCCATCTCGTATTAACAAAGCTACCCCACCACCCTTTCCTTCCTGCCTGTCCTTTCGAAAAGTCACATACCCCTGAATATTTAGTTCCCAGCTTTTATCTCCTTGGTACCACGTCTCCGTAATGGCTTTAAGATCATACTCATTAACCTCTATTTGTGCCGTTAATTCATTTATTTTGTTCCGAATACTATGTGCATTTATGTAAAGGGCCATTAATTTTGCCTTTTTTTAATCATTTTTCCCCCTTTTGACCCTATTTGCTGCTTTTCTTATGCTTGTACGCTCTGTCCCTTCCTGTCACACTCTGGGTATCATTACCTAAAAAGCTGCTGTGCAAGGCTGCTATATCCTTTTGCTTTGTAAGTCTGCGTATCCCCTCTTCAGAACCCTACCCCCCGCCCAATTTAGTTTAAAACCCTCTCTACAGCCCTAGTTATTTGATTCGCCAGGACACTGGTCCCAGCACGGTTCAAGTGAAGCCCACCCCACCCAAACATCTCCCTCCTACCCCAGTCCTGGTGTTAATGCCCCATGAACTGAAACCCATTCCTCCCACACCAATCTCTGAGCCACGCATTTAACTCCTTGACTTTATCCACCCTATGCCAGATTGCCCATTTAGTAATCCCGAGATTATTGTCTTGGAGGTTCTGCTTTTTAATTTAGCTCCTAACTGTTCAAATTCTTTCAGCAGAACCCCCTTTCTAGTCCGATCAATGTCGTTGGTACCAACGTGGATGACGACAACTGGATCCCTTCCCTCCCACTCCTCTCCAACCCTGAGGAGATGTCCTTAACCCTGGCACCAGGCGGGCAACAAGGCTAGAGGAAACAAGTTATTTTTTCTGTTCTTATTTCAGATTTCCAGCATCTGTGGTATTTTACTTGTGTCGTAGAGAAAAGTTTTTCGATAAAGGGTTTGCCCTTTGGCCTTCTGATTGATATTCCCATTATTTTCTTTTTACTCACCTGAGTGTATGCTTCAGAACAGGAGTCTGTGCCTAAGCTAGAGTAGGCAAACAGCTGAAGCTATGTTTTTGTGATGTGATATAGCTCCTTAAGGGGTATCACAAACTCATAACACACCCAGCTTTTACTGATTGGAAACTCTGGATGTACTTGGCTAATACTCTGAGGGTATGAGATGCCATGGCTGACGTCTGTCCTCCACTGTCATCTCCCAGTTGGCCGCCCACGGGTGAACCTAAACAGTATGAGTCAGCTGTGGGGAATTTCACTGCTGAGGTTAATCGTCGTCTTATTGGATGTTTACACAGGCTTGGGCTTCGCAGTGGGAGGTGGTGGCTCCCTGGATAATGGGGGTTGGGTGTTGGGGGAAGAGCCCCCACTGAGTTCTTTCCTTCTGCTTTCTAAGGCTTTGTTGCCTCAACCCAGAGCTATTCTAGTCAGACCAGCAGCCAAATGCTCAGCCATTTGGTAAACTCTCTCTGCTTCAGATCCCTCGAATGGTCAGGCAGTGCCTACTTACACGGCTTTGTACTTTAAATAGCTGTCCGACATTTAAATGGCCAATGGGGATAATTGTAAGTCTGCATTGTATAATGAGCCACTGGACATCAGTGTACAACCTGATAGAGGCTGTTTAAATTACAAAGGGATTAGAATGTGAAATGTGAAACTGTTTTCACTTGTGGGGGAGTCCAGAGCTAGGGGCCGTAAATATAAGAAAGTCCATAAATCACCAAGAAAGAAATTCAGAGAAACTTCTTTACCCAGATAGACTGTAAAACTCACCACATGGAGTGACTGAAGTGAATAGATGCCTTCGAGGGGAAGTTAGTTAAGTATATGAGAGAGAAAGAAATAGAAGGGTACGCTGACAGGGTGAGATGAAGCAGGGTTGTCAGAGGTTTGTGTGGAACGTAAACACAGGCACAGACCAGTTGGGCTGAATGTTCTCTTTCTACGCTGCATGTTGGAGCGTTTGCTACCTGTTTGGATATGTTAATGCAGTAAAGCTTGCTGCCAACAGAGGGAACTGCTTGCTTAGTGCTCTTCCTGCATTAAAGCAGCAGCCCCCTGTCTCCTCCGAAATCAGTTTGTTTCTGTACAAAGCAGGTTACACCCTTGGGAAGAATGACGGGAAGTTTTCCTTTTGTGATCTGACGAGAACTGTTTTGTTGAACAGATTGTTCGGGAAAACAGCAATTTCTTTTGTTATAAAGGCTCCATTAAATTTGTACAGGTTTGAGACACTAATTCTGAGGTTTATTTCGGGCTTGTTGAGAGATGTCTTAAACTGTAATATGTCTTACGTCAGGTTGATGTGAAGAACTGGTTTATTAAAAAAAATCCTACTATAATCAAAGTCTTGTTGGGCGAAGGCACATCACATAGCTGTACTGATAAACTTATTCTGTGGACTGAATAGAACGTTGCATCTGTATACCGTGTAGAATTAACATATTCCTGCAAACGGGTCAGATTACAGAGCACATACTGTACAGCATTAAATATTGGGCCTGTGTGCAAGAAGTGTTACTGTATATTGGCCACATGTGGGGAGGCGTTGGCATAGCGTGATGTCACTGGACTAAGAAACCCAAAGGCTGGGAACACGGGTTCAAATCCCACCACGGCAGCTGGTGGAATTTAAACTCAATGAATAAACCGGGACTATAAAGCTAGGCTCTAATGGCGACCGTAGAACTATCGTCGATAGTCATAAAAACCCATCTGGTTCACTAATATCCTTTAGGGAACAAAACCCCAGAAGGAAATCTGCCATCCTTACCTGGTCTGGTCTACATGTGACTCCAGACCCCACGGCAGTGGTTGACTCTTGAGTGCCCCCTGAAAGAGTGTGGAAAACCACTCAGTTCAGGGGCAATTGGGGATGGGTAACAAATGTTGGCCTTGCCAGCGACACCCACATCCCATGAAGGAATACATTTTTAAAAATGTTGTGTTAGTGTATTGGAAGCGTGTGAAGTAATGGAGTTCGACTACAGTATTAGAGTAGGTCTCGAAGGTGAACAGCATGTGTACGGTACTGGGAGTACATTTGGGCCCATTATATGGGGTAAATGGCACCTGCACACAATATCTGTCCAAGTTTCCTAGCACTCTGGGAAAGTTCCGCTGTGCCTCAAAGAGTGCCACGACATCCAAAAGGGTGGACAGAGCCTGTTTCCAGCTACTGCCATCTCTGACGAGGTAGCATCCCCTCAGTACTGCACTGAGGTGTCATCTTTTAAACTCATTCATGGCATGTGGGCGCCGCTGGCTAGGCCAACATTTATTACCCATCCCTCATTGGGGAGATGGTGGCAGAATGGTAATGTCACCGGACTAGTAATCCAGAGGCCCAGGCTGATGCTCTGGGGTCATGGGTTCAAACCCCATCATGGCAGCTGGTGGAATTTAATTTCAGTTAATAAATCAGGAATATGAAGCTAGTCTCAGTAATGGTGACCGTGAAACTAAAACCCATCTGGTTCGCTAATGTCCTTTAGGGAAGGAAATCTGCCATCCTTACCTGGTCTGGCCTACATGTGACTCCAGACCCTTAGTAATTTGGTTGACTCTTAACTGCCCCCTGAAATGTTCAATTCTAGGGCAGTTAGGGATGGGAAACAAATTCTGGCCTTGCCTGGAACACCCACATCCCGTAAAGGAATAAAGAAAAAACAAATTGCCCTAACTTATGTGTCAGATTGGAGGTTGGGAGTGCTCAAGATTGGGACAAACTGAGAGCTAGTGGCAGGAGATGGAGTTTTCAAAGTTTGGAGTTCTGGAACTTATCTTTCCCAGAAAACTAGCGTTGCCTGATCCAGATCTGACTGGCACGCTGTGGTACTATTCTAGTTGCCTCACATTTTCTTCCCCTCCTTTCTTTCAGGCAGTGCCGTCCCCTCCCTCCCCGGAACAGGTACAGCAGCCAACAGCGAACAGCCAGTCAAAGCAGCAGCCACAGGCAGGAGGGATGAACCAGGCACTGAAAAAGGTACATGCTTAGTGTTTGTGGAGCTGAACCACCATCCCCTCCCCCCACCACCTGCCTCTCGACTGTGGGATTTTTTATTTGTTCATGGGATGTGGGCGGCACTGGCTAGGCCAGCACTTTTTCCGTCCCTAATTGTCCTTGTTCAGAGGGCATTTAAGAGTCAACCACATTGTTGTGGGTCTGGAGTGACTTGTTGGCCAGACCAGGTAAGGACGGCAGATTTCCCTCCCCAAAGGATATTAGTGACTCAGATGGGTTTATATAGATTTTTCTTTTCCCACCTATTTCCATTATTTTTAAATGTATTTCCATCCATTGTTTTATCTCTGCCTTTTAGCCTATTTCAATCCCTTTCCTTCACCCCACCCCACCAGAGCTATCTGTACCTTGCTTGTCCTGCTTTCTACCCTTAATTAGCACATTCCTCAGATAATATCACCACCTTCAACACCTCTTTGTCCTTTGGTCTGTGACATCTTTTGGTTATCTCCACCTATCACTGGCCCTCTATCCAGCTCTAACCACCCCCCCACCTTAAACCAGCTTATATTTCACCTTTTTTCTATTTTTACTTAGTTCTGTTGAAGAGTCATTCGGACTCGAAACGTTAACTGTGCTCCTCTCCGCAGATGCTGCCAGACCTGCTGAGTTTTTCCAGGTATTTTTATTTTGGGTTTTGTGGTCATCAGACTTTTAATTCCAGATTTGTTTTTTATATTGAATTCAAATTTCACCATCTATCTGGGTCCCCAGAGCATTAACCTGGGTCTCCTGGAATACTAGTCTGGTGACAATACCATTGTCACTGGCCTCCCCAGGACTGGGTCACAAAGTGAGTTCAAACAAAGTTCTTCAATGTTTGTTTCCTGACCGTGATGGGGCAGGTAGATATACACATAGCTAGTTGGTTTGTTGAAGAAATATCACAGCAGCAGGTTCCAGATTGCAATGACAATACAAATAAAGCAAGTAATCATAATTCGTGGTAAGGCCCAATGGACTGCCTTCTCCTTGTCAGACGCTGTACATTATTACACAACGTTTAGACCTTTGGGGGTTTTAAAGCTGTGGGAAACTGCAGTTATTAAAAGTACTTCAGGTGGGGCAGGTTTATCCCTCTGTGTGACTGAGTAACAGAGTTTCAGTGAGCTGTATCTGATGCCTTGCTGCATTTGTTTTCAATGTAGGATCAGAAGCTGGGTCTGCAGCTGATCACTGGGACATCTGGTGCCATGCTCTCGTACTCCTTTACACCCCAAAGTTTGGAGCCCTGCTTCACAAACAACGTAACTGAGAGCTCACTAAAAGCCAGGGTGAATACTGTGAATAATGGGCCCAGCTCCCCACACAAGGTGAGTTTGTGCATCCCTTCATTCAGATGTTTCAGAAGCAGTGACTTGAAGCAAATTCCCACAGACCATTTAAAAAAAAATGTGTTCATGGGATGTGGGCGTCGCTGGCTGGGCCAGCATTTAATACCCATCCCTAGTTGCCTTTGAAAAGGTGGTGGTGAGCTGCCTTCTTGAACCGCTGCAGTCCCTGTGGTGTAGGTACACCCGCAGTGCTGTTAGGGAGGGAATTCCAGGATTTTGACCCAGCGACAGTGAAGGAACGGCCGATATATTTCCAAGTCAGGATGGTGAGTGACTTGGAGGGGAACTTTCAGGTGATGGTGTTCCCATTTATCTGCTGCCCTTGTCCTTCTAGATGGTAGTGGTCACGGGTTTAGAAGGTGCTGTCTGAGGAGCCTTGTTGAATTCCTGCAGCGCATCTTGTAGATGGTACACACACTGCTGCTACTGTGCGTCGGTGGTGGAGGGAGTGAATGTTTGTGGGTGGGGTGCCAGTCAAGCGAGCTGCTTTGTCCTGGATGGTGTCCAGCTTCTTGAGTGTTGTAGGAGCTGCACTCATCCAGGCAAATGGAGAGTATTCCATCACACTCCTGACTTGTGCCTTGCAAATGGTGGACAGGCTTTGGGGTGTCAGGAGGTGAGTTATATGCCACAGGATTCCCAGCCTCTGACCTGTCCTTGTAGCCACAGTACTTATATGGCTAGTCCAGTTCAGATTCTGGTCAATGGTAACCCCCAGGATGTTGATAATGGGGGATTCAGTGATGGTAATGCCATTGAATGTCAAGGTGGTGGTTCGATTCTCTCTTGCTGGAGATGGTCATTGCCTGGCACTTGTGTGGCACGAATGTTACTTGCCGCTTGTCAGCCCAAACCTGGATATTGTCCAGGTCTTGCTGCATTTGGACATGGACTGCTTTTTATGAAGAACGTTGTGAGAGAGTCATTTCCCCCATCCTCACTCTTAATTATCCCTCAAGATGCTGCATCATCCTCATTCTGCAGCACTGATCAACCTCCTAGGGTTGATGTGTAGTCTCCAGGAATTCAAGGTTTATCTCCAGGATACTGCTGTGGGAGAGAAACCATAAGGGCGTTTTAAAAATATATCTTTTAAGTATTTTCATTTACGTGTGAAAATATCGATGATGAGGAACAAAAACTGTTTCACTGACTGTCGGTATTAATTGAACTGGATAGCAGAGTCTCATTTCTGAATTACCCAGGAGATTGGGGAGCCTGGAGTTCCCCTGTGCCTTTTCTCCATAACAACACCTTGGCCAATCAAAGTTGACTTGCCAACCAATCAGCACCCTTTTTTCTTGTAGTATAAATTGTTGTGATTGTTTGAAATTTTGCATTCTTGTGTTTGTTCTGAGCATAAGATGAAAAGCTTCAACAACGTGCCTCTCTCTTTTCTGGAATCTCTCTCCCTTTCCCATTGGCTGTGTGCCTGAAGGATGGGACCATAGGAGCAGGGCAGCCTGACGTGGGAGGTCACATGGTGAAACATCTGGGAATACATCCAGCCAGAGTTGGCAGCCCTGCTCCCTTACCACCTCTCCTGCTTATTATTGTCATGGCAAAACCACAGTTGGACCAGCTTACCCTGGTGTCCTTGCGTTTTCCAGGATGAGTTGCAGAGCACCACTCAAAAGTGAGAGCTCCTTGTGATGTTTATAAAATTTTTATTTTTCCAGTTTGGGGAATTCCAGTTGCAGAACCACCTCCCTAATAAACCATCGCCCATGTATCTCTTCTAACTGCTGCTCCACATCAGAACTAATCTAGACTGGTACCAAGGATGAGGGACTTTGGTCACTTGGAGGGATTGGAAAAGCAGGGAACATTAATGGGAAAACATTGGGTTTTGAAACCTTAAATAAGGAGAAGCTGTTTATACTGACAGAAGGAATTGTTCTAGGAGGAGAGATTGGGTAGACTGGGCTGTATCCTCTGGAATTTAAAAGAAAGAAAGGTGATCTCATTGGAACATATAAAGTTTTTAAGGGACTTGCCAAGATAGATACGGGAAGGATGCTTCCCCTGATTGTGTGGAGTCTAGAACCAGCAGCCACACTCTCAGGATAAAGGGTTGGCCATTTGGGACTGAGGTGAGGAGAAATTTTCTCACTCCAAGGGGTGTGGATCTTTGGAATCCCTACCCCAGAGAGCTGCGGGTGCTCCATTGTTGAGTATATTCAAGGCAGAGTCTGATCGGTTTTGCAGGAAGGTGGAGTTGAGATAGAAGATCAGCCTTGATCTCATTGGATAACAGCGGGTTCTGAGGGCTGAATGGCCTACTCTTCTTATATTACCATAAGAACACAGATTCAAGGTATTTGGCAAAGAAAGAGGGAAGGTGAGAATCATCTTTACACAGTGAATCATTACAATTTGGAATATTCTGCCTGGTGGAAGCAGATTGGAAACTTGGAAGCATTGTGAACAATGATAGGATAGTGACAGGAAATATCCAGCCATTCCACCAGCCTGTCCATGTGACAGGTGAAGTTTAATGTATAGAGGATTGAAGTGATACTTTTTGGCAGGAAGAAGGAGGAGAGGCAATAAAAAATAATAAAGGGACAATTCTAAAGGGGGTGCAGGAGCGAGGGGTCCATATGGCAGGACAGGTTGAGAAAGTGGTTAAAAGGGCACATGTGATATTGGGCTTTATAATTAGAAGCTTAGAGTACAAAAGCAAGGAAGTTATGGTAAAACTATAGAAAACACTGGTTTGGCTTCAGCTGGATTATTGTGACCAATTCTGGGCTCCACTATAGGATGTGAAGGTATTAGAGAGAGAGGGCCCCTCGCCCGCTCCTCCTGCCCGCCCCTCGCCCGCTCCTCCTGCCCGCGCCTCGCCCACCCTCCCTCTCCCTGCCTCATCATTGTTTTAGGAACTTATTAGAAATTGTTTCCATTCTGTACTACACCACTGATTTGGATGAGTTTGTAATGCAATATAATTAAACAACAAAGAAGACAGACCCTCCAACAAATTAGAAAACTGAAGTGTTTGGTTGGAGTGGTGGGGGTGTGTTTAACTACCCCAAAATTAACTGGCCACACGAGGTAGTTAAAGGGGATAAGGGAATGGAGGTCCTACAATGCATACAAGTCTCCTTTCTAACCTAATATGTAAGATGACCAACAAGGGAGGATGTGCTTCTGGATGTGGCAATGGGGAATGAACCAGAGCACATAGGAGAAGTAAAAGTAGGGGAACATCTAGGTAATAGTGACCATAATATAATATGGCTTGGGATCATAATTGAGATGGACATAATCATGACAAACTGAGGTAATTGATTAGAGGAAAGCTGGGGCTGAGAATAGGACTTGGGAAAATAAAATCACAGTATTGACAAGCAATGACGTCGAACGGCAATGGGCAATTTAAAATGGTAATTTAACAGAGTCCCGGAAAAATATATTCTGCTAAGAAGCAAGAACAAAATAATCCCTAATAAAGACAAAGGAAAAATTGAGGGTAAGGAAAGGGATATGCATTATGCACATGGACAAGGGAGAGAATGACAAAGGAAAATAAGAGACCAGGACAGAAGTGGAAAAAAAACAATTCGGAAGGCAAAGAGGAACCATGAAGCTAAATGATCAAGGAACGTGAAACAAGCAGCAAAATATTCTACAGGCACATAAATAAAAGGAAAGGAACGGAAAAGGGTCACTTAAGGGACCGTCAGGAGAAATCCACGCGCAAAATGGCAGAATTATTGAATAACCATTTTGCTTCAGTATTTATTCAGAAGATGGATTAGGTGGACACTATCAGAAAATGAAATTAGAAGTGATATTGTTGCATTTAAAATAAAAAGAGAAATAGTCGCCTGGTAGTACAGAACTTGAGTATTGCTGACAAAGCCTTTTGTCTTGCACTCATCAGGACAGGCGCAAGAATGCCAAAGCTCAAAGGGAGCAACAGGGTGTATTGCACAGGAAAAAGGTGCTGATTGGTTGGCAAGTCGACTCTGGTCGAGGTGTTGCCATGGAGAGTACATTAGGGAACTATTGTTCCGCTGTGCTTAATTCAAAAAAGATGCAATTCGTGTCCTATCTGCCTCTTTGTCCTCTGCAAGCAATGTGGCTCACTTGTACACTTGCTGGAAGCCACATATATTCATGCGCAGGGATCTGTCCTCTGCAGGCAAAAGGAACATGTCCAGGCATTGCACAATTTTTTGAATTAAACAGAAGCATGCCAACCAATCAGCATCCCTTTCCCATGCAGTACATCTTGATGCTCCCTCTGAGTTTTGGCATTCTTATGTCTGTCCTGATCGGTGCAAGACCGAAAGCTTTGATGGAATGTCTCTTTTTTTTTATTGCTGTAAAAAGAGACAAGTATTAAATTACCTCAGGGTAAAACCCCTGGTCTGGATGGATTGCATCCCTGTATTCTAAAAGAATCTGGGGAAGATATAGTAGAGGCACTTTTAAACATATTTAATAAATTTATTGGAAAAATGACATTGTGCCAGAGGACTGACGGACAGTTAATCTTGTACCTGTATTTAAAAAGGGAGTTAAAACCATGTGCCAGGAAATATGGACCAGTCAGCTTAACGCCAGTGGTCGGAGAAATAATGGAATCCTTAGCAAAGGAGAAATAGCAAAACATTTGGAAATCTAAAATGTAATAATGAATAATCAGCATGGATCGCAAAGGGGCTGCTTGACCAAACTCAATGAATTCTTTGAAGAGATAACAGAGTAGACAAGGGCAATGCGATAGATGTAATCGAGCTGGATTTCCAAAAAGGCCTTTGGTAAGGTACCACATAATATACAAATGAATACGGTCAAAGCAGGCACAGCCAGCTGGAAATTAGAATGGATAGGTACCTGGTTAATACACAGAAAGCAAAAGGTAGGGATAAAAGGTGGCTGTTCAAAATGAAGGTGGGAAGTGGGGCCCCACTAGAATCAGGTTGGTGAATGACTCTGTAAGGAATGACTCTGCCAAAGGGCAGCCCATGACCTTGTGGCATGGTGTATCAACAACGCTTAATGGACAAGTGATTCATTTTCACTCTATTCAGAGACTGGTGTTCTCACTACGTCTAGGATTTGTGCAGAATTCCAGCAAATCAGTGAGTGGGATTCAGTATTGGGCCTCAGCACTTGCTCTAACCAGAGTTTTTTAATTCATTTACGGGATGTGGGCTTCACTGGCTAGGCCAGCGTTTATTGCCCATCCCAAATTGCCCTTGAGATGGGACCCAGTTCACACTGGTGATCACTGGTTTTGATTTGACCCAACCTCTCTGGGGAAATTGCCAAGAGAGAGCTTTTCTCAAACTGGATGGGTCAATTTACCTCCTTGTTGGGGTGGAATAACTTAGCCTCACGCCTCACATCATCTCCAACTGCTCCCAGCCTCTGAATCGCAGCCTGAAACAGGGAAGGTGCCTCCTGATCTGTCTCCAGAGAACTAGGACCAAACCAACACAATCACCGGTGGGAACTCAGTCCCATCGCTGTGGTTCAGACTAGTGACTCTCGCCGGCAGGTGACCTGGCTGAGAGCTGACCTAATGACACTCAGTGAATGGCTGCTGAAGGACTTGACCTGTGGACTCTTTCTTGGGAGTCTTAACATTTTAACTCCTTTGGCTGGTGAGTCCACTCCTCTTTCCATTCTTAGTTTGCACCCAGTGATGATTGTACTGTTTTACTCTTCCCAGGAAAACTCCAGAAGCCAGCAGATGGACGATTTGTTTGACATCCTCATTGAAAGTGGAGGTAAGCTAATGGTGACAACATATTTTGGTTCTGTTAAGACCTTTAATATCAGGCTGTTCAAGAATTTTGCTCTTGAGATCCCACGTAACTGTGTATCATGGAGTTCTGGTGGTGGTCGAGGCGGGGTGGGCCGGGTTAGAGGGAGCACATATATAATGGTACAGTCACTGACTCTCCCCGCTCCCACTTGTTGAGCTGGGTTGCAAAACGAATGATTTTGGATCCACGCTCCAAAGCTCTGGCATTCCCTCCCTAAATCTTTCCGCCTCTCTACCACTGTCCTCTTTTTAAGACGCTCCTTAAAACCTACCTCTTTGACCAAACATTTGACCATCTGGCGTGGCTCAGTGTCCAATTTTGGCCAATACCATACCTGTGAAGCATCTTGGGTCGTTTTACTATGCTGAAGGAGCTATATGAATTCAAGCAGCATTAGTTGGTCAGCAGTACCAGAGTATTGAGAGATTGGATCAGGCTAAACTCCCCCCAACAGCACTGTTTGACATTTGAAATATTTTAAACTCAGCACCCCACAGGATCAATGAACAGCATTCATTCCCAAATATCTCCAGTTGCTGAAGTAACTTCCCA
Source organism: Cetorhinus maximus (assembly GCF_964194155.1). Lineage (NCBI taxonomy): Eukaryota > Metazoa > Chordata > Chondrichthyes > Lamniformes > Cetorhinidae > Cetorhinus > Cetorhinus maximus. The sequence continues at coordinate 1,720,157 of NC_135907.1, read as the reverse complement.
TCAACGAGGTGACTGTGTTATAGACAGTCCTTTCAAAGCTCCCAGGCTCACAGTCAGTATGACATCCAGACTCGCCAAAGTTCTGTTTAACTTCTCATCACTTCTGTGCTTTTATATTCTATTCCTCTAGAAGCAAACCCTACTGTTCTGTTCATACATTTTATAGCTTCACCAACTTGTGTTGCTAGTTTTAGCAGTTAATGTATCTGTATTTGCTCCTCTACCCTATTTAGTTTCTTGCTCTTCCAGAAATAAATGGTCCCCATATTTCTCCTGCCAAAATTAACCACCTCACATTTTGCCATTCAAGTTCTGTGTTTATCAAGGCTGTGTCAGCTCCAGCTGTCCAGGCAAAGTTGCCTTTTTTTATTCTTTGATGGGATGTGGGTGCCACTGGCAAGGCTAGCGTTTGTTGCCCATCCCGAATTGTCCTCGAGAAGGTGGTGGTGGTAAGCCGCCCTCTTGAACCACTGCAGTCCATCTGGTGCATCCATAGTGCTGTTGGGGAGAGTTTAGCCTGATCCAATCTCCCAATACTCTAATACTGTTGACCAACAAATGCAGTTTGCTCAGGGCCGCCTGCTGTGGTTAGTTTACTTTCCTCCTCACCTGTCCTGCTTTACAATTACGTGGGCACTGACGACCATTTCTCTAGTACGGAACGAGTGGTGAGTGCCATTGTGCTATTGTACTGTGGAATGGGTCATGGCCAACCCTGATCCTTTCTGGTTTGGTGTCCACGTTTGTACTTTCCAATAGATGTCAGTGGAAAATGATCAAGGGCATGGTTTCAGATTTCTGTCCATTTGAAAATCAATGTACCTGAGGTCAGTTGAACCGCAACTGCCTGAACTCAGAATAGACAGGATCAAAAGCCTTTAACCTCCACACCCACCCACTCCCCCCCAAACAACCCACCCGAGTACTCGGGACACTCAGTGCTCCGTGGAGAGACTGAACTGCCTAAATCACGGTGTAAGGAACAGACACTTGGGTAATGGGAATAAAAAGTGAACAAAGCATTGATTTATTTTCTTCTTCATTATAGAAATTTCACTCAATGCCAAGGATGTTTCCACATCTTTAAACACACCGTCTCCGCGGAACGTTTCGCCCACGCTCGCCGTGTCTCCGCCAGCAGCTGTCAAAACGCCGCTGCCATCCCCACAATTGTTGCTGGAGCCTATCAGCGACAGTCAGTCCAGCAACCAAGAGAGCCGACTGGAGGACTTCCTCGTGAGCACCACTGGCGTCCCACTATTATCGGTGGATAACGATGGGACAGAACCCCTCTCCCTCATCGATGACCTGCACAACCAAATGCTGAGCAGCTCCAGTATTCTGGAACACCCGCACTCACCCATGGACACTTCTGACATGCACTTCACTGCAGACAGCACCAGCCTGACTCTGGACCTTGCTGACACTAACTTGGACAACATGGAGTGGCTGGACCTCACTATGGGCAGCTCTTCTGTGGGTCTTGCTCCTTTGAGCTCTGTAACCCCCAGTGTCTTCTCTACTGACTTTCTAGACAGTCACGACCTGCAGTTACAGTGGGATTAACGTTACAGCTAAAACATTGAGGGCAATCCTTCGCAAAGCCTCCTGGTCAATGTGGACCTTTAATGCGCTGAGCCTGAATTAAATCAGGGTCCTTCAGCGTGTAATCTTCGCTGTCACTTTACTTGACCAGGAACTACACACACACTGGGGATGCAGGTCCCTTTGCGAAGCATCAGAGGATCTTCTCTGTTTCAAAGTCACAGGCAAGAATGGGCTGGAGCTAATGGCTCAAATCTGAGCCTGACCACCATTGTTGGGGGGAATCTACAACTGGATTAGATTCCCAACTAGAAGATGGATCGTCTCAAAGATTGACCTGGGCGGCACGGGCTTCTGTGACCTTTAGCTCTTCACGAGGCTTCTGAGCCTGGTACTAGGGAACAGGATTACACTCTTAGCGCCTATCCATCATTTGGTTTCTACATTGCCAAGGTTGTGTTTTTGCACTGATTGGGGGGAAGTAATAAAAAAAAAAGTTTTAAAACAAAAACCCAAAGGTACACTAACTGAGCAGGGATCAAGAGTAACTGCCCCCTCCAGCCACCAACCTGTTCAGGACAAGTCCGAATGTTGCCTGCACCTGGGACAGATACCTTGGTCCTGCATGATTTCTCTTTAAGATTGTGAAACAAGACCTGTGTTTGTGTGGCTCGGATTGTAACTGCAGCGTTTTGGCTTATCGTGAAATTGTTCCTTTCGTGCGCAAGAGAGAGCCTGGTATTGTTTGTTTAGTCTGAGGAGAGAATTTAGCCCTGGGGGGCAGCCCTCACAGCATCTTTTATGTGCCATTCATTCTCGACTTCTGAATTTTGAGCTGTGTCATTGGGTTAGGCGAGTGTATTCTCGTGCGCACCCCAAGGACAGCTGCAACTTTCCCGAGTGATTTTTTAAATTTGCTGAGTCCAAAATGCGCACAACTTGGGGCTGCATAAAAATCAAAATTCCATTCTGTTCTTGGATGTGGAAGCATTAGCCGACCGAGGGCTGATTCCAACAAGTCCCAGAGTTGTGCAAGGAAAGTAGAAGAGCTGTTAAGCTGCTGGTTCTTACAGTGTTGATACCAGACTGAAGCTCCAGGGTGGGGTGACATTTGAGCGCGCCAGTCAGTGCAGACCATGCATGACAGATAAATAGCTTCCCACTGCCAACTGGGATCTCAGTGAGCCAGATGCATGTTCTCTAGGCCCTTTGGTTTTGGGGTGCGGGGGGGTTGCCATACGACCAGATTTCATTCCCTCGACCCAAGAAGCGTTGCCTGTGCGGGAAATTCCCTTTACCTCTTGCACACCTTGCCCTTCAAAGCGGAAGGGAGCTTGACCAGTCGACGGTTATGTTTTGGACAGGGCAAACAATTGGTGGTGTATTTCTCACCAGTGAAATGGAAAGGCATTTTAAATTCTACTGCAGGAGAAGTTCCTTGAATCTTTCTTGCTAGCTAATGCAAGGATTTCTTTTAAAACTGTTAAGTTGCAATCTAGAATTTAAAACAGTTGCATACTGTAAAATGTGCCGTTTAATCATATCTGTGTATAGGCCGCATAGCTGACTTCCAGCTGTGTTAAATTAATTTCACTGATAAAGTAACACTGGTGTACAGGGCCCACTTTTAACTTAAAGCCTTGAAATGGGCATCAAACGACAACTTGTCCAGCCTAGTAGAATAGCAGTCAAAGACGTTTGCTTCACTATTTCTGCTCCCAGAGCTTATAATGACTCTCCTGTTTGTCAGCCAGACGTGAAGAGTTTGAGCATTTGCTTATTGCCTGTGACCAAGCTAATGCATTTCACCTCGGCCCATTTGTTCTTCCTGGCTGAGAATGGAATAACATTAGCTTTGGATCTAGAGAAGAGCGTGTGTATGACTTCTAGACATGGACTGGACATTAAGCTGAAGGAGACTCGAGGGACAAGAGCCTTTGGAGAATTGTAGATGGTGATAGAAGGGTGAAAATAGGTTGCATAGAATGGCAATTGCCTTGAATTCTTGGTTTTTAAGTTTAGTTAGAATGATTGGGGATAACTGTAGCCTTGAGGCCTAGGCAATGCTGTGATTTTTATAATTGAAACTCTCACCTAAAGTCACATTCACACACTGCAGGCCTTATGGTCATAATCACTATTGCAAACTTTTGGCCAAGATGACCTTTGTAGTAGCCAAAGTTGAAGTTACTGTGGCCATTATATAGCCCAAAAAAGAGATTGGGTGTAGCTGCTTTGGTCATCAGTGCTTTCTTTTGCTCACCAGTTCCCTTGACCCACCGGTTGCTTATTGACGTGGGGAAGCCCAACTCCACGAGTTGATTCTTTGGTTTCCATGATTTTTTACTTTGTGGTAGAGGTTGAGAGGAAGGACATTTGTACCATCAGGTATCCAAGTGCTTTGCTGAATCAAGTGGAATTCTACCCAAGATGGGACATGTGGCAGGAGAAATTCAGGAGAAACTAACTTTAAATGTTGTGTGGTGACAATTCAAGTTATTAATCCAGTGTGAGATGCTGAAGACCCTCTTATTCCCAATATTGTCAATGTGGCTATTGAAGCAGAAGGAAGATAGTTATTGTTCGTTCCTAATCCCAGCTGTATCTAATAACTTTGTGTTGGGTATGGTTCTTGCACTGGAAGGTGTATTTAGTGTGTTAAGCAGTGGATTCCTCAACAAAGGCTCTGAGTTTATTTTTAGTACATTGCATATATTTTCTTCACCAAATCCCTGTGTGCACTGTAAGAATGAATTTGGTGCTGCTAAGGTGTCCGGCCTACTCAAATTTACTAGGGAGTTTCAATCCCTTTGCCTGAGGGACCTTGTTCATGGCTGATCAGTGCAAAGCAAATGATATTTTTAATATCTGGATATTTTGAGTCATTTTCACTGCAATACTTTCTCCTCTACTTCTCAGCAATCAATGTAAATAATCTTCACAGAAATGACTACCCTTCTGGGAGTTGTTCTGTGGCATTAGGACCTCTGAATGCAGCGTTCTAAACAATTCAAAAGAAATTGAGGATGGTGGGTTTTGATCCACCTTGCTGCTAACTGACTCTCCCGCCCCCCTCCTAGATAAGTTCTCCAATGGAAAAAAGGATTTCCACCCAATACCGAGCCATGTAAAGCTTATGACAGTAGAAGCCTGGTGAACATCCATTGAATTTTTCTGCCTGAACTAAATTAATGATTGCAGCGGTCCTGTTGTTGCAGCAGGTTGTTTTGTAAGCATTGTGTGCTCTAGACTATTGTGGCTCAGTAATTTTCAGTGTAACATCCTATCAATCCAACTAATCAGCCAGACACCCAGCAAGTTGTATTACAGAATTGTTACAGTACAGAAGGAGGCCATTTGGCCCTTTGTGTTGACTCAGTTATCCAATCATAACCAGCAACCTTTAGTGGCACCAACCAATATTATGGCAACTCTGTACCAGGGCTGATTGTTTTCAGTGTTTTGAATGTTTGGGCCTCATAGATGCAGAAAAATGTGCAATATTTGGTGGTTCCTCTGACATGATCTACAGCCATAAAACTGATGTGGGTTTTGTAAGTAGGGGCTTGTTATCATCACTGGGTTTTAGCTGCAATCTGAGACAATCCAAGCCTAGTCGTCTTAACCTGGTAACGAAGCTCTGCCTGACATTTTAGTCATGGGCCCTTGATTCATGGGGTCCAGGATTTAAACGAAACACAAACAGGAGTGAAACTGTGTCCTAATGAGTGTGGTTACTTCTGTAAATCAGTTGTGGCCTGAAGGCCTTTGCAAGTATAAGCCCTGGTCAGTTGGTATTGGTTCTGAATGTACAGCAGAAGGCAGTTTGTTTCCCAAGGGGCATATCATAAGACCATAAGACAAAGGAGCAGAAATTAGGCCATTTGGCCCATCGAGTCTGCTCCGCCATTCAATCATGGGCTCATTGGTTCCTCCCTCTTTAATGCCCTGCCTAAGAGCTTAACAAAGACACTATGTGCAGAATGAAAGACTGGGGTACACTACTTTGGACACAGTCTACTCTTTCTCCCTTCGTATGTCTTCTCTCCAGTTTACTTCTTCCCTACCACCCGCTTGTCAGATTTGCATCCCCAAACTCCTATATGAAACTTGCTGCATACACCCTAATGATCATGAATGAAAAATGCAGTTGAGTGCTGCAATGGGAGAGTTAGTATGCCAGAGTACACTCTCTTGTGCATCCCGATTTTTTTCACTGCGCCATTGCGGCCGTGTCTTCAGCTGCCTAGGCATGAGGTCCTGAAATTCCCTTCCTAAACCCTTCTGCCCCCCTCTCCTCCTTTAAGACACTCTTTCAAACCTACCTCTTTGGCCAAACTTGAATCTCTTTGTGTTGCTCAATGTCTAGTCTTTGTTTGATAATTGTTCCTGTGACATACCTTGGGATGGTTTACTATTTTAACATTGTAGACAGTAAGGTTTCTTTGTCCCCAACTGCTGTATCTGTGAAGGTTAAGCTTTGTGGACCTTGCCCAGACTCGACCTGACGTTTTACTATTTTAATTGCCCTTGCTCCGCACTCAAGTTCAGAAACGTTTGTCGATAAGTTTCACTGCAGTTATCCCTCTTTCTTCCTCTGTTTTCATCCCACACCCTTGGACTCAGAGTGACGGTTTCACAGCTCTCATCTGTCTATTCAAGTGGCCTTCCTTCTGTACATGAGCTTGCACTATCGGTGTCAGTGAGCAAGTTACCAGATGACCCTGATCCTGTTCGTTCTTATGCACTTTCAAGCAGTGATCACTGGATAGCAGTTGGGCAGGAGGCCTGCAAACAAGCTCCTCCTCCTCCTCCACCTCACTTCCTCCCCACCCCCCCACTGCGCCCCCAAACCCTTTGTTGGCTGAGATCGGTAAAGTTAGCACAGATATGGGGTTTGGACCTGACGCTTTAGACTTCTCGGGATGTGAGTGGCATTGGCAAGGCTACATTTATTGTCGGTGCGTTATGGGGGCGAGAGGTTAGAGTTTCCACTGCATCCACGTTATAAACGAATGTACAGCGCAAACAGCACAACTGGCCCCCGTTTATGCTCCACACCACCCTCCCAGTTCATCTCTATCGACGATCCTATCGACAAATCCGTCTAGTCCTTTCTCCCTTGTATAAAAACAAAAAACTGCGGATGCTGCAAATCCAAAACAAAAACAGAAATACCTGAAAAAACTCAGCAGGTCTGGCAGCATCGGCGGAGAAGAGCAAAGTTGACGTTTCGAGTCCTCATGACCCTTCAACAGAACTAAGTAGAAATAGGAAAGGGGTGAAATATAAGCTGGTTTAAGGGGCGGGGTGGGGTGTTGTTGGGACAAGCAAGCAGTGATAGGAGGAGATAACCAAAAGATGTCACAGACAAAAGAGCAAAGAGGTGTTGAAGGTGGTGATATTATCTAAAAGAATGTGCTAATTAAGAGTGGAGAGCAGGACAAGCAAGGTAGCTCTCACTCTTAATTAGCACATTCTTTTAGATAATATCACCACCTTCAACACCTCTTTGTTCTTTCTGTGACATCTTTTGGTTATCTCCTCCTATCACTGCTTGCTTGTCCCAACACCCCCCGCTTAAACCAGCTTATATTTCACCCCTTTCCTATTTCTACTTAGTTCTGTTGAAGGGTCATGAGGACTCGAAACATCAGCTTTACCTTTCTCCCTTGTGTTGCACTGAAGTTACAACATGAACATTGACAATCCATCCCAACCCCTAAATCAAACAAATCAACCACCCTCCTCTTCCCTTCAACTTACCTGTTACAAACAAGTGGCTTGCTTAGGTCACTTCAGAAGGTATTAGATTCAACCACTTACCGCTGGAGCAACCCAAGGCACTTTAGATATCATCATCTATTCCAAAATTGGAGCAATCAGTGCCAATTTGAAGCCTTGAATTAAGCGTGCTGTTCGGTTTTAACAATCTCTGCTTATTCTTCACCAAGCCATGGCAAACGATTGGCTGATTTTCTTTTTTTCCCTTCCATGGTTCAATGGTGGGTTGTATTCTGGGTCTATCGCACTTTTTATTGAAAATGTAATGCAATCAGTTAGTGCATTGTAGCCCAACTGGCGGCTTAATCAGGAAATGGCATGGCAGAGGAAGGTTGCTGAGAATCGGAAGATCCCTTAAGTGATGTGGATCCATGGATCAAAGACCATGGATTATGTATTAATCATGTGCTCTTTAAGGAGGGTTAGGGTAAATGCTTTGGCGCAGCTACTCAATTCCTGTCACCTATGTTTTAAATCTCTACATTTGCCCCTGTGTAGCCTGGTTTGTGGCCTGATTAAACCTGAAGTGGTGATGGTAGCTGATTCTTGTAAATAACTTTAAAGGGGACTTAGACAGGTACTTGAGGTATGTACAGGGTTACAGACAAGAAAACAGGGGCGTGGGACAAAACACAACAACTCTTTCAAAGAGCCAGCACAGCCACAATAGGCTGAATGGCCTCTCCCTGCGCTGTGTGCTTCTATGGAAAAATCCCAGAGGCAGTACAGTTGACCATTTCTAAGTGGTGACTGCTTTGTAGGATGCTGATCCAGTTGAAAGCTTCACTTTTCCCCTTTCACACAGGGCTGGGGAGGGGCACATTCACCAACTACAGAGTTGTTGCACATGCCTTGACTAGATGAGAACCTTAATCCTGGGGGGGCAGGGTGGTGAGGGGGAGGTTGGTGACCTGACCCCTGAATGATGTGAAGCCACTCCAGTTAGTTTGGTGCAACGTGCAGTCCAACTCCAGCTCAATCCAAAGCAGCAAGTGCAAAAGGTGCCAAGTGCACCTTTGGACAATTTGATATGAACAATATTTTCCACTGTTAATGTTGGGAGAAAGTGGATTCTGCCAGTGCATTTGTATCATTAAATTGCCTGCTTATTTGTTACCAAGCACAGGGTAAGCTTCAGTTGGCAGTATAACTACAGGTCTACCTAGTGGACATCACAGGCTGTAGATCCTAGCTCTCAACTGTAGCCCAAGAGATGGCTGTTCAGTGAAGAGGAGGCAAAGGCAGTGAGAAGATAATTGTATCTCCGTTGAACCCGGTCCTCTCAAATCTGTAATAGAAATGGAATATAAAGCCAGGCAGGAGAATTGAAACCCATTCTAAAGCTTCAGATGCAAGCTTATCTCCAAAACCTTTAAAATAAGTTTGGTACGTTATGCATTTGCTAAAGGTCAACTTTAATTATCGCAGCTCCTATGAATTGGGGCATAGATTGGATTTTTTTTAAAAATTATTGTGGAGATGGGCACTTTTTAATTATGCACTGTATAACTTTTTTTTACTGGGTTCCTGCTCAGAGATTGTTTTGTGGTAAGGTATTTGATCAGTGAAGTATTTTGAACCAGTAAACTGGATTTACTCTACACTGCTTCAACCTGCTTTAGTGCAGGCATTATCTGGCGGAGCCGGTTTCTCGGTACTTTCATGTGCTCTCTGTGGGCTGCTGCAGGTTAGCCAGGTTGCTGTCGCATTCTGTGCATTGTTGCTGCACTGTCCTCCTTTCCTCAATGCAGGCAAAGCGAAAGACAAAGAGGTCCAGTCACTGCAGATTTTGGGGGTGGGTTGCGCTGTCTCAAGGTCTCAAACTATCGTTCAATAATTAATCTGCCCAACCACAGACTGAGTGCAGATTGGATCTACTTGGATCAATAGGCTCTGACCCACCCAGGGCTCTTGTGGGTAAATGCGCCTGAGCTAATCCAGACCAGGAAAGTGTCAGGTTCAGTCCCCGGGCTGCTGAGTCTATAGTTGATGCTACAATTGGCCTTTGCATGGGGTGGGGGGTGGGATGGGGTGGGACGGGGTGGTAAAATCCACTGGTCGCTATCCACAGCAGCTCCCTGCTGAATTACCAGTGCGTGCACATTATCGGAAGAGAACCGGATGAGCTTTGGCGTCAAAGTACAAGAGTTACTGCCAACTGTAAGAGAGAGACGTGAAACATCACAATCCTGCATACAATGGTGTGTGCGTCTGATCAGTATTCTGTGTAAAATGAGCCCTTGGAATTGGGGTTGGGGACTTGGTGTCACTTGGGTGGAGTTTTCCTTCACTGCTCAGGGACAGATGAATGTTCTGAACAATGTTAAACCGCTCAGGAGGAGAGATTAAAACTTGAATTCCCCATGAGATTTGTGTCAATCAGTGTCGGTGCGGCTTGCAACACATCTCCAGTCATATCAAGCTTTAAAATTCATGGTGGCCTCCTGGTTGAGTTCTCCACATGAGTCTGTGCTGAGGTGGCTGAATGTTGATGTTTGGACATATCGGCATTTTAAAAAAAAAAAGATTCAGAATGCAATTTTTTGGGTAGCTTTTCAAGCAGGGAGTGATGTTCCCAACAGTTGGCCCCCTCGGATTACAGGTAGGTCCCAAACTGGACATATTGATAAACCGGCCGGCAATATGCTGGTGTGCAGTGCTCGTAGGAAACCAAACTTGCCTTTTACTACCCCGTATCACAATTCCACATAGAAATTCCCAGAAAATGCTGGTTTCAAAGTGCTAAACTGGGAGTACAGAGAACAGTTCCTTAATGGATAAAATACATGTCTGATGTCACATAGGGGGCTGTAAAGCAGCCTTTTTATAGAATGGGATTGAATTGATGTTATCCAGGCTGGTTACATGGTGCTTGTAACATCCACTGACTGAGGGTAAACTTCGCTAATCTTGATTCTCGATGACATTGAAAATTGGCAGCAGTATGCTCAGTATCGTAAGATTCAGGAAACATGATGTGTCCGGCCCTTGTGCCCTCCTACATTGTGGGACCCCATTCTGGCTGTTCAACTATTCACTCACGCCACTGCTGCATATGCAATGTTAGTTTGCATTTTTAGACAAGTACTGTACGCTGTTGGTGGAGCAGATGCCCTGTCAAGGGTGTATGGCAAGTATAACCTTGTCTGGCTCTAAACATTGAAAGAAGATGTTGCCGGCAATGCTGGGAAATGAAAAATCAAGGAGGTGAAACATATTCAAAGTCCTAATAGCAGAAAAATCATTGATGAGCAGGAGAGAGGCTGCAACTTCATGTGATTAGGTGGCAGATGAGGTGGTGATGGGGTTGGGAAGAGCTTGGAATGCCTGTAAAGAAATCATAGACTAGGAATCAGGTGATCAAATCAAAGTTGTGAAAAGTGTTATTTTTTTGCATATTCATTCATTTCCCACTCCAAACATCAAACTACTTGAATTTCCAGTTCCTGTGCTATGAGTTTGGGGGGTTGGGTGTGTGTGTGGTGGGGGGAAGGATATGTAGAGGATATCTCCCTGGATGATGAGTAACCAGGTCTGCCTTTCCCGAAGCACTGCCCAAGCACGGACAAACTTTTCCCATCATACAGGATCGCACTCCAGCCCTGGCATTGGAGAGCTGCTATAAGCTGCTCCCGGAGCTCCCTTCCCAGTGCGCCATCCAGATCGAGGAAGTCTGGGGTTTGATCCCTGCTGCAAAGCAGGGCTTACTGTAATTGGTCTCAGTGCTGTGGGTAATGGAAACCGGGTAGGTGGGGGGGAGGGAGGCACAGGGGAAGAACCAGTCATGTTTCCTACTGATGGCTATCTTTACCACTGCTGGAGACATGTGGACTCAGCTCAGTGCAGGATCGGGCTAGACTGTGATGGCGTCCAGAGCCAAATAGCATACTGGCACCTGCAGCCTAAGCTATGGGATGAGATACCAGAGGGCTCAGGGTATCTGTGAAATAGTAACCCAGCCCAGCAAGAACCAACACCGCCGCCCCGCCCCCACCCCCGACTTCCCGGAGTGTAGCAAGGTAAATTTCGGGGGTGGGGGTGTGAGGGAACTGAAGGAGGGTGCTGCTGAGAGTCTCACCCGGAGACCATTGAGTGCCCATCATTCATTTCAACGCAACAAATGAATGTTGTCCTTTTGAAGGAATGTTGCTCACTGAGCAGTAGTTGGGGCAGTTAACTTGGCAGAGCCTAATATCCCACAACGTACCCACCAGCCAAGGTGCCCTTTGCCAATCACTTTACTGTGGGTAGCATGGATCCCCACCAATATTGCCACAACTTTGCATTAAAAAAAAATTCTAGGGCAATGAGAAACGTCAGTGCCTGAGTGATAATCAACCTCCTGCTGTACACAAGCACTTTGTGAAATATTCTGAACTTGAGCGATAACCAATCACTTTCCCCTACAGGAACTGGGCCCTCACATCAGACTGATGTGTCAGAACTTTGTACAAACTCTTTCTCCTTTTGATGCCACTGTGAATGTGTATATTCCAACTTTGAGGTGTAAACATTTATTGGGAACCATTTGGCGGAATGTATTTGGATTTTCCTTTTTAAAATTGTAGTGACGCTATGTCAGTGATCAGCCATAAACGAGGAAAAAGACGGGGTGGGGGGGATGGGGATGGTGGGGAGAGAAAGCGGACGTAATGAATGAATTTTACTGCTTGCTTTTCTCTTATCTTTTTATCTTTTTTAACTGTCTGTAAACACTGTTTTGTGTTGAACTTTTTAAAAACTTTTTTTTAAAAGAAATCTTGTGTTTGTGTTATTTAGACTCCCTCTGCTTTCGTTAAAATCGTGAGTGATGTAAAGTTAACTTAACCTTTCTCATCAGCTTTTTTTTTAAAGAGTGATGGGGTGAAGCTGCTTTAACAGCTGGGGCAGACCAGATGGCCCCAGTTTGATTCTGTGCCAAGTTAAGGTGGATTTGTTCAAGGCACTTTGCTGGGTTAGGGAGGGAGAGGAATGGAAATAGAATCAGCCAACCTTCCAGTACTTCACCATCCTGTGGGCACATGATGCCAGGCCTTGCCTCAGTGATTGCACATGTGCTTCGGAGTGAGTGGGCTTAGGCACCTAATTTAGGTCAACAATTCGTTGTAGTAGTGCACAATGCCTCTTGTACAAGACATTAAATTGTTTGAGCCCTCTTGGTTAGATGTAAAAGATCTCTGCTAGCACTATATGCAGAGCAAGGAGTTCTCCTCTCCTGGTCATCATACATCCCTCATCAAAGCCCAATTGTTTGGGCAATTGGCTGCTTCGTTTGCCTACAAAATCATCAGGGGTGCTTAAAGTAACCAAGTATCTGCTGAGGGTGTGAAAGGTGCTGTGTTGCATTTAGTAGAATTTTACAGCAAAGAAACAGGCCACTGGTCCCAGCTAGTCTATATTCCCCCTCTATTGCTTTCTCCCTCCTGCATGCACCAAGCCTTCCCTTAAATGTATCACTTATCTGCTTCAACCAGCCGCATGTGGCGTAGAGTTCCATATCCCTACCACTGTGAAATTCCTCCTCAGTTCTTCATTTGATCCTATTGATGGCACAAATAATTTATGTATTTGTTTGCCCAGATCTCTGCACCTCTGCTGCATTTAGTTTCTTACATCCCGAGGACTTAAGTTGCTTCTTTGTTACCTCCAACCAAAATTAACTGGTTATGTTGAATTTAATTTGCCATTTATCTGCTCACTCTGCAAGCTAGTTTCTATCTTCCTTCATTTTGGTACAGTGCTGCATATTACTAGTTATAACCCTCCCACCTCCCCTCCCCAGTTGGCGGTATCTGCAGGGTTGCTACATCAGCTGTTGCTACATTATTGTAGATGTTCCGATGGTGCAGTGATAATATCACTGGACTAGTAATCCAGAGGCCCAGGCTAATGCGAGCGGAATTTAAATTAAATTAATTGAAGAAATCAACTGGAATTGTAAGTCCATAAGCCGTGGGAGCAGAAGTAGGCCATTTGGCCCATTGAGTGAGATCATGTCTGATCTGATAACCCTCAACTCTACTTTCCTGCCTTTTCCCCATAATCCTTGATTCTGTTACTGATTAAAAACCTGTCCATTTCAGCCTTGAATATATTTAAAGACCCAGCCTCTACAGCCCTCTGCGGTAAAGAATCCCACAGATTGACTACCCTCTGAGAGAAGAAATTCCTCCTCATCTCTGTTTTAAATGGGCGCCCCCTTACTCTGAGATTATGCCCTCTGGTCCTAGATTCTCCCACAAGGGGAAACAACCTCTCAGCATCTACCCTGTCAAGCCCCCTCAGAATTGAGAGCTAGCCTCAGCAATAGTGATCATGAAATTGTCGTATAAACCCATCTGCTTCACTCCTGTCCTTTAGGATAAATAGGTCAAAGGATAGAATAAAAATAAATTGCCAGCTCCTACTTTCTCTCCGGCTCAGCTGTGCTGTACTTCACGGTTAATCCACTCTGGTGCATGGTGAGGTGCTGGAGTCCCCTGTGGGACCAGACTCCAGTAAGGAGTCAGCTTCTTTTGGAGATGAGAGGAGAACATTTAGGGGGAGGGTGGGAGTCTTTTTTGGAATATAAATACTCTGAGAAAAGAAGTTGCAGATCTATGGAAAGAGGTGAGTGGGACTGATTGGATAGAAAAGCTGGCACAGGCATTATGAGGTGGGCTGAATGGCCTCCTGCACTGTATGATGCTGTGACATCAATTGGCACTAGCTGTGCACAATGAAGCACCTGGTACTTATAGGGCAAGTTTGAGAGTCTTGCCTTGTGTCTCTCACACCAGACTTGATTCTTCCATTACAATTTTTAACAGGTGTCGAATTTAATTTCCTTTGAAACACTTGTCTTCACTCTCCTTCAAAATAAAGCTGCAGTTTATTGTCTCTACCACAGGATGGTGGTGGAGTTGTATATGGAATTCAACTCTAATTGCTGCCGACTCAGGTCTCTGTAATTGGAGGCTTAATGCTGGATTGGGGTTTATTAGTACTACAGTGATCAACACTGGATGTGTGTGTTCCTGGAGGTTTAATCGTCTAATCCACTTGCCTCTAACTGCCCAATCAAACAGCCTTCCCTGTCCCCAGCTCCAATCTTGTTAGAACTGATCAAAGTGTTCAAACAAATTTTCTCTTTTTGAACAAAAGCACACTTTTCCTCTTGGTTGCTTGCAGGAGAGGCCAGAAGGTTGTTCTTGGGCCTTTGGAGACTCTGCCAATCCTCAGAGGTTGTCCTAATCCCTAATCGATGCTGATTCCTGTAATTGGAGTTGTGATTAACTCTTTCCCCTTCTCCCTGCCCCTCCCATCTTAATGTCAATCTGATTCAAATCCTTCCCCTCCACCCCAATCCTAATCCTTGTAGATTACACTGCTTTTCTCACCAAATTACTCAGATTTTATACAATAAAATAAACTGATCTTCGATCTTGCCTCTTTCTTTCATGTTGCATCCTTAGACGTATGCAGCTTAGATGGAGGTCATTTGGTCCCTCATGCCTGTGCTGGCCCTTGTATTGACTCTTTCTCTCCTTCAAGTGGATCCTCGAAACAATGCATTGGTCCCTGCATTAATCAAGGTTTCTACAAGCTAAAACGCATCTTTAACTTCCTTCATAAAGAACACTTCCTTATCTTTTCTCCAGTGGCAGTTTTATGGTTTTTTTGTGCAAGGAACACATGGAGCCTAAAGGCTGAATTTGCAGTGTGACCTACATTGAAAAATTCATACAGACTAATCAGGTTAAAGATGTAGAAACGTGTAACAAAAATAGACCGAGAAGTTCAGGTAACAGTGAAGTGGTGGATGAGATATTAAAAGAAGGAATATTGAATTAAAATTACAAAGCAATAACGTTCATACATTACAAACACTGAAGTATATAAAAATGTCATCATTTAAATACATCGTTGAGGAATACTTAATGTAAGGAATAGGACTACATCAGTAGCTTTCTGCCCTACACCTTACAGGGATGTATTTAGTCATACCTCTTAAACTTTGGTTGCTCTGGGCGTGGTGGTAACTAATTCTGAAATGAATTGCGTAAGGGATTTTCCAAACTTACTACAAATATCAATTCTTGCTTGGAGTTTCAAGTTTTTTTGACATGTAGGGCATATTGATGAGACCAAGCTGAGGACACAGCTCCATTTCCATACTATTAAAACTTCATCATTTTAAAAAACTGCCTTTGCCTTTTCTGCTGCAGTGGAAGTAGCCCTAGTATCTCAGGTGTGCTAACTAGTTTCGGCCTCTACTATGCTGATGCATTCCAAGGCTTTAGTGTCCTTTGTAACAAGGCAGCTGAAACTGTACATGGTTTCCTTGACAGCCAAACAATTGTCACCTCATACACAATAATGCCTTTGAGTTTCTGCCCCTGTTTATAATGGTATTGGTCAGTAAATAAAGGATATGGGATCTGTTTTATATTAAAACTGCTCTAATAAGTTCTGCATCATGTTTGTTACACTGCAACAACTTGCATTTGCAAAGCGCCTCGGACAGAATGAAATGATCCACAGGTGTGCTATTCATTATCTGTATTACATAAGGAGATCTGAGGATGTGTGACTAAAAGTATAGCCGGCATGGCAGGTTTTGAGGGGCATCTTCAAGGAGGTGAGAGGTGGAAACAAAGGGAGAGGGAAGGGTTTGGGGAGAAAGAACCAGAGCTCTTGAAACCTACACAAACCTTACAGGTGTGACAGTGTGGATGTGGATAGGATGTTTCCCCAGGCTGCTGAGTCTACAACCAGAGGGCACAGTCTTAATATAAGGGGCATGCCATTTAAGACTGAGACGAGGAGGAATTTCATCATTCAGAGGGTGGTGAACTCCAAGGGCTGTGGAACCTCAATCATTGAGCATGTTCAAGACAGAAATCAATAGAATTTTGAACACTAATGACATCAAGGGGTATGGAGGTCGTGGGGAAAATGGCATAGAGGTATGATCAGCTATGATTTGTTTGAATGACAGAGCAGACTTGATGGGCTGAATGGCCTACTCCTATGTTGGGAGCAAAGCCACCAATGGTAGAGCGAGGAAAATTGGGTAAGCGCGAGAGGCCAGAATTGGAAGAGCTGAGATCTTAGTGAGTTGTAGGGACAGAGCGGGTTGCGAAGCTAGGGAGGGGTGAGGCTTTCGAGGGACGGCTTTCAACCATGTGCTTGCGGCTCACTTATTCCAAAATTAGTGGTATAGGTTTATTAAACCTCAGAATGTTGGATCACAAAACGTGCAACCCAATGGTTGTATCAATCACAAAAGATAGAGGCTAGCTCATGCATGCAGCCAGCTGTAATGGAGCTGGGATATGAGGGTGAGATAACATTATATTGGTGCCAGGCAAAATACAGAGCAAGATTCCATTGTGACATCAGACTGCTTCCATGTGACCTGGAAGTCTGAAATGATTTCACAATCCTTCATCTGAAAAGACTCACCCATTACTCAAGTTAGGTTCCACATAAACGTGCACTGAGTGACGAAGGCAGAGAGAGCTGGTGGGCCAAATTTTGGTTCTGATTCTCGTCTGGACCATCTACGTGTGCACCAATATTCCGGCAACAATCTCTGGAGTAGGTGGCCAGACTTATTTCCATCCACATAAATGGCATTTGCTTCATTTAACACAATTGCCAAAAGTATTAATTTATGGAGTAATGGAATAGTACAGCACAGAAAGAGGCCAGTTGTGAAGATAAATCTAAGATATGTACACAGGTAGTTACACTGAAAGTGCAGTGGAACCCTTAAGACAACTGGAATTCCCACTATTCCATCACTTGCTTTGCAGTTCAAATCTGAAAATATGATTTAAGTGCTAGTAGATTCAGATAACTCTGAAAGGGTTGTGAGTGTTGAAAAGGTGAGACTTCTAGGGCAATCTCTGGATTGCTGAGATGTGTAACATTGAACCCTCAAAGCTACCTATGAAAAATTAAGTCCCTCTTCCTATTAATTCGCATAAATCTAGAATTGCTGACACGAAAATACATTGCCATTTTGATTTCGAATTGATTGGCTAATAAGGCTGTAGGTCTAAAAATTGGATCATCCACCAGGAATTTGAACGGAACAAACCACAGTTACATAAATCAGACTGATAACAGTGCAGAGATGGAGCAATTTGGCCCCACTGATCTGTGCCAGTGTTTATTCCTCATATGACCTTCCTTCCACCCCTCTTCATCTCGCCCTATCAAAATATTCTTCTATTGCTTTTTCCCTTATGTTTGTCTAACGTCCTCCAAAATACGTTCATGCTATTTGACTCCATGTGGTAGCAAATTCCACATTCCCAGCACTCCCTAGAAGTTTCTCCTGAATTCCCTGTAGGATTTATTAGTGACTATCTTATATTTATGATCCCTAATTTTGGAGCCAATGCATGTAAAAATGTTCTCCACTTGTCTACCCTATCGAACACCTCCATAATTTTACAGGCCTCTCTCAGGTCACCTCAACCTCTTTTCTAGAGAAAAGAGCCTTAGTCTATGCAATGTTTTTGTTAAGAAATATAAAATATGTCAAGGCTGAATTGTCCGAACTTTCAGGTCTGAGACAACAATGGCTCAGGGTCTGCACGCAGTTCAAGGGCCACTGCTTGATCACTCCCTGTCATGGGATGATCGTTCTGACCCACTGACCACCTCACCACCCCAACCCCTCAACTCCCCAGTGTTATGGCACAGCCGACGGCAAATGCTGAGTTGTTCAAATCCCAAAGGGAAACTTGAAACAACTACCACAACTTGTTTTGCAATTTATACAAATTTACAGCTGCATGCCTTGAATTCAGTAGTAATAAGACCAGCAAGTCTTAAAGGTTTTTACAAAACTAGATTAAACATTTATTAACAAGAAAAATGATTTTTAAGCACATTCATATGTCTACAAATTACTACTATAATAACTTCCAAGTCCCCTGCTTAATCTGACTCCCAGTTACACTTTCGTTAAGGCAACAGTAAGACACACAGATTTTAAAAGACCCAGGCAAAGTGACACACAATACCCTGACCCAGTCGAATTCAAAGTGAATTTTCTTAATTTCAGTTCTTTGAAAACAGCAGCTTGAGGCATAGATGCTGAAGGCTTTTCACACTTGTTAGATCTTTAAAATGTCCAACCTTACACACAGCCTTCTCTCCTTTATACATATTTTCCCCTTTAAATGCAAATTCCCATTGTTTCACCATGTCTTTGGACTATACCCTTCTGATAATAAAAATCTCTCATAGCACTAAGTTTTACCAGTAATCTTTGGGAAAAAATAAACGCACTTTTCTAAACTTCACCTGGCTAGGTGACATATTTCACTCCCTCTTTTGAAAACAATCTAGCCAGGTTTATTTAAAAATGCAAATGTCCTTTTACACCTTATATCCTAAACTTCCCCCATGTTTACATCAAAGCCTTCAGACCAGCTACCTTTAATCCACACACACACACACACACACATATAGACACAGATACCACTATTTTACAATAAATTCCAATAACATTATTATATCTTCCTCACATCCCCCTCCTTATTAAAGATGAACTGTCATAACTTTAAAAAACTGCTTCATTTTTATTAACCCATCTTATATTATCTCCTATACTTATCTATATACTTATGCTATTACATTACCAGATGCATACATTAACATAATATATATACAAATCCTTTGTATCAACAGAAATCATTTTAGTTCAGTGTCCAGGTTTTAAATGTCCAATTTTCCCTTTAAGCTTCAACTCTTGATACTGCATCTGCAATCAGATTGTCTCGCCCTGCAATAGATTAAATGGTTCCAGTAATAAACTCCATCTGAATAGCCTTGGCACTTCTGTCTCAAAATTTGTCCAGAAACTTTAAAGGATTGTGGTCTGTATAAGCAATTATTTCTGACAAATTGCTTGCAACATAAATCTCAAAATGCTGCAATGCTAACACCAAACCCAAAGTCTCTATTTCAATCGTTGAATATCTTCCCTGTTGTACATTCAACTTCCGTGAAAAAATGAGAGGTATAGATAGGGTAGACAGGAAGGAACTTTTCCCCTTGGTGGAGGGATCAATAGCCAGGGGGCATAGATTTAAGGTAAGGGGCAGGAGGTTTAGAGGGGATGTGAAGAGGAATTTTTTCACCCAGAGGGTGATGGCAATCTGGAACTCACTGCCTGAAAGGGTGGTAGAGGCAGAAACCCTCATAACATTTAAGAAGTATTTGGATGTGCACTTGCGATGCCATGGCATACAAGGCTATGGGCCTAGTGCTGGAAAATGGGATTAGAATAGTTAGGTACTTGTTTGACTGGCGCAGACTCAATGGGCCGAAGGGCCTTTTTATGTGCTGTAGACCTCTATGACTGTGACCCTATCGGTTTTTCAATTCCATTTTCATCATCTTGATTTTCCTCTAATCAAACTGGATTATGAGAGGGTATTTGAAAATTTAAATATAATATTGAGTTACCTTCCAGACAAGTGTCAAAGTGATTTGGAAAAGCTATTGCAGTCACACCAAGATATTTGTGGAAATAAGTTGGGCTGCAATGCCTATATCACTTGCGGAAACTTTTGCGCTTTTGTCACCACATTCACCTTTCGATAGTCCACACACACTCTCTGTGTTCCATCCGGTTTCGGTACCAGTACAATAGATGAACTCCAGTTACTGCAGCTAGACTCAATGATATAATTCTGAAGCATGAAATCAATTTCTTTCTATGTTTGTGATAACTTTTCCAGATTTAATCGATAAGGATGTTGCCTTAGCGAAGATGAAACTTCTACAGACACATCATGTATAGCTAAATTTGTCTTCCCCAACTTATTTCCACCAATATCTTGGTATGACTGCAATAGCTTCCCCAAATCACTTTGACACTTGTCTGGAAGGTAACTCAATACTACATTTAAATTTTCAAGTACTCCCTCATTATCCAATTTGATTAGAGGAAAATCAATTTCAGAATCCTGCAGTTCTACTTCTTTCTCATTATCCATCACCACTAACACCTCCCTTTAGTCCTCTTCACTGTTAAAGTACTTTTTAAGGATAATTACATGACACACCTTGTGCTTCTTTCTTTTATCTGGAGTATTTATTAAATAATTTACTTCACTCAGCTTCTTTTCAATCCTGTAAGCCCACTAAACCTTGGCTTTAATGAGTCACCCAGGCAGTTAACTGTCAATCACCTGAAGCCTGATTAGGGCCTGAATAGGGGTTAATTACTATTTGAAGCTTAACTAGTGTGAGTCATCTCAGCTCACCTCAGTTCTGTTTAAGAAAGGGACTATTAGAAGCACACTAGTGTGCTTGCACACGAGCAGGGGAGAGACCTCATCGTGAGTGAGACACAGCCAGAGTGAGTGTGGGTATTGGCAATTTGGTGCACAGTGGGAATTCGGTGCAGAGGGGTAGAGGTGCTCTTTGCATTTGTTCTTTGCTATCAAACTTCTTAAATCTTCAGAGAATGGTCTTGCCCAGTTGCAGCAGTAGAGGCTACAAGGGAAAGGGATGACTGGTAAGTAGTGGGTAAGGTCGGGTAAGTATTTACTACTTTCATCGCTTATAGTTTAAGGTCTTTTTGTGGTTTATAGTTTGTATATTCTGTAGTAACGAGGATCAGGAAAGAAGGGCCCTAGAGTAATTGATTTAATTTAAAGGGCTAGGTCATGGCAGGAGAGCTCAAAGCCATGGTGTGCTCCTTGTGCTCCATGTGGGAAGCCGGGAACATTTCCAGTGCCCGGGACCAGCATGTGTGCAGGTTCCCTCCGGGACACCCTGGTCCACTCCTCCATCACCCCCTACTCCTCAACCCCCACTTATGGCACCTCCCCATGCCCACGCAGAAGATGCAACACCTGCCCCTTCACTTCCTCTCTCCTCACCGTCCAAGGGCCCAAACACTCCTTTCAAGTGAAGCAGCATTTCACTTGCATTTCCCCTAACTTAGTCTACTGCATTCGTTGCTCCCAATGCGGTCTCCTCTACATTGGAGAGACCAAACGCAAACTGGGCGACCGTTTTGCGGAACACCTGCGGTCTGTCCGCAAGAAAGACCCAAACCTCCCTGTCGCTTGCCATTTTAACACTCCACCCTGCTCTCTTGCCCACATGTCTGTCCTTGGCTTGCTGCATTGTTCCAGTGAAGCCCAACGCAAACTGGAGGAACAGCACCTCATCTTCCGACTAGGCACTTTACAGCCTTCTGGGCTGAATATTGAATTCAACAACTTTAGATCTTAAACTCCCCCTCCCCCCATCCCCACCCCGTTTCTTTTCCCCCCCCACCCGCCTTTTTTTTCAATAATTTATATAGATTCTTCTTTCCCCACCTATTTCCATTATTTTTAAATCTAAAACTAAAACCTTTAGTCTTTCCACCCCACCCCCACTAGAGCTGTACTTTGAATATCCTGTCTTCCATTCTTAATTAGCACTTTTCTCAGACAAAGACCACCACCTTCAACATCTCTTTGACCCTTTTGTCTCTGACATCTTTTGATTATCTGCTCACACCACACCCTCAATGTGTCTCTTCCCCCCCACCCACCTTAAACCAATTTATATTTCTCCCTTGTTGAAACTATGCTTCAGTTCTGCCGAAGGGCCATGAGGGCTCGAAACGTTGACTGATTTCTTCTCCGCCGATGCTGCCAGACTTGCTGAGTTTTTCCAGGTAATTCTGTTTTTATTTTGTTTTGGATTTCCAGCATCCGCAGTAGCTTTTAGCTTTTTGTTTTTATATATGTGTGCAGGAAGTGTGTCCAGCTGCAGCTCCTGGAAGCTCGGGTTTCAGAGCTGGAACGGCAGCTGGGGACACTGTGGAGCATCCACGAGTCTGAGAGCATCGTGGATAGCATGTTTAGAGAGGTGGTCACACCGCAGATGAAGGGACTTGAGGAAAAAAGAGAATGGGTGACCACCAGGCAGTCCAAGAGAAACAGGCAGATAGTTCAGGAGTCCCCTGGGGTCCTGCCCGCAAATCAGTATTCCATATTGGAGGCTGATGAGGGCGCTGGTTCCTCCAGGGAGTGCAGACAGAGCCAAGCTTCTGGCACCACAAGCAGCCTATCTGTACAGGAGGGGAGGGAGAGAGGGGGAGCAATAGTAATAGGGGATTCTATAGTCAGCGGAACAGATAGGCACTACTGTGGCTGTCAACGTGACTCCAGGTTGGTGTGTTGCCTCCCTGGTGCCAGGGTCCGGATGTCACTGAATGGCTGCAGGGCATCCTGAAGGGGGAGGGTGATAAGGCAGAGGTCATGGTACATGTTGGTACCAATAACATAGGTAGAAAGAGGGATGAGGTCTTGCATCAAGAATTCAGGGAGTTAGGCAGTAGACTAAAAAGCAAGACATCTCGGGTTGTAATCTCTGGATTACTCCCAGTGCCACGTGCTAGCGAGCACAGAAATAGGAGAATAGAGCAGATGAATACGTGGCTTAAGAGTTGGTGCAGGAGGGAGGGTTTTAGATTCCTCGATCACTGGATCATTTCTGGGGAAGGTGGGACCTGTACAAGCGGGACGGTCTACATCTGAACCAGAGGAGGACTAACATTCTTGTGGGCGGGTTTGCCAGTGCTGTTGGGAGGAGTTTAAACTAATTCGGTAGGGGGAGGGGACACAATGTTAGCAGAATAGGGGCATATCATAACACAGTAAAACAATCAAGTCAGAGGGAGTACAGCTGCATTAAGTTTCAAGGCAGTAAGGCAAGGCTGGATGGCCTCTACTTTAATGCCAGGAGTATTACAAGTAAAACGGATGAGTTAAGGGTGAGGATTGACATGTGGAATTGTGATATTGTAGCCATCACAGAGACGTAGTTGAGGGAGGGGCAGGATTGGCAGCTCAATATTCCGGTATATAGAATCTTCAGGTGAGACAGGGGAGGGGGTAAAAGAGGAGGAGGCCTTGCATTATTAGTTAAGGAGTCAATTACTACAGCAAGGAGAAATGATATCTTGGGGGGGGCATCGAATGAAGCTTTGTGGGTAGAGCTTAGGAATAAAAAAGGGGCAGCCACATTGTTAGGTGTTTATTATAGACCCCCAGATAGCCAGTAGGAAATTGAGGAGCAAATATGTGCACAATTTGCGGAGGTGTGTAAAAACAATAACTATAGGGTAAACATTAATTGGGATAGACATAGTGTTAAGGGCTTGGATGGAGAGGATTTCTTGAAAGGTATACAGGAGAACTTTTTAGGTCAATATGTAGAGGGTCCAACAAGGGACGGTGCATTGCTGGACCTAATTCTGGGGAATGAAGCCGGACAGGTTGGCTGAGGTGGTGGTGGGCGAGCGTTTTAGCGATAGCGACCACAACATGGTACAGTTTAAGTTTGTTATGGACAAAGAAATTGACAAGTTGCAAAAAAATGTTTTGGATTGGGGGAGAGTGGATTTTAGTAAAATAAGGCAGGATCTGGCCAAGGTAGACTGGGAACAGCTACTTGTGGGGAAATCTACAGAGGAGCAGTGGGGGGCGTTCAAAAAGGAAATAGGGAGGGTATAGGCTCAACATGTTCCCTCTAGGGTGATAGGAAGGAGCGACAAGCCCAGAGAACCATGGATGACCAGAGACATTCAGGATATGATGAGAAGGAAAAGAGAGGTGTTTAGCAGGTACAAGGGAAGCAAATCAGCAGAGGCATTAGTGGAGTACAGAAAGTGCAGGGTGGATCTTAAAAAAGCAATTCAGAGAGCAAAGAGGGGATAGGAGAAAGCTTTGGTTGGTAAAAGTAGGGAAAATCCCAAGATATTCTAAGTATATCAATGGGAAGAGGATAACCAGGGAAAGAGTAGGGCCCATTAGGGACCAAGGGGGCAATCTATGGGTGGAGCCAGAGGACATCGCTAGAGTGTTGAATGAATACTTCACATCTGTCTTCACCCAAGAGAATGAGGATGAAGGTATGGAACTCGGAGAGAGAAACTGCGAGGTTCTTGAGCAAATTGATATAGGGAGTGACAAGGTATTGGAGGTGTTGGCAGGCTTAAAAGTGGACAAATCTCCAGGTCCAGATAATTTATGTCCCAGACTGCTGAGGGAGGCAAGAGAGGAGATCGCAGGGGCTCTGACCCAAATTTTTAATTCCTCTCTGGCCACAGGGGAGGTGCCAGAGGACTGGAGAACAGCTAATGTGGTTCCGCTATTCAAGAAGGGTTGTAGAGATAAGCCAGGGAACTACAGACCAGTGAGTCTCATGTCAGTGGTAGGGAAACTATTGGAGAAAATTCTGATGGAGAGATTCTATCTCCACTTCGACAGGCAAGGTTTGATCAGGGATAGTCAGCATAGCTTTGTCAGAGGGAGATCATGCCTAACAAATTTGATTGAATTTTTTGAGGAGGTGACCAGGTATGTAGATGAGGGTAGTGCAGTTGATGTAGTTTATATGGATTTCAGCAAAACCTTTGACAAGGTCCCACATGGGAGACTTAATAAAGAAGGCAAAGGCACATGGGATACAGGGTAATTTGATAAGGTGGATTCAAAATTGGCTTTAGTTGTAGGAGACAGAGGGTGATGACAGAAGGATGCTTTAGTGACTGGAAGCCAGTGTCCAGTAGTGTACCACAGGGATCTGCGCTCGGTCCCCCATTATTTGTCATTTATATAAAAGTCATAGATGACTATGTGGGGGTTAGGATTAGTTAGTTTGCGTATGACACAAAGATTGGCCGGGTGGTTAACAGTGAGGTTGAGTGTCTTGGGCTACAGGAAGATATAGTTGGGATGGTCAAATGGGCAGATAAGTGCCAGATGGAATTTAACCCTGAAAAGTGTGAGGTGATACACTTTGGAAGGAGTAATTTAACAAGGAAGTATTCAATGAACGGCATGGCACTAGGAAGTTCTGAGGAACAAAGGGACCTTGGCATGTGTGTCCAAAGATTCCTGAAGGCGGAGGGGCATGTTAGTGGAGTGGTGAAAAAGGCATATGGGACACTTGCCTTTATCAATGGAGGCAAAGGTTACCCAAGGAGGTCATGTTGGAGTTGTATAGAACCTTGGTGAGGCCACAGCTGGAGTACTGTGTGCAGTTCTGGTCGCCACATTATAGGAAGGATGATTGCACTGGAGGGGGTGCAGAGGAGATTCACCAGGATGTTGGCTGGGATGAAACATTTAAGTTATGAAGAGAGGTTGGATAGACTTGGGTTGTTTTCGTTGGAACAGAGAAGACTGAGGGGCGACCTGATCGAGGTGTACAAGATTATGAGGGGCATGGACAGGGTGGAGAGGGAGCAGCTGTTCCCCTTAGTTGAAGGGTCAGGCATGAGGGGGCATAAGTTCAAGGTGAGGGGCAGGAGGTTTAGGGGGGGATATGAGGAAAAACCTTTTTACCCAGAGGGTGGTGACGGCCTGGAATGCGCTGCCTGGGAGGGTGGTGGAGGCGGGTTGCCTCACATCCTTTAAAAAGTATCTGGATGAGCACTTGGCACATCATAACATTCAAGGCTATGGGCCAAGTGCTGGTAAATGGGATTAGGTATGTAGGTCAGGTGTTTCTCACGTGGCAGTGCAGACTCGATGGGCCGACGGGCCTCTTATGCACTCTTGTGATTCTGTGATATCGGTAACAGAACTAGCACTTTCTCCCCAGCACAAAACTATGAGCTGTAGCCTTCCTGTCTGCCTTCACTTTCATCACTTGCTGTGATATCTTTAAAGGTTCCCTAGCTAACTCACATGCTCTGTCCAATCTCTCTCTGAGCCCTGATACATAATCCAGGAGAGTAGTTTCTGAATTTTGACCCACCAATTTCTCATGAATCAATTTCAGTGGTCCCCTTATCTCATGCCTATAGACAAGTTCAAAAGGACTGAAACCAGTCGACTTATTAGGAACGACCCTAATATCAAACAACAAGAATGGAATTCCTGTAGCCCAATGCTTTGGATAATCCTGACTGTACACTCTCATCATAGTTTTTAGATTTTTATGCCATCTTTCCAAAGCCCCTTGTGACTCAGGATGATAAGCTGTTGACTTAAAATGTTTTATCCCCAAATTACTTATTACCCATTACTTCCTTAAACAGCTGTGACATGAAATTTGAACCCTGA
Organism: Cetorhinus maximus; assembly: GCF_964194155.1. Taxonomy (NCBI): domain Eukaryota; kingdom Metazoa; phylum Chordata; class Chondrichthyes; order Lamniformes; family Cetorhinidae; genus Cetorhinus; species Cetorhinus maximus. The sequence continues at coordinate 1,693,740 of NC_135907.1, read as the reverse complement.
TCTCATTGTATTTCTTTAGGCTAACCATATCTTGTAAAAAATGTAGTTAACTCTTCCACAATTCTCTTTGTTGTAATATTTCTCAAAGATATTGCTTCAGGAAACCTGGAAGATACATCCATTGCTTTCAGTAGTACTGATTTCCACTTTTAGTCTTAGGAAGGAATCCTACACAATCAATCATGACCCTAGTAAAAGGTTCTTCAAATGCTGGAATTGGAATTAAAGGTGCCGGCTTAATCACTGCTTGTGGTTTCCCTATCACCTGACATGTATGACATGTTCTATGGAATTTGACTACATTCCTGTGCAACCCAGACCAAAAAAAAAATGTTTTGTACCACTGCCTGTGTCTTTCTAATTCCTAAATGTCCCCCTATTGGAATGTCATAGTCTCATTTCTATATCCAAATGCTATTACAATCTGATGCACCTCCCTCCAGCTTTCATTTGCTGAAGTATGATATGGCCTCCATTTTCTCTTTAAAACAATTTATTAATACATTTTCCTGACGCCAGAGCAATTAGAAGTTTTTGACACTTTAATGGACTTTCCAACACTGGCATAAATTCTTCTTTGGAAACCAAAAATAATTTATTCATATCTCAGGAGAGTTAGATTAAATCAAAAAATGAAATAACTAAATAACCTTCTACACAACTTTACAAGATCCCCTTCTTCCATTAGAAATTACCCCCTGATGCAGCAAGCTCAATCATATCGACTTGCAATTGTTTTGGCAATTTGTTATTTTGAAATTTACATTTCAAAGTTGGCTGTAAGCTCCTGTTTCAACCTCGTGTGTCACAGGATCGCATGGATTGGACTCCATTTAGCAGCCAATCGCTGGATAGTTCCATCAATCTGTATTGACAATCTGCCCTCTTCCTAGATGAACTCATGCTCCACTATTGATCCTTAAATTATTTCCCCATTTTCCTTTTGAGGGCCACTCCTGAGTCTATATCCACCGCCCTATCAGATATCCCGATCCTAACTACTCTCAATAAGGAAATCATTCTTCCTCATGTCGTCTCTGGTTCTTCCATCAATCGCCTTAAATCTGTGTCTATCCGTCACCAACACTGCAGAAACTGGCAACAGTTTCCCTTTATTAACTTTGTCTAAAGGCTTCAGGATTTTAAACTTCGCCAACGAATCTCCCCCTCACCCTTCCCTGCTCTAAGGAGAACAACCTCAGCTTCTCCAGTCGATATTTAACTGTAATCTCTGACCGCTGGAATCATTCTAGTAAATCTCTTCTGTACCCTCTCCAGAAACTTGAGCACTGAAATCTAGGCAGACACTCCTGACTTGAGTGCTGGGGTGTCACCCTTTGGATGAGACATTAAAACGAGGCCTGGTCTGCTCTCCCAGCTGGATGTGAAAGATCCCCGGGCACTATTTTAGAGAGCAGGGGACTTCTCCCCAGTGTCCTGGCCAATATTTAACTCTCAGTCAACATCTCAAAATACAGACAACCTGGTCATTATCACATTGCTGTTTGTGGGAGCTTGCTGTGTGCAAATTGGCTGCTGCATTTCCTACATTACAACAGTGACTGAGTTTCAACAGTTAATTGGCCGGAAAGTGCATTGAAATGTCCTGAGGTTGTGAAAGGTGCTGTGTAAATGTCCATCTTCCTTCTGTTTTTCCCTTGTGTAAGTGGTTTGCTGCATGTTTCTGTTATAATTTCCACTGATTGTTTTACAGATGTTCCACATCAGCTCTCTAACACCAATTTCATCCTGCCTTCCGTGTTTGGGGTCATCTGTCTCTTTGGGATCGTGGGGAAGTGCATCATCATCATCGCAGCCAGCAAGAAGCAGAGTGCCGGACATCTACATTGTCAACCTGTCTATTGCCAGCCTGCTCTTCCTATTGGGAATGCCTTTCCTAGTCCATCAGCTGGTGGGCAATGCTGTGTGGCACTTTGGAGACACTCTGTGCACCATCATCACTGCCATGGATGCCAACAGCCAATTCCCCAGTACCTACATCCTTACTGCCATGTCCATTGACCGCTGCTTAGCGATGGTTCACCCTATCTCATCTCCTCACTTTAGCAAGCCCTTCATTGCAACGTTAATCATATGCCTGCTTTGGTTTGTCTCGCTCATCAGCATTACTCCTGTCTGGATGTACACTGGCTTGATCCCTTTCTCAGGGAGAGCAGCATTCACCTGCCCAATCCTGAGACAGACATCTACCTGGTACACCTTCTACCAGTTCTTTTTGGCACTTGCTGTGCCCTTCCTGGTGATCAGTGTGGCTTACGTCAGGATATTACAGCACATGACCTCCTCGGCCACTCCTACCACTCAGAGAAGTGTCCGACTGAGAACCAGAAAGGTCACACGGACTGCAATTGCCATCCGTTTGGTGTTTTTTATCTGATGGGCTCCATCCTATGTTTTGCAGCTCACCCAACTTTCCATTGACCGACCTACTTTGCCCTTTTACTACGCCTACAACTCAGCAATAAGCCTTGGCTTTGCCGATGGCTGCCTCTACCCATTTGTTTACATCGCCCTGTGTGAGGGTTTCCGAAGAAAGCTGATGGTGGTCTCTCGTCACCGGGGACATGTCAGCGCTCCCCAAATCCCCAACAGCCATTTGGAAATGAAGCAGGAAAGCTCATCGTGTGAGCAAGACAAGTAGAAGGTGGAGCGAGGGTCAGAGGCAGGAATAAGGTGTGGAAGGCCTCAATCCTGATTTAAGTAGTGACTACACTTTGAAAGCACTTCATTGGCATTTTAAAAATTTTAATCATTCACGGGATGTGGGTGTCGCTGGCTGGGCCCAGCATTTATTGCCCATCCCTAGTTGCCCTTGAGAAGCTGGTGGTGAGCTGCCTTCTTGAACCACTGCAGTCCATGTGGTGTAGGTACACCCACAGTGCTGTTAGGGAGGGAGTTCCAGGATTTTGACCCAGCGACAGTGAAGGCTGTGAAGTTCTTCGTTATGAGAGAGACAATATAAAGAATTGCCAGTTCTGTTGATTCCGAGACTATTGTGAGCTCCGTACTCTGTGACCAGGCCATGCCTCCATCTCAGCACTTGAAGATCTGCATCAGCTGAGCAAGCTTGTACTGCACATCCTGGAGTTAATTAAACCAATCAAGGATTGATTACATTAACTGGCTTCATGAATGAGGCCCTCACATCATTATCTAAAAGACTGAATTGTCGTTGGTTGTTCAGTTACCCTAATTTAGGGGCTGTGTTTATTTTATCCCTCATTTTGTTAATTTAGTTTATTTGGTGGACTCCAAAAGAGTTAAAAGACTGAAGCCCACCCTCAGGGAGAGTTGGTGAGGCTGCATGTTCATGGTAAAAGTCTAGGATGGGCCTTAACTGTTATTGGAACAGGAGGAGGCCATTCAGCCCCTCAAGCCTGTTCCACCATTCAATTAGATCATGGCTGATCTGTATCTTCTTCCCACCTTTTTCTGTGACTCTTATTACAAAAATCTGCCAATCTCAGTTTTGACAAATTCAGTTGATCGTCCAGCTCAACAGCTTTTTGGGGGGAGAGAGTTCAAGATTTCCATTACCCTTTGTGTGAGGAAGTGCTTCCCTAACAACAGCCCTGAATAGCCAAACTACAATTGCACTCCAGTTGCATACAGCCTTGGTTAGATCCATCTGGATTCCACGTACAGCTCTGGGCACCGCACCTCAGGAAGGATATAGTGGCCTTGGAAAAGTTGCAATGTATGTTCATCAGAATAGTGCCAGGGTTTCAAGGGTTAAATTATGAGACCAAGTTTCATAAACATGGCTTGTATTCCCTTGAGTTTAGAAGCTTAAGAGGTAATCTGATCAAAGTGTTTAAAATGTTAAAAAGATTTGATAGGGCAAATACTGAAATGACTGCCTCGAATGTAGAAATTAAGAGCGAGAGGACATAACCTTAACTTTAGAACTGAGCTGTTTAAGAGGGAAATCAGGAGTCACTCCTCACAACAATCCGGAATTCTCTCTCTCACATGGTTGTGGACGTTTGGCCAACTGGAGTTTTCATGATTGGGGTCGGTAGATTTTCGTTGGCCAAGAATATGAGGGGATATGGAACAAAGGTGAGTGAGGTTAAGATACTGATCATAAGACCATAAGATCATAAGACATAGGAGCAGAAATTAGGCCATTCGGCCCATCGGGTTTGCTCCGCCATTCAGTCATGGCTGATAAGTTTCTCAACCCCATTCTCTCGCCTTCTCCCCATAACCTTTGATCCCCTTACCAATCAAGAACCTATCTATCTCGGTCTTAAATACACTCAATGACCTGGCCTCCACAGCCTTCTGTGACAATGAATTCCATAGATTCACCACTCTCTGGCTAAAGAAGTTTCTCCTCATCTCTGTTCTAAAAGGTCTTCCCTTTACTCTGAGGCTGTGCCCTCGGGTCCTAGTCTCTCCTACTAATGGAAACATCAGTTTAACATCAACAATGAAACATCATTGATGATGATGATCAGTCTAACTGAATAGTAGAACAGGCTAGAGGTGTTCAATGCCCTGCTCCTCTTCCTGTGTCCCTAATACAATCTTTTTCCACTTCCCAATTTCTCCTCTGGCTCACCCCTCCCTCAGAGACAACTCCATAGATAGATCTAGGGCTATGCATGGTAGCCATGGTGATGTATAGGCCTCAACTTTCAAGTGTTAATGCCCTGATACCAGTGTTGTTTTAATCCAACCATTCCTTCCCCTGATGTTTCCTCATGCAGCCTCTCAGGATGATCACCAGATGAAGTTTTTCAGGAAGAATTATCACCAGCTACTTACAGAAGGTTAAGAGAGGAACCTGAAACTCCCTCTGGAATGCTGCTTTCCTTATCAGAATGACGGAACAGAGGGCACTCAAAGTTTCCAAGATCATGAAGGCAATTGTCCAAATGTCCAAAAGTGGTAAAGAGCTCAAATATCATTAAATTTATTCCAAATGATAATTGGGTTGCGGAGTAAGTTAAGGGTTACAGAAATAATTGGATTTGTTTCTGAAGAGAACGAGTGAGAAAGTGGGTGGGATTGATCAATCAAAAAGGGATAATGTTCTTAGCATTTAATGACCTGCCCAAAAATAACCTACACTTTTATGAAGTTGAACTGAATGATGATTTGCCTGGGTGTATGCAATTTTATCAACAATCTTTTGTTGCTCTCTCTGTTCTTTGTCTGTGATTCATTTTCCTCATATACATGTTGTCTCTGGTGAAGAATCAATAAAGGCCATAAGAAAAGGAGAGGGTGCTGGGTGTGTGTGTATGTGTGTGTATTGTGTGCCTGTGTGTATCACTGGCACATAGAAATCTACCCACTTCAAGCTGGCATCTTTAGGAGAGTGGGGGCGGGGGCAGGGGGTGGTGGTGCAGATGGGGGTTGGAAATCAGCATGACTTCCCTCTGTGTACAAAAAAGAAACTTCTGTTCCTGGGGGCAGTGTGCCTTTAAGAAGCGTGGGTCTCCAGGATAATGGAGTCACCGTCTCCTGCTGTAACTAGCCTCTTGTAGATTCATTTTCCAATTTCATCTCCCTGCTCCATCTCCCATTGTTTGAGTGGTTTAATATACCCAGACCATCCTGATGTCTTTCATCTCTCACTCATAATATGGATTAAAGATGCTCCTAATGCTTTTAACCCCATTCAGTTAATTTCTCCAGACAACCCTATCTGTGTAGACTGAGTCCCGAGCTCCCAGCACCATCAGGCATACAGAGGGCGAGAGATTTGGAAAAGTGGGAGTGAGACTCTGGGAATTTCCTCACCTGCTGCCCAGCTTCAGATTCTCCCTGAGGTGGTGGATGGTTCCTGAATGGGCAGAGACCACCTGTCCCAGACAATGGTCACACCCACCTAACAGTCAGTGACGCACTGGGCTGAGGGCCAAAGGCACTTGTGCCAGCCCTTGGCCAAGATATTGGAGAGTGACTGGTTCCCAAGGTACCTTAGCCAGGAGAGGATTCCCCACCTACAGAGGCAGGAGGGATGAGGCAAGTTAAGTCCCGCTACATAACATTTTGGGTCTTTCTATCAACTTCGCTAAAGAACCAGTGAGAGATGAGGAGAAGTTGTTCCGATCTGGAATGTGCTGTCTGAAAGGCTGGTGGAAGCAGATTTAATGGTAACTTTCAAAAGGGAGTTGGATAAGTACTAGAAGAGGAAATATTTGTTGGGATGTAGTGAAAGCACAGGGTTTTGGGACTCATTGGACAGCACTTTCAGAGAGGTGACACGGGTCCACCGGGTCTAATGGCCTCCTTCAGTGCTGGATCATTCTACGAAGGTGTGTGCAAGGTCCCTTGCTTGAAAAACTCTGCTCCCCTATTGTTTAAAGTGACATCTCCAGAGGTAAAGTGACAATAAATGGAGATTCTTAAAGCAATAATGGAAATGAAAACGGCACAAATGATCAATGAATTGGAGTTGACCTTTGCCCTCCAGTTTTGTGGGATTTAATACAAGACCTGGACCCCATAAGGGTCTCTTGAAACCCCAAAGCACTCGAATAACATACTGAGTAAGAGATTAAAAGCTGGGCCACTGCTGGAACTTGTCTAGTTCCACCTAAGAAAGGTTGTGGGGCGGGGTGTGGAATTTGACATGCTCGGGCATGTTATTTGGATTGGGTGTGGTGTCCCTTTTCTCTTACCCCTCCTGAAGGTGCACAGACTACCATCCACTAGCTTGCACCGCCCACCTTCAATATTCGAACCAAGGGCCTGGGATACCCGCCCCACTCCAGTTTGACTTGCTGGACCAGTGATTCTTCCAAGGGACCGCTAGACGATGCCACAGAGCAGGCATTGCTGCCTCACTGAGAAACACAAGTGTGAGCAGGGCTCTTGCTCTTGTCTCCACCGAGAAGCAGGAGCCGCTGCCAGTTTAGGCCCAATCCCATCCCTTCCTCTCCCTGTCCTCCTCCTGTTCACCTCTCCCACCCAAATACTTTGCCTGTGGGCCATCACACTAGCTGGACGTCCATCTTACGGCGTGGTCCCAACCGACCAACTGCATCCAATTGGCACCCTCAGCTTGCTGGTGTTATGCTGATGAAGCCTGGGGCCTGGGGCCCAATTTGGAGCCATCTTCAGACCTTGGGTCTCTGTTTTCAGGCAAACAGATTCACTTTCCACTAGCTCCCAGCAATTTATACCCCATTATCTTTTTAAATGGATTTGTAGCATGTCTTATGGAATGTTTAAAGGGAAACAACGACAGTTGTATTGGTGTCCATCGCTGGATTAAAGGAATTTATTCATGTAAAAACCTGGAGCCAGTTCTACTTCACTTGATTATCCAGGGAAAGTTTTAATTTGACTACAGCAGACGTCAATACCTAGTCTGCCTCTGAGTCAGAGGGTCATGGATTGAAGTCCCACTTCCCCGCTCCAAGCATTTATAAAACATAGGAGATAGGAAGGCCCCAGATACCATCCCCAGTCTCTGCTCAGTTCAGCTCAGGGGCATCGGAAGAGGTTCCTGGGCTGGAGTGGGGGGACTCCAGCCTGGAACCTGCCCCTAGTCACTATGATAGGACCTGGGCAGTGCCTTGGCTTGGCTGTAATATCTCCCCTTGATCATCTGGATACTAAAGGATCAACTGGCCTCAGGCAGGGAGGGTGCTGCATGGATTCACCAGAATATGTTATATTCCTGATAGCCAATGGTTGAAGGAAGAAACCAGACCCAGTCTTTACTTAGAATAGATTTGTTGACAGAGTGAAACATTACAGGTATATATCTCCTGGCTCCACTCAACTCCTGTGTCAGTATCTCTTTATATGTACTCATGTGTACTCACTTCTAATCGATGCCCTCCAACTCTATATACTTACCTCAATTGATACAATTAACAAATGATACCAGCGCTAAAAGGGTTAAGTCATGAGGACATGCTGCAAAGACATGGCTTGTATTCCTCTGAGTTTAAAAAGTTGAGGAGTGATCTGACTGAGGCGATTAAGATGATGAGGGTAGAGTAGATACAGAGAACCTATTCTGCATGGTAGAGGAATCAAGAACAAGGGAGATAAAATCTTTAGATTTGAGCCAGATCCGGCTAGGAGTGAAATCAGGAGCAATTCTTCACAGAAAGATAGCAGAATTCTGACAGTCACTGCCCTGAAAGGGATGGATGTTGGGGCAGTTGAAGTTTTAAATCAATAGATTTTTGTTGGGAATGGGCAAAGTGGGAGGCAGGCATATGATCAGTGAGTTTGATCAGATAAAGGAACAGGGAGAACAAACCTGCCAACTCCCTGGGCCAGATCTGAATGCAGCAAATACACAAACTGTTTTCCACATAGACAGTGAAGGACTCCTTCACATTTACGAAGGCCATACAAGACTTGCATATTGATAGCAATGCTATGTTCATGTGCTCATTTGACATTGCTAGCTTATTCACCAATGTTCCACTTAAGGAAACCATAGATATTTGTGCAGCAGCACTATATCATGGCAATCTAGACCTGCCATCATTGCCTGAATCCATATTCATTGAACTTATGAACTTGGCAACTCGCACAGTTGAGTTCAGTTTTAATGACACTATGTTATGCCTAAATAGTTGGTGTTGCCATGGGATCCCCTCTAGGCCCAGCTCTCGCAAACATCTTTGTTGGGTTCCATGAGAAACGTGTCTTTGATGGAATGACACCTAACCTCCTACCTCTCACATATTTCTGATATGTGGATGATATATTTGCTATATTTAAATCCGCAGCTGCATGTAATAATTTCCTTACATGTCTTAATGGGCTCCATCCTGTGCTAAAATTCATCTGTGAAATGGAGCAGTCAAATAAACTCCCTTTTCTTGATGTACTAGTTGAGAAATCTGCCAGGGGATTCTCTACTATGGTCTGCACTGCCTGGGAGGGTGGTGGAGGTGGGTTGCCTCACATCCTTTAAAAAGTACCTGGATGGGCACTTGGCACGTCATAACATTCAAGGCTATGGGCCAAGTGCTGGTAAATGGGGTTAGGTAGGTAGGTCAGGTGTTTCTCACGTGTCGGTGCAGACTCGATGGGCCAAAGGGCCTCTTCTGCCCTGTGATTCTGTGAATAGAGAAACAGTGCCAAACACTAAGTGGATATTTCAGAGTATTCAGAATAAGTACATTCCTATTACAAAGAAAAATTCTAAGGGGAGGGCCCACCATCCATGCTTAACTAAAGAAGTTAAGGAAAGCATCAAACTTAAGGAAAAAGCATTCAACTCTGCACAGATGAGTGGCAGGACATGATAACTAAATTTGCAGATGACACAAAGATAGGTAGGAAAGTATGTTGTGAAGAGGACATGAGGAGGTTGCCGATGGATACAGATAGGTTGAGTGAGTGGGCAAAGATCTGGCAAATGGAGTTTAATGTGGGAAAATATGAAGTTGTTCACTTTGGCAGGAAGAATAAAAAAGCAGAGTACTACTTAAATGGAGAATGGCTGCATAATTCTGAGGTTCAGAGGGATCTAGGCGTTCTAGTACATGAGTCACAAAAAGTTAGTATGCAGGTACAGCAAGTAATTACGAAGGTTAATGGAATGCTATCCTTTATTACGAGAGGAATTTAAAAAAAGTAAGGATGTTATGCATCAGTTACACAGGGCATTGGTGAGACTGCACCTCGAATACCGTGTGCAGTTTTGGTCTCCTTATTTAAGGAAGGATATAAATGCATTGGAGGTGGTTCGGAGGAGGTTTACTGGATTGATACCTGGAATGAGTGGGTTGTCTTATGAGGAAAGGTTGGACAGACTGGGATTGTTTCCACTGGGGTTTAGAAGAGTGAGGGGTGATTTGATTGAAGTATACAAGATCCTGAACGGCCTTGACAAGGTGGACGTGGAAAGGATGTTTCCTCTTGTGGGTGAGTCCAGAACTAGGGGGCACTGTTTTAAAATTAGGGGTTGCTCTTTTAGGACAGAGATGAGGAGAAATTTTTTCTCTCAGAGGGTTGTGAGACTTTGGAACTCACTGCCTCAGAAGGTGGTGGAGGCCGGGCCATTGAATATTTTTAAGGCAGAGGTAGATAGATTCTTGTTAGGCAAGGGGATCAAAGGTTATCGGGGTTAGATGGGAATGTGGAAATCGAAACATAAGAAGATCAGCCATGATCATATTGAATAGCGGAACAGGCTCGAAGGGCCGAATGGTCTACTTTTGTTCCTATTTCTTATGTTCTTATGTACTAAAGACTTGTGCTCCAGAACTTGCTGCGCCTCTAACCAAACTGTTCCAGTACAGCTACAACACTGGCATCTACCCGGCTATGTGAAAAATTGCCCAGGTATGTCCTGTCCACAAAAAGCAGGACAAATCCAACCCGGACAACTACCGCCCCAACAGTCTACTTTCCATTGTCAGTAAAGTAATGGAAGGAGTCATCAACAGTGCTATCAAGCAGCACTTGCTTAGCAATAATCTGCCCATTAATGCCCAGTTTGGGTCCTGCCAGGGCCACTCAGCTCCTGACCTCATTACAGCCTTCCTTCAAACATGGGCAAAAGAGCTGAACTCCCGAGGTGAGGTGAGAGTGACTGCCCTTGACATTAAGGCAGCATTTGACCAAGTGTGGCATCAAGGAGCCCTAGCAAAAATGGAGTCAATGGGAATCAGGGGGAAAACTCTCCTCTGGTTGTAGTCATTCCTAACACAAAGGAAGATGGTTGTGGTTGTTGGAGGTCAGTCATCTCAGCTCCATCACTGCAGGAGTTCCTCAGGGTTGTGTCCTCAGCCCAACCATCTTCAGCTGCTTCATCAATGATCTTCCTTCCATCATAAGGTCAGAAGTGGGAATGTTCGCTGATGATTGCACAATGTTCAGCACCATTCACGACTCCTCAGAAACTGAAGCAGTCCATGTCCAAATGCAGCAAGACCGGGACAATATCCAGGCTTGGGCTGACAAGTGGCAAGTAACATTCGCACCACACAAGTGCCAGGCAATGACCATCTCCAACAAGAGAGAATCTAACCATCGCCCCTTGATGTTCAATAGCATTACCATCACTGAATCCTCACTATCAACATCCTGGGGGTTACCATTGGCCAGAAACTGAACTGGACTAGCCATATAAATACTGTGGCTACAAGAGCAGGTCAGAGGCTAGGAATCGTGCTACCTGACTCCCCAAATCCTGTCCACTCCCTATAAGACATAGGTCAGGAGTGTGATGGAATACTCTCCATTTGCCCGGATGAGTACAGCTCCAACAACACTCAAGAAGCTTGACATCGTTCAGAACAAAGCAGCCTGCTTGATTGGCACCACATCCACAAACATTCACTCCCTCCACCACCGATGCACAGTAGCAGTAGTGTGTACCATCTACAAGATGCACTGCAGGAATTCACCAAGGCTCCTTAAACAGCACCTTCCAAACCCACGACCACTACCATCTAGAAGGACAAGGGCAGCAGACACATGGGAACACCACCGCCTGGAAGTTCCCCTCCAAGTCACTCACCATCCTGACTTGGAAATATATCGCCATTCCTTCACTGTCACTGGGTCAAAATCCTGGAACTCCCTTCCTAACAGCACAGTGGATGTACCTACACCAGATGGACTGCAGGGGTTCAAGAAGGCAGCTCACCACCACCTTCTCAAAGGCAACTAGGGATGGGCAGTAAATGCTGGCCCAGCCAGCGAAGCCCACATCCCGTGAATGAATAAAGAAAAATGTTCTTATGTTTCCTATTTTTCAGCCAATTTTGTATCCATGTTGCTATTGTCCCTTTTATTCCATGAGCAATAACTTTTCTCACAAGCCTGTTGTGTGGCACTGTATCGAATGTCTTTTTAAAGTCCATGTACACCACATCAACAGCACTACCCTCATCAACCCTCTAAAAAAATTTAGCTGCCCCGTTCCCTGCGTTATAACAGTGACTACACCTCAAGAGAATTCCATTGGCTGTAAAGTGCTTTGAGCATGAAAGGTGCTATATAAATGCAAAATGTTCTAGTTTGCGGTCTCAGGAAGCTACTGGCGTCTGTGGAGTTGAAGCCCAGTAAGAGTCAACACTTTCAGAAATGCGGGGGCAAATGGCAGAAATCAGGGTTTGGGGAGGAGAATGAAACAGTTCTCAATTTTAGGCACCATTTTCTCATCATTAAATTAAAAACATTTTTAAATTCCGGGCATAACAATATTGATAGAAAATCGGTCAGGCTGTAAACTTCCTTTGAACCCATTTTTCATTTATTGCGACCTCTATTCCAACTTGTGTAACTAACCCTTCACTCCAGCGAATATATCCCGATCTCATTTCAGAAGGGTCAAAACGTACTTTATTAATAGAATTACATTTTTATCAAATATTCTTACATTTAACCTCTTGGATATCATTAGCCAAGCAGAGGTTCAAGAAGGCAGCTCATCACCACCTTCTCGAGGGCAATCAGGGATGGGCAGTAAGTGCTGGCCTAGTGAAGTCCACATCCTGTGAATGAATAAAAAAAACTCTCTTTTTAACCTCTTTAATTAAAAGTCTAGTGTGGGAAAGGTTCCATCAATTGAGTAAAGATCTCCACCAGATGTGGAATTGTGACTGTCTCAAATACTGACAGGACATCAGGCTACAGATAAAAAAACAAATGGAAACCAGCAGCACCTGGACTACAGGCTGAAGCTGACCAGGGACTGACCGAACCACAATTAAACTCTGAGTGACCACAGCCGCCATTTACAAAACTTAAACTTTGTGGCATTGAAGGAACAGAGTTCTATATGGACACAGGTCCTAACGGGGTGTAAATCCTAAATGGACACAGGTCCTAACGGGGTTTAAATCCTAAATGGACACAGGTCCTAACGGGGTGTAAATCCTAAATGGACACAGGTCCTAACGGGGTGTAAATCCTAAATGGACACAGGTCCTAATGGGGTGTAAATCCTAAATGGACACAGGTCCTAACAGGGTGTAAATCCTAAATGGACACAGGTCCTAATGGGGTGTAAATCCTAAATGGACACAGATCCTAACTGGGTGTAAATCCTAAATGGACACAGGTCCTAACAGGGTGTAAATCCTAAATGGACACAGGTCCTAACAGGGTGTAAATCCTAAATGGACACAGGTCCTAACTGGGTGTAAATCCTAAATGGACACAGGTCCTAATGGGGTGTAAATCATAAATGGACACAGGTCCTAACGGGGTGTAAATCCTAAATGGACACAGGTCCTAACGGGTGTGTAAATCCTAAATGGACACAGGTCCTAATGGGTGTGTAAATCCTAAATGGACACAGGTCCTAATGGGGTGTAAATCCTAAATGGACACAGGTCCTAATGGGTGTGTAAATCCTAAATGGACACAGGTCCTAATGGGTGTGTAAATCCTAAATGGACACAGGTCCTAACGGGGTGTAAATCCTAAATGGACACAGGTCCTAACGGGTGTGTAAATCCTAAATGGACACAGGTCCTAATGGGTGTGTAAATCCTAAATGGACACAGGTCCTAATGGGGTGTAAATCCTAAATGGACACAGGTCCTAATGGGTGTGTAAATCCTAAATGGACACAGGTCCTAACGGGGTGTAAATCCTAAATGGACACAGGTCCTAACGGGGTGTAAATCCTAAATGGACACAGGTCCTGATGAGGTGTAAATCATAAATGAACCCAGGCCCCAATGGGGGTGTAACTCCTTAATGGACAGAGACTGGAATTATTGACAGCTGCAGGTACGGAGTAAGGACAATATTCGGAGCTCTGGTGTGTGGTGAATAGCTGATCTGCTTTTAGTGAGTGTGCCCTGGGTACTCAGTTTGTATTAACAGTCTGAACAAGAGGCTGTAGTGACTTTCCACATGGATTGTGTGTCTGTGTCTGTGAGACATTCCCAGGCAGGGTCAGTGTCAGACTCTGGCAGTGCACCAGTCCCTGGGGGCAGCACGGTTTGCTCTTAGTTTATACACATCATTTATACTGAATGAACTGAGCTGGCACAGCCTGAGGGAAATAGAGAGCTTTTCATTGCAAACTACACATGCTAATAAGAGGTGTCAGCACTGCACATTAAATCGTGTCTAACTCCCACAATCACCCTGCCACATTCCTACTGGGCTATGAACCCACCAACCCTGCAGCTCCCCCTGTTACCCCATCAAAGTATCTACTCTTCCTGTGTCAGCTTGTACTGTCAGCAGGAGCAGCCTCTTTACCATGGTGGCAGGATAGGATCTCAGCCCAAACCACTCCACCCCTTCCCCAATGCCCACATCTGGACACCGCGCCACCCCCCTACCCCCTCCCCACACCCACCTCCCCAATAACAATCAGGACTGGGTATGAGGCTGAGACCTCACATCACAGAATCAGAGAATTGTTACTGTGCAGGAGGAGGTCATTTGGCCCGTCATGTCTGACCCGCACTGCAAGGCTGCACTGTTAGCTTGAACCATGGGGGAGACTGCTCCAAACCGGGATGATGACATTGCACAGGGGCTGTGAGCGTCTCCAGCAGTGACTGCTCCATGGCCCAGCTTTAGGAAGGAGATTGTACAATGTGCCCAGTCGTTCAGTTGTTCTGCAGTCCACTAAAATGCTCATTAGTTTGCAGCCTGTGCCCAAGGGGTGAAAAGCTCTGGAGCATTTGGTGGCACTTTCAGGCTTCTGTGTTACTTGAGTGGGCAGATAAGCTAGAGGCCCGACTCCAGTCATGTCAATGTGGCTGCACCTGAACTGTCTCAGCTGCAGAGGAATGGTCACTTTATACGAGGTTTCCCTAATGCATGGTCACTTAACTCCCTGCCCACCCCTCCCCCCACCAACATGTGCTTGTGCACTACCATCAACCACAGTGCAGCCCTCCCCCCGCCAACCCGCCTCAACCCCAGTGCAGCCGTCGCCTCGGCACTGCACTGTCAGCCAGCCGGGAAAATGCGACTTGCCTGTGCCCTCGCCTGAATATGTGGCGCCTCAACCTTAAAGTCCAACAGGCGACCCCAGCGATCACTGTACAACGTAACTGTGCACTCACCTCCGGGTTCCCCTTGGAGTGGAGCCTGCCAGGTGCACGTCTTATAAATGCTGTTGTGAAACACGGTGTGCAATCACACCGACATGCTCGGATGACCCAACCTGAGGGGATGATTCCAGTGAGCAGGGTTTATAATGATATGCAGATGGATTACAATGAAGTTCCAACATTCGCCTGTGGGAAACGCAGCCCACCATTGACGGGCAGAGTGCACAATTTCAAACTGGTTTCGCAATGCTGTGAAACCGATTATTGTCCACTCACGCCGCCATGATGCCCGATGCCAGCGGGCACAGAAAATTCTACCCATAGTTTGATGTTGTTGTCAAAAAGTGTGATAGCGTACTTGGGGGGGGGAGGAGGTGTAGTATAAAGCACATACTTTGGGGGAGGTGTAGTACAAAGCACATATTTGTGGGGGAGGTGTAGTATAAAGCACATACTTGGGGGGGAGGTGTAGTATAAAGCACATACTTGGGGGGAGGTGTAGTACAAAGGTTTAACAAAAGGGTTAATGTAGATGGTGATGATGTACCACTGACATCAGTCAGTCATGTGATAAACTCTCTTGAGAGAGAGAGGTTGGAATCATGCTTAGGAGCTACGTGCCTACTCTGTAGCCTGGTTAGATGTAGTACTAATGAACAAGTGTTAAGCAGACACCAGAGTCTGTATACATTTGTCTAAGAACCAAGTCCCACGCCTGGAGTCCAAGACAGAAGGACCCATCTCAGGATATGGTGGCAGTTCAGAACATTTAAAGTATAACATACCATTTGCCTCCCCAATCGCTCGCTGTAGTTGCGTGTTAACTTTCTGTGATTCATGTACAAAGACACCCACATCCCTCTGAGTGCAAACATCTCCCAGGTTCTCACTCGCACCAAAATGGATAACTTCACATTCCGCCACATTGGATGCCATCTGCCATCAGATGCTAAACTCTCTCACTGTGGGGAGGCATGTTGTTGCCTGGAGGTAAGCTAATTATATATTAAACGAATAGACAGCTTGAACATTCCTGGGACACCTTTTGCGTGAGAAAAGCCGACAGTGCCCATTGCTCTTCTCCGCATAATGAAATGTCAATGGTATTAAAAATGAATGAGCAAGGTGCAGTTTGGCAGCAGCTTTTCAGTCTCATTATCTAACCAGCCAAGAGATTGTTAATTAGAGACTCTGTAATTGCCAAAGACAGAGCAGCTCAATTAAACTCAATATTGGTGATAATTAAAGGAGGACCCCACCAACTTGGGGAAACACTGAAAGTCTGAAGTAAGAAAAAATCAGTGTTGTTAAGAACGTTTTTCTGTTGACTTTTACTGAACGTTTTTTGTGAGGATCTTAATTATATTAGAGGAGTGACTTCACCCCTGCCTCAGCCCATCTGCTGCTGTAACCTTCATTAGTGACTCCGTGACCTCCAGACTTGACTATTCCAACACCCTCCTGGCTGCTCTCCCACATTCTACTCTCCGTAAACTTGAGGTCATCCAAAACTCTGCTGCTCATGTTGTAACTCACAGTGAGCTCCATTCCCCTATCACCCCTGTGCCCGCTGACCTACATTGTCTCCTGGTCAAGCAACATCTTTGATTTTAAAATTTTCATCCTTGTTTTCAAATCCCTCCATGGCCTCGCCCCCTCCCTATCTCAGTAATCTCCTCCGGCCCCAAAAACCCCCTGAAGTATCTGTGATGATATGTGTATATTTTTTATATTTCTGTGGTTCTGTATATATTCTGGGTAGGTAAGGGTAAACCGTGCCTGTGTGTGTGTGTGTCCAAGGTTAGTCAAAGGCGAGGTGGTTGTCTGTAGAAAGTAAGAGATGAAAGAGCAGAGGTTTTATCATTCGGACTCGAAACATTAACTGTGTTCCTCTCCGCAGATGCTGCCAGACTTGGTGAGTTTTTCCGGGTATTTTTGTTTTTGTTTTGGATTTCCAGCATCCGCATTTTTTTTGCTTTTATCTTAGAGGTTTTATCTTCATGCATTTTGTAATGAGGCCGTATGGTGAGTTTTAACTTGACAAGTAAACAGAGTAGATTTGAAATGTGCATTTGGGCTTTAAGTGTTGAAATTGATGTGTAGTTGTTGCACTTCAAAGGGGTTTCAAAGGTCCCAAAGATCATTTGCATTTTCGAGGAGGTTTGTGAGTAAACAGGACCAGGTGATTTAAAATGTTATCGACCCGAAAATAGCCGTGAAGTGGGAACAGGAAAGGTTTTTCATACTTGGGGAAGCTGGATTTTCAAAGAGACATTTGAAGACAATAGAGGACTAAGGTGAAAGGGTGCGTAGGGTCTTTATCACAGTGGGGCTTCAGCTGTAGGGAGTTGCTGTGGGGGGGAGTCCCAGTGTGTGGAGTGCACTGGAAAAGCTGTGAAAGTCTTTTAATTGAAGAAAAGCAGCTCAAGTTTTGGGCCAGGGAATATTTGTCCTGAGAAACAACTTGTCTCAAAGCTCCCTTTGGAAAAACCACATCAGCGTGGGGTTGTTCTGGGAAGGTGTAGATCGCACTTCTGTTTAAAGCTATGGTTAAGAATCTCTAAGGGCTGTTTCCAAAAAGATAATTTTATTGTGTACCTTTGATAAAGCATCTTGGCGGTTGTTTTGTAAGATTTTTCTAACTGTGTATCTTTTATCTTGTGTGTTTAAGGTTTCTTTTCTATCCTTTCAATAAACATTTTAATTCTTCAAGTTTTAAAAGTTATTACTGGAGTGCTGTGCTTTTGTGTTCAGTAGCTTTCCCTCTTCATTTCTACAATGCAAAATAAAATTATGATCAGATGAGACAGATTTCAACCTGAGATCTGGCTTGCTCAGCATTACCATCAGCTGTGGTTGTAACATATCTGCGCTCCTCTAACTCTGGCCCTCGAGCATCCCTGATTTTAATCGCTCCACCATTGGGGGATGTGCCTTCAGCTGCCTGGGTCCCAAGCTGTGGAATTCCCTCCCTAAACCCCTCTGCCTCTCTACCTCACTTTCCTCCTTTAAGACACTCCTTAAAGCCTACCTCCCTGACCGAGTTTTTGGTCACCTGACCTAATATCTCCATACGTGGCTCAGTGTCAGACTTTGTTTTTATAATAAAGGCAAAATACTGCAGATGCTGGAAATTTGAAACAAAGGCGGAAAATGCTGGAAAAACTCAGCAGGTCGGACAGTATCCGTGGAGAGAAAGACAGAGTTAATGTTTCGAGTCTGTATGACTCTTCTTTAGAGAGAGAAGTAGAAATGTGATGAAATTTATAGGGCAGAATTTTCTGCCTGTCGGGCCCGGCCCGACCCAACCTCCAATGGGCGGGGAGCTGATCTCCGCCGGAGAAGTGGACCCTGCCGCCATTTTATGTGGGCGGGACAACTAAGGCCTGTCCGGCGTGATGCCCGCCGGGAAGCGCTATGGGCTCCCTGTGCGGGCGGGGGGGGAGGAATTCCCCAAAAGCGAGAGTGCGCTCTTTCACGTATGCGCATGATAGAGCACACATCTCCCTGAGGCTAAGTGCAGCCTCAGGGAGATCGCTGACAGCTGTATAAACATTAAAAATAAAGAAATAAAAGATCCTTAACATGTCCCCCTCATGTGACAATGTCACACGAGATGGGACATGTTAATAAATTTCACTGAAACTTTAATAAAATTTTTTAAACCCTACATGAAACCTCATCCTGCCCGTGGATGAGGTTTCATGTTTTCTCTATTCCCCACCGGGGCTCCTGGCCTGCCCGCCAACCTTAAGGTTGGACAGGCAGGTCCTTTAATTGTTTTAATGATCCTGTCAATGGCCTCAATTGGCCATTGACAGGTTGGTGGGCCCTCAGCTGATTTGGCTGCGCTCCCGTCTTCCTGAAGATTTAAATGGGGCGCGGTGATGTCAGGGGTTCCCCCCGATGTCATCCTGTGTCATTTTGCCATCGGCGAGCGGGCCCCGCCCCCAGCTCACCAACGGCAAAATCCAGCCCATAGTGTTTAAGGGGGGGCGGAGAAGGTGAATCTGGGTATAAGTTGGAGGCAAAGGAGAGATTGACAAAGTTGTCATGGCCGAAAGGACAAAGGGGTGTTAATGGTAATGGTACTGGCTAAAGGAGGTGCTGATGGTAACATTAAGGTCAGAAAGCAGAATGTGGGAATAGCAGGACAAGGGTAACACTCTGGAAAGAACATCATGAACTGACAGATGCCCTAGGGGGTTGGAGTGGGGTGGGGGGAGAAGGTGGTGGGAAAAAAGATCGAAAATAAGCTAAAAGCTGGGGATAAAACAATGAATAAATGAATAAAAATGAAAATAAATAAAAACAAATATAAGTGGATAAAAAAATAAAAAAAGCAAAAACTAAAAAATAAAAATGAATATTGTAAAAAAGGATTAAAAAGAAGTGAAAATAGAGGAGAGGGTTCATGATCTGAAGTTGTTGAACTCAATATTCAGTCCGGAAGGCTGTAAAGTGCCTAGTCGGAAGATGAGGTGCTGTTCCTCCAGTTTGTGTTGGGCTTCACTGGAACAATGCAGCAGACCAAGGACGGACATGTGGGCATGAGAGCAGGGTGGAGTGTTGAAATGGCAAGCGACAGGGAGGTCTGGGTAATGGTTGTGGACAGACCGAAGGTGTTCTGCAAAGCGGTCGCCCAGTCTGCGTTTGGTCTCTCCAATGTAGAGGAAATCGCATTGGGATCAGCGAATGCAGTAGACTAAATTGAGGGAAGTGCAAGTGAAATGCTGCTTCACTTGAAAGGAGTGTTCGGGCCCTTGGACGGTGAGGAGAGAGGAAGTAAAGGGGCAGGTGTTGCACCTTCTGCAGTTGCTGAGTTTATCCAGCATTTTCTGTTTTTGTTTTTATAATGTTCTTGTGAAGCACTTTGGGACATTTCATTATGTTAAAGGTGCTATATAAGTTGTTATTAATGTTGCAGTTGTAGTTGTATTATAAATATTGGCCTGGACACTGGGGTTGACTCACCAGCTCTTCTTCCAATTGTGCCATGGGATCGCCTTGTTGTGGTGTGATGTACATGTACCTTTAAGGGTACATTTCTTAAACTGCTATCCTTCACTGCTCACCATGAGACAGGATGTGATGTATAATGTCGTAACTCTATATACAGAACAGAGCAGCAGTCCTATAGGTCAGACATGCCTACATTGCCTCCCAGGTACCCTTATTTGTATATAGTCTTATCTTCAATTAAAGAGCCCAAATTGTTTTTTTTTACCAATCCTCATTTTATCTTTGGTTTGTTTGCAATAATCAGAAGAACATAACATTTATGTGTCCACCTGAGAGGGCAACGGGATCTTGGTTTAACATCTCCTCTGAAAGGTGGCACCTCCAACAGTGCAGCACTCCCTCGGTACTCCCATGAAAATCCATTCTCTGGCAAAGCTTCCCCCTTGTCACCTCAGGTCTCCTCCTGACTCAGTCAGTGTTCATTTCCAACAACCAGCTGTGAGGATCACATGGATGATCCCGAGGGAAGCCGCTGGAATTTCCCCCCATCTCCGACCTCCTCAAGCTCCTCCCAGCGACCCCCCAGTGACCTGCCAATGACCTCCCCTTTCACACAAGCCCCAGTGTGTTCTCACCTTGCCTGGATGAGTGCAGCTCCAACAATTCTCAAGAAGTTCCACACCATCCAGGACAATGCAGCTGCTTGATTGACACTCCATCCACTACCTTCAATATTCACTCCCTCCACCACCAACGCACAGTAGCAGCAGTGTGTGTACCATCTACATCCACTGCAGGAACTCACCAAGGCTCCTTCGACAGCACCTTCCAAACCCACAGACACTACCATCTAGAAGGACAAGTGCAGCAGATATATGGGAACACCACCACCTGCAAGTTCCCCTCCAAGTCACTCACCATCCTGACTTGGAAATATATCAGCCGTTCCTTCACTGTCGCTGGGTCAAAATCCTGGAGCTCCCTCCCTAACAGCACTGTGGGTGTACCTACACCACATGGACTGCAGCGATTCAAGAAGGCAGCTCACCACCACCTTCTCAAGGGGCAATTAGGGATGGGCAATAGATGCTGGCCCAGCCAGCGAAGCCCACATCCCATGAATGAATAAAAAAAACCTAACCCAGTGGCACTGAGGCCAGGGGGAATCGCAGCCCCTGTCCTGGTTGAGATCAACTAACTCAGGGATTAAGGCTGGGATGTTGCTGATCTCTCAGGCTTGGCCACTGAATGGAGAATCTCACTGAGAGTTTTAACAAACTTCCTTCATCTTTGACTGTTAGCGGAGGGAGCTGGCGCAGTGGGTGGTGCTCCTGCCTCTGAGCCAGAGGATCTGGGTTTGAGTCCTATGCCAGGACCTGATGGCCGAGGAAGGCGTGTGTGTAATGTAGCTAAGAAGGTTGAGTATCAATGTGCAAATCCTTCCAATGCACACGCCAATAGTGCAGGCGGTAAGAGTGGGAGAGATTCCTGGTTAGTCATGCACAATGATGATGGTGACTCACAAACTGTAGTGCCTGGTTTCAGATTAACAGCCTGTTCTAGGGAAGACAAGCTATAAAAACAGGCACGAGCTCTGACTGCCTCATGTGTCTCTACATGTGAGAAGCTTTCTCGTGTAATAACAGCAGATTTAGAGGGTGGGATCCTGGGGGTTTTCTCACCTGCCCAGAGCTGGGCAGCAGGTGAGGAATTTTCCCAGAGTCTCACTCCCACTTTCCCAAATCTCTCGCCCTCTGTATGCCTGATGGTGCTGGGAGCTCGGGACTCAGTCTACACAGACAGGATTGTCTGGAGAAATTAATTGAATGGGGTTAAAAGCATTAGGAGCATCTTTAATCCACATTACGAGTGAGAGATGAAAGATATCAGGATGGTCTGGGTATATTAAACCACTCAAACAATGGGAGATGGAGCAGGGAGATGCAATTGGAAAATGAATCTGCACGACTACAGGAGATGGTGTCTCTGTTACCATGGAGACCCACGCTTCTTAAAGGCACACTGCCCCCAGGAACAGAAGTTTCTCAAACCCTGCTTCCTTAACACAGATAGAAATGTTGAGCTTCCTCCCTCCCTCTCCTGATAATCCCAGCTGGGTGGGTTATAGTTCCACAGGGGCCATTTGTGTCCCTGTTCCTCGGCAAAGGGTCTAGATGGGAATGTTCGTAGGCTGTTCGACCATGGGGGGAATGTCAGGGTGCAGGTCAATGCTGCCTGCACCCAGTGTCTACACTCGGCACCTCCCAATGGAGCTACTGGCCAGCGAGCAGGAAGACAACTGACACAGGGACTCATGGTCAAAATATCTCCGCACGCTATCCATTCAACTTCTACACTCACTCCTACCCTCACATGCACTGGAACTAAAACAGCTCATTCCACAGCTGGGGGACAATGCTTATGGGCAGGGAATTCAAACTCTCCTCAATCCCTCTTTCTCTCTCTTTGCACCCCCCTCCCCCCCATCCCCACCACCCCACCCCGGCAACTCTTCCCCCTTCTCCTGTCCCTCCCCCTCTCTCTCTCTCCCTCCAGTCTCTCTTCTACCTCCCCCCTCTCTCAGAACTTCCCTCTTTCCCCAACCTGCCCTTTCTCTATCTCTATCCCTCCCTTCTCTCTATCTCTCTTCCCCACTCGCCCCCACACCCTTCCCTCGCTTTCACACCCTTCTCCCTCTCCTCCCTCCTCCTCTCTCTCACTCTTTCTACCGTCCCTGATTTCCGCCCCGCCTCTATTTCTCCACCTTCCCCGCCTCCCCTCTCCTCTCCTCCAAAACCATCCCACATTCACCTTCTTAACAAGGTCTTGGGTGCTTTTTGATAACTCACCCAAGTGCCCATTGTTCACATCTAAGCCTATTCTACTGCAGGAGACCTCACAGTCAAGGCTAATCCACCTTCAAGCACTGAGAGTCCCCTCCCTCCCGAAATCTTGGTCCTGAGGCCAATTGCAACTCCCCAGTTGCCTGTTTACTTCAGCAGAGGGAGAAGAGAGACAGGAGGGAGAGAGGGGGTGGAGGGAGGGAGGGAGGGACTCTGTGTCTGGCTGAGTGACTTGAGACTTGAGTTTGTCTCTTTGTTGCAGGTGGATGTACCTGGAGGACACCTTAGTGCTGTCCCACTCAGACACACAGTACACTGGCCCTCGAACCCTGGAGCAAAGGTCTCGAGAGGTCAGAGGACAGCTAGACAACTTGTGTAAAAAAACAGAAAATTTTGGATAACAAGTGTGAGAAAAGATTTCATGAGGGGCAGCTTCTGGATGTGGATTCTTAAGAAATAAGGCAGATAAACCTAGGGGGACAACAAATCCTAGTCAAGGGCTCCCTCTGCTGGGCAACAGACTGTTTATCTTAAACAAAAACAGAATTACCTGGAAAAACTCAGCAGGTCTGGCAGCATCGGCGGAGAAGAAATCAGTTAACGTTTCGAGCCTTCATGGCCCTTCGGCAGAACTGAAGCATAGTTAGAAGAAGGGAGAAATATAAATTGGTTTAAGGTTGGTGGGGGGGGGGGTGGGAGTGGGGGGAGAGAGAGACGTTGAGGGTGTGGTGATTGTGGAGATGAGCAGATAATCAAAAGATGTCACAGACAAAAGGGTCAAAGAGGTGTTGAAGGTGGTGATATTTGTCTAAGAAAAGTGCTAATTAAGAATGGAAGACAGGATATTCAAAGTACAGCTCTAGTGGGGGTGGGGTGGAAAGACTAACAAGGTTTTAGTTTTAGATTTAAAAATAATGGAAATAGGTGGGGAAAGAAGAATCTATATAAATTATTGAAAAAAAAGCGGGGGTGGGGGGGTGGTGGAGAAACGGGGTGGGGATGGGGGGAGGGGGAGTTTAAGATCTAAAGTTGTTGAATTCAA
Source organism: Cetorhinus maximus (assembly GCF_964194155.1). Lineage (NCBI taxonomy): Eukaryota > Metazoa > Chordata > Chondrichthyes > Lamniformes > Cetorhinidae > Cetorhinus > Cetorhinus maximus. Next base: position 1,669,903 of record NC_135907.1, on the reverse strand, counting down.
TATTCAGCCCAGAAGGCTGTAAAGTGCCTAGTCGGAAGATGAGGTGCTGTTCCTCCAGTTTGCGTTGGGCTTCACTGGAACAATGCAGCAAGCCAAGGACAGACATGTGGGCAAGAGAACAGGGTGGAGTGTTAAAATGGCAAGCGACAGGGAGGTTTCTCAGGCGGGCGGGCGAGCGAGCGAGCGAGTGAGTGATTGAGCAGTCGGGTCTGGTGTAGTCGGGCTTTTGGGTCAGGTGGGCAGTTGTGTTGGGGGCAGTGGTGAGAGAGTCAGGTTAGGGGGGGGTGAGTGGGCGGTGGGGGTGGGTGGGTATTGGCTCTGGAGCTCAGTTCGCTTACTCTGGCTAGTCAGTGAAATAGACCAGGTTGCATTTCCAGGGTAATTATCTAGAGCTGGCTCAAGTTTCTGACACTGCGATCAGTATCGGAGACATTCACTGAGGGTCCCAGGCACTGCAAATCAGCCCATCTGTAGTTTAAACTTCCTGGGCAATTACAGACCACGTGCTTGTGATAGGACCTCTGATGGGTCCTGACAGGCAATACTGACTGAAGTCCAGAGTTAGCGCCTCTGTATGTTAGAAGATTTGGGCCTATCCACCACTCACCGCATCCTACTGGAGTTATAATCGATTCGCATTATGTAACTACCCTCCTCCAACAAAAATCAGCATGGAAAACTCACCCTGCTTTTATTGGGAGATTTTGCTGTAGATCATAGCGGCTCATTTTAAACAGACTCTGTTTTCTGGGTAATCGGACTGTTGTAAAATAGATTCTGTTTGCTGTGATGTCTGCTCTGCCTCTCTGGCTGCTAATACTCAGCTTGTTTCCAGGGTGAAGGGAGTAACAGTGAGTGTGGTTGGAGGGATCTATTCACAATGCGGATACGCAATGCTTAGTGCTGTATTGCCTCCACCACTTGCAACCAAACCCCAAACGATTGCTCTTCCCATTGGTTCAGGAGCAGCGATGACTCAGGATCGTCTCACCCAACATCGACTAACATTGGAAATTCTCTTACATGTTGCAGGTTGGGTGTTAATCACCCAGGTTCTGCAGCAAGTTCAGGGCAAGGACACACCCGGCTTATCGCTGAGAAAGGGCTGACGAGACTGTCACCAGCTGTAGGCAGCACATGGGGCTTAGGAAGACTTAAATCCTTCAAGAACAAACTCCATCACCCCATCTCAGTGACTTTCACCCCGAGAGGAGATCAGGAACAACAAACAACTTGTATTTATATAGCGCCTTTCACAACCTAAGGCTGCGCCAAAGCAGGTTGTAGTAGTCACTGTTGTAAGGTAGGAAATGTGGCAGCCAATTTACACACAGCAAGATCCCACAAAAAAGTAACATGGTAGTGATCAGATCATGTTTTTCACTGAAGTTTGTTGGAAAGGGTAAACATCAGCCAGTACACCAGAGATGACCCATTCTTCAAAGTAACTTCAAAACTAATTCACGTCCGCCTGAGGGGGCAAACGCAGCATCTGTTTATCCTCTCAACTGAAAGATGGTACCTTCTGACAATGCAGCACTCCCTCAATACTTCATTGGGGTGTCAGCCAAGGTTTTTTTGGGCCCTGGTCTTTGGAGTGGGACTTGTCTCTGACTTAGATGATTGGGGATCCAAGGGTGATACCAGCTGAGCCATGGGCACCATCTGGACAGGTTGTGGTCCTGCCTTTGACCTGTGCTCCCTTTCAAATGCAGATTCCCCTTGGACCTAATACACAATGAGGCTTGTGTTAAGGACAGGAGGGGGGTTAATTTACACAACACTAACTTCTCCTCTCACCACCCGTCCATAAACAGAAATGTGTTTTGATTTGTTTGCCTCTTTGGCATGTTTCCCCAACCCCTTGGTTTTTGTGTGATCCAATTTTCTATTCACAGCCCCACAACAAACTTGAGATAGGATGAACTCAAAGGGTTAGTTTATTTGCACAGACTCAAAATGCAGGAGGAGGGTCGCAACGTCGCCTCCACACTTAGACAATAAAGAGAGGGATAGAAAAAGAAGGATTTACAGTACAGTGATCACAAGAGAAAATAAATATTGGTTCACATTGGTTCTAGAATCAAAGTCCAGCGAGGTCATCCAACAAAGAGGAGCAGCTGCAGAGATCTTTTTTAACTTCCAAAAGCATTTCTTTTTTTAAACAGCCAGAGCTATCAGTCAATTTAAATCACAGCACAAAACATGACAGCAGAGACTGGCAGGCCATTTTTAATGCACTATGGCACTTTCTTCAATGGAAAAAGTACTAAAGATGTGAAGGAATTAGCGAGAGAGCAGGAAAGATTCACGAGAATGATTGCAGGGATGAGATACTTCAGTTTCGTAGATAGATTGGAGAAATTGGGACTGTTTTCTTTAGAGCAGAGGAGGTTGAGAGGAGATTCGATAGAAGTATTCAAAATCATGAGGGGTCTGGACAGAGTAGATAGGAAGAAACTGTTCCTGATGGTGGAAGGATCGAGAACGAGAGGGCACTGATTTAACGTAATTGGCAAAAGAAGCAATGGTGACATGAGGAGAAACTTTTTCACGCAGCGAGTGGTTAGGGTTTGGAATGCACTGCCTGACAGCGTGGTGGAGGCAGGTTCAACTGAGGCTTGGAAAAGCGAATTGTGTCATTGCCTGAAAGGATAAAACCTGCAGGGCTACAGGGAGAAAGCTGGGGAATGGTACTAGCTGAATTGCTCCTTCAGAGGGCCAGCATAGACACAATGGGCCAAATGGCCTCCTTCGGTGCTGCAACCATTCTATGATTCATTCCAAAGTCATACATTCTGTTATTTTGTATAACACTTCCAATTGTAATCATTTATAGTTAAAATAGCAAAACAGTTGTCAGCTTGGGAAGTAGAGCAGGTTGAAAATTTCGCAACTATATTGGGCAAAAAGTGAGGTGCTACCACACCACTACTGGCAGGAAGATGTAATTGCAGTGTGACAAGTTTACATGGGCAGTTCCCATTATAAATACAGAGATGAGTTATTAGAACAGAAGTTGACAGCAGTGAGACAAAAATGGTAAAGTCGTAGAGAGTGCAGAAGTATTTTTTTTTTTACAATTTTACAGAGTGATGTAGAATGTCCAGGAGCTATCTCCATGTGTATGAGAGAAACAGTTACCTGCATTTAAGGAAAAGCTAGATAAGCACAAGAGGGCAAAAAGAATCGGATTTTTAAAAATTAGTTCATGGGATGTAAGCATCACTGTCTAGACCAGCATTTATTGTCCATCTCTAGTTGCCCTTGAGAAGGTGGTGGTGAGCTGCCTTCTTGAACCGCTGCAGTCCATGTGGTGTAGGTACACCCACAGTGCTGTTAGGGAGGGAGTTCCAGGATTTTGACCTAGCGACAGTGAAGGAACGGCCAATATATTTCCAAGTCAGGATGGTGAGTGACTTGGAGGGGAACTTCCAGGTGGTGGTGTTCCCATGTGTCTGCTGCCCTTGTCCTTCTAGATGGTAGAGGTCATGGGTTTAGAAGGTGTTGTCAAAAGAGTCTTGGTGCGTTGTTGCAATGTATCTTGTAGGCGGTACACAGAGTTTCCCTCCAAGCCACACGCCACCCTGACTTCGAACTATATTCCCATTTCTTTGCTATTGCTGGGTCAAAATCCTGGAACTACCTTCCCAACGGATTTGTTCAAGGAAGGTGTTGCCAAAATTGCTTGATAGCACTTTTGACAACCGCTTCCATCGCTTTGCTGGTGTTTGAGAGTAGACTGATGGGGCAGCAAGTGGCCGGGTTGGATTTGTCTGCATTTGTTGGGGTGTGAAGAACAGGGTGGGAGGTGGCTTATGTAGACCATAAACACCAGCCTCGGCCAGTGGGGCCGAATGGCCTGTTTTGATACTCTATATTCAATGTAACTGTGAAAGGAACTCACACACAACTTCAATTGTCGAAGGAGGTCCAAGGAGGGGGAAGACGCGTCATTGGTAAAGTTCATTTTAATAACTAGTGGCATTTTCGAATCCCACCCAAAGCTGCTTCTAGTTAAATTGGATTAGCATTGAGGACTTCATCGGCACAGCCTGTACCGTGTTCTCCTAGAGCGCACACTGCCTGTTTTTGGATTGCCACTGCAAGGTGGAGGGTTTGGGGGTGGAGGGGGTGGGGGTTGGCCGAGGGGGTGGGGGTTGGCTGAGGGGGTGGGGGTTGGCCGAGGGGGTGGGGGTTGGCCGAGGGGGTGAACGATGACACATCCAGGGTCGTGTGTGAAGTGGGCAATGCCGCCGGAGGTAGTTAGTTCCTTCATCTGTTAATCTGCCACGTGAGGGATCGCTCCCATGATTTGAAAAATGAAGCTTGCAATCTTCTCGTAGATGAGGAACATCAGAGCGGAGCTGAGAACTGTCTGGAGAAGCTTGGCTTCCAATCCCTTGTACAGGCCCAGGAAACCCTGCCTCCTGTTTTGAATAATGAGTAAAATAAAGACAATGTTATCACAGCTAGATGAAAAGAGAAACCAAAGGCTATTGCTGCAGGCTAAATCCAAGAGGAGGTCAGTCAACTTTTGAAAAAGGATTGGCTAATGGTCTCTTCACACTCACAGTGTTAAACCATCCTTTCTCTGTTGGATACTGACTCACCCGCATTGTTGTCTTGTGCAGTCTGGGGATGTTCACTCAACTGGCCAATCCTTCAGTATCAAAGAGAATATCCTTGCCACAGTGCCCGACCCACAATCCTAACCATTCAGATCTTTCTGCATCCCTCCCAGTGCCTTCCAAGCCACTGACGCGCCCACACCACACTGCTCACCTAGCTTAATACACACCATAAATACTATAAAGATTATAAAGTCTGGGCTCAGCATCGTTCCAAAATTTACAGATGATATGAAGCTCGATTAGTTGATCAGTGGTACAGAACTTAAAATATTGCTGAATAGAGAGACATGTTACTGAAGCTTTTCATCTTCCACTCACCAGGACAAATGCAAGAATGTCAACATTTCAAGCAATCACAACCATTTATACTACAGGAGAAAAGGGTGCCGATTGGTTGGCAAGTCAACTCTGGTTGGCCAAGGCGTCGCCATGGGGAACTATAGGCTCCCCAAGCTCCCAGCTAATTCAAAAAAGGTGCAAGGCTTGAACATATTCCTTTTATTTGCAGAGAATGGGTCCCTGTGTATGAATGTGTGGAACAATAGGTTAAGCAAGTCATTTCCCGCTGTTACTATGCGAGTGGTATTTTCCACCAGGATGCTGCCAATATTCTGCCTATTACACAACTGAGCAACACTGTGTATGAATTTCATCGCCGGTGTGATGTCAGGTACGTAGACCATATGTCCCAGCGACTGGCTGATCCAATCAAAGAGAATGTTCCTTCAGTTATTCATACAGGCAGAGCAGAAAACATACTCAACCAGCCCGGACTTGCAAACCCCAAAACAAGATGTTTACTGCTAGATGTGATTCTGTGATTGGACAGCACTTACTGAACAATCCTGAGTGCGCTAATAGCGACACTAACAACATGGCTCATTTACACTTGTTAGAAGTGACACATATTCAGACACAGGGACCCGTTCTCTGCAAACAAAAGGAATATGTTCAAGCCTTGCACCTTTTTTCAATTACCCGTGAGCTTGGGGAGCCAAAAGTGCCCTATTGCTTTCTCCATGGCAATGCCTTGGCCAATCAAGGCTCGACTTGCCAACCAATCAGCACCCTTCTCTCCAGTAGTTTAAATTGTTGTGAATGTTTGAAATTTGACATTCTTGTGTTTGTCCTGATGAGTGCCAGATGAAAAGCTTCAGCAACCTGTCTCTCTTTTCAGAAAAAATGAGGGTAGTAACAGATTTCTGTTGGTGAAATGGGCAGGTGAGATGTGAAGTGAAGTATGAAGTGATTCATTTTGTTGGGAAGAACAGAAGGCAATATAGAATAAAGGGTGCAATTTGAATGGCGGTGAGGAACAACGACCTGGGGGTAAACGTGCACAAATCTTTGCAGGTAGGTTGAGAAAGTGGTTAAAGGCACACGGGAATCTGGGCTTTATAAATAGGAACATACGAGTACAAACAAGGAGGTTACGGTGAACCTTTATAAAACACTTGTTCTGTCCTGACTGGAGCAGTCTGTCCATTTCTGGGCACCACACTTTAGGAAGGATGCCAAGGCACTGGACAGGGTGCCGAGGAGATTTACCCGAATGGGAGCTGAACAGTGAGGGAGTTCAGTTAATGTGGAGAGACTGGAAAAAGCTGGGGGCTGTTCACCTCAGAGCAGAGAAGGTTAAGGGGGGGAGGAATTTAGAATGATGAAGGGTTTCAATAGAGTAAGCAGACATTGTTTCCGATGGCAGGGGGACACAGATATACAAGGTGATTGACAAAATAACCAGAGGGGAATTGCTTTTTTAAAAAAGTAAATCCACTTGTTGTGATCTGGAACGTGCTGCCTTAAGGGGCAGTGGAAGCAGATTCAATAATAACTTTCAAAAGGAAATTGGATAAATACTTGCAAAAAAACTTGCAGGACTACAGGAAACGAGCAGGGTAGAGGAACTAATAAAAAAAACAACAGAAGGATTTTTGATAAAAAAGTTCTTGCCATTATTGCTTTTATTTATTTTTTATTGTATGTGGGTCGGTTTCGGACGGAGGGAGCGGGAACAGAGGCCCAATGGGCCGATGAGCCCCCTGTTGTGCTGTACCACAATGATTTGAGGCCGTTCTGAGAATGAAGTCCTTGTAGACTTTCCACTTTACCAACTCAACTCTCTTTTTAACGCTGCCCCTTACCCTCAGTGGACCTCTCAAAGCCACTGGGTTGAATTGCTACACCTCCTTCAGGCATACTGGCATAGTAGACATTGCTATTCGACCATGGAGAGGCATCACACCCCACTCCCTCCCTCCCTTGCGTGAACCTTCGAACAATCAGATGCAAATTTGAAAAGGGAGGCAGAGAGAAAACAGGGAATTATAGACCAGTCAGCCTGACGTCGGTGGTGGGGAAAATTCCAGAGTCCATTATAAAAGATTTAATAGCTGAGCACGTGGAAAACAGTGGCAGAATCGGACAGAGTCAGCACGGATTTACAAAAGGGAAATCTACTGGAATTTTTCGAGAATGTAACTAGTAGAGTTGATGAGGGGGAGCCTGTGGATGTGGTTTATTTGGACTTTCAGAAGGCTTTTGACAAAGTCCCACATAAGTGATTAGCGTGTAAAATTAAAGTGCATGGAATTGGGGGTAGTGTATTGAGATGGATAGAAAACTGGTTGGCAGACAGGAAACAAAGAGTAGAAATAAACGGGTCTTTTTCCAAATGGCAGGCAGTGACTAGTGGGGTACCGCAGGGATCAGTGCTGGGACCCCAGCTATTCACAATATATATTAATGATTTAGATGAGGGAATTAAATGTAATATCTCCAGATTTGCAGATGACACAAAGCTGGGTGGGAGGGTGAGCTGTGAGGAGGATGCTGAGATGCTTCAGTGTGATTTGGACAAGCTGAGTGAGTGGGCAAATGCATGGCAGATACAGTATAATGTGGATAAATGTGAGGTTATCCACTTTGGTAGCAAAAACAGGAAGGCGGATTATTATCTGAATGGCTATAAATTGAGAGAGGGGAATGTGCAACGAGACCTGGGTGTCCTTGTATACCAGTCATAAGGTAAGCAGGCAGGTGCAGCAGGTGGTAAAGAAGGTAAATGGCCTTCATAGCCAGAGGATTCGGGTACAGGAGCAGGGATGTCTTGCTGCAATTGTACAGGGCCTTGGTGAGACCACACTTGGAATATTGTGTGTAGTTTTGGTATCCTTATCTGAGGAAGGATGTTCTTGCTATAGAGGGAGTGCAGTGAAGGTTTACCCGACTGATTCCTGGGATATGGCGGGACTGACATATGAGGAGAGATTGAGTCGGTTAGGATTATATTCACTGGAGTTCTTAGAAGAATGAGGGGGGATCTCATAGAAACCTATAAAATTCTAACAGGACTAGACAGAGTAGATGCAGGAAGGATGTTCCCGATGGTGGGGGAGTCCAGAACCAGGGGTCACAGTCTGAGGATACGGCGTAGACCATTTAGGACTGAGATGAGGAGAAATGTCTTCACCCAGAGAGTGGTGAGCCTGTGGAATTCGTTACCACAGAAAATAGTTGAGACCAAAACATTGTATGTTTTCAAGAAGGAGTTAGCTATAGCTCTTGGGGTGAAAGGGATCAAAGGATATGGGGAGAAAGCGGGAGCAGGCTATTGAGTTGGATGATCAGCCATGGTCATAATGAATGGCGGAGCAGGCTCGAAGGGCCGAATGGCCTACTCCTGCTCCTAGTTTCTATAAATAATTACAATCATAATTCTGTGGATGCTGGAAACCTGAAATAAAAACAGGGAGTGCTGGTAAAACTCAGCAGGTCTGATAGCGACCGTGGAGAGAGTTAACATTTCGAGTGCAGTATGACTCTTCTTCAGAACTGGAGAGACAGAAACGTGATGGGTTTTTATGATGTTGAAAAGGGGGGAGGGGCAGGTGGACCAAAACAGAAGGTCAGAGATAGGTTAGAGGGCACAGCCGATTAAATGACAAAGGTTTCATGGGACACAAGGCAAAGAGAGTGGAATTGGTAGCAGTAAAGGAACAAAGCTGTGGTCTAGAGTAGGTGTTAATAGCAGCTGGAGACAATCACTGGGGAAGGAGATGTGACTGTGTAAGCAAGTTTTGGGAGTTTTTCCAGCACTATTTTTATTTCAGATTTCCAGCATCCGCGGTATTTTGCTTTTATGTCAGTGTTTAGTTCACTGTCACTTCTCTTCCAGGGCTGCCTACCTTGAAGAAGTTCTGCTCTTTATTCCGACAGGATTTCCATTTGCTTCTTGTTTTCCATTTCCCTCGGGGTGTTTGATAAGGTGCTTACCAAAACTCACTTGCACAGCCACATCTCCTTCCCCAGTGACTGTCACCAGCTGCTATTAACACCTACTCTGGACTAAAGCTTTGTTTCTTTACTAATACCATTCGTACTCTCTTTGTTTTGTAATTTAATCCCCTCTGCCCTCCAACCTATCCCTGACCTTCCCTTTTTCTCCCCCTGATCCCCCTTTTCCCCCATAAAACCCATCACATTTCGACATCTCTTTGGCTCCAAAGGAGAGTCATACGGACTGGAAACGTTAACTCCGTTTCTCTCTCCACAGGTGCTGTCAGACTGGAGTTTTACTGGCGTTTGTTATTTTATGTAGGAATCAGCTGCATGTACCCTGGGCCAGTGCCCCTCCCCAGCACCAGTTGTGAGAGAGATTAGCTAACTCTGTACAGTGGGAGTTGAACCCGGTCCTAGCCCATGTTTCACCAGCTCATTCAGAGAAACAGGAGGAGGCCATTCAGCCCATCGTGGCTGATCATCTACCTCAATGCCACTTTTCCGCACTATCCCCATATCCCTGGATGTCGTCAGTCTCTTGATTAATCAAATAAGGTTAATGAATGCTGGGCCTTGATAGCGAGAGAACAAGAGATCCTGCTTCAGTTATAGAAAGCCCTGGTTAGACCACACCTGGAGTCAGTGTGAACAGTTCTGGGCACCAGACCTTAAAAGGACAGACTGACCTGGGAGGGCGTGCAGTGTAGATTCACCGGAATGATACCCGGACCCAAAATAACCTGTCTTGAACAGGCTCAATGATTGAGCTTCCACAGCCCTTTGGGGTGGAGAATTCCAAAGATTCACCACCCTCGGAGTGAAGAAATTCCCCCTTATCTCAGTCTTAAATGGCCTGTCCCTTATCCTGAGATTATGTGCCCTGGTTCTAGACTCACCAGCCAGGGGGAAACATCCTATCTACATCCAGCCTGTCACAGCCTGACAGCTGATCTGTGACCTGAATCCATATCCCGCCCTTTGCCTCATATCCTGGATAACAAAAATCCATTAATCTCAGCTTTCAAATGAAGAATTGATCGAACATTGATTAGTGGGAGAGAGTTCCAAACTTCTATCCCTCTGTGTGTAGACGTGTTTCCTCATTTCACTTCCGAAAGGTCTGGCCCTAATTTGTAGACTCCCCCAGTCCAATCCTCTCCCAACCAGAGAAATACTTTCTCTCTCTCAACCCTGTCTGTTCCCCTCAATATCTTGAAAGCTTTGATCAATTCCCCCGTTAACTTTCTAAATTCCAGGGAATGCAACCACAGTTTGTGTTAATCTCTCTTTATAAGTGAATACTTTGGGTCCGGGTATCATTCCGGTGATTCTACACTGCGCGCCCTCCCAGGTCAGCCTGTCCTTTTAAGGTCTGGTGCCCAGAGCTGTTCACACTGACTCCAGGTGTGGTCTAACCAGGGCTTTCTATAACTGAAGCAGGATCTCTTGTTCTCTTGCTATCAGGCCCAGCATTCGTTAACATCTTTGATTATTTTCTGTACCCTGTTCATGATCATTTTAATGATCTCTGTCGCTGTGTCCCTTATTATGAAAGATAATAACCAGCTCACTCAGGCTGCAACTCACTTCACTCTCTGACTCAAGATGTAGATGACACTTCGGAGGCTTCCCAGGACCCTGCTCTCCGAGCCCTTCTTCTGTTGGCCAAACTGGGGAAAGAGGACAAATGGTGTTTATCAGTGTTAGAGTAAAGGTCCTGCTACCTCCCCATTCCTGCTGGGAAAGACCTCATCGCAGTGCTCACTTTTTTAGCGATGAACCTTGACTGTGAGGTTTTGTGGACTATTGAACTGCAGAGGGCATCACATGAGCCATGTCCTATCTTGGTCTGACACCCAGCCGGAGGAGGGTCTGTATCACTGGGTTAGGAGTGCTGTAGCCTGGTCTGTCTGCACAACCTTCTCTTGCTGCACCTGGAACTTTCACCACTGTGATGCAGGGAAGTGTGGCAGCTAAATATGAGCACAGCAAGAGCCCATAAAGGGATGGTTGATGAATCAGTATTGCTGAGGAAGCCAGGGAGACTTCCCTTGCAAGTAGAGCTCCTGGGATCTTTTATGGCTGTCGAAAGGGCACATGTTGAATGCCTCATCTGACAGACGGCGCCTTCGACAGTGCGGCACTCCGTCAGTACCAGACTCAGGTGTTGACCTCGATTTTGTGCTCAGGTCTTGTGGGACCTGAACCTATGATCTTTGACTCAGAGGTGAGAGTGCACCTTCACTGGGGCCTTGCTCAGGCTTATTCGCCATTACTGGCAATCCCTTGTCCCAGGGATTCTGAGGCCCAGAAACCACGCAATTCTCCAGTTCAAATTCTGAGGGTAGGCCGGAAAAGTTTGGACTCCCAGTGGGGAGCAGATCATGTGACCAGGTATTGTGTGGTTGTGGTACATCACATGGTGGGGATGGCTGCCATTAGCATGCTGCTTCTGGAAGGTTCTCAGAGTTAGGGTTTCAACAGGGAAAATAAAGGACCAATGAAATCAGGCATTGACAACTGGGGAACATTCTCCAACTTACCCGCAGTAAGGACTGTACTGTCTGTAGGGGGTAGGTTACCGTGGTGGCGATTGCCTTAGCGATGGCTCCGATGATGAAGACCTCAAGCGAGAGAAGCTGGTAATACAGGAAGAGAAACATCCTGAAACATGGTCACTTCTGCGTGTCAAACTGGGCCTAAATCGAACCACAGACCATATGCTCCTGGCCCGGGCCTAGAACTCACCCCTGGATCCTGACCCATCTCCCGCTGTGAGACTGCCCCCTGGGCCAAACACCAGCCCCAGCTGGGGACTCGCTCAGCTCTATAGGCCCCAACCCCAGGGCTTTCCCCAGGCCTCACACTCAGGCCCCAAGGCAATAATCCGGACTGAGCTCATTTGAGCCATTCTAGTTTGGCCTGGGTACAACCACAACATGAACTCGGCCCAAATCTGGGACAACGGCCCCAGTTTTCTCAGTTTTGACAAATTTTCTCCTAGACTTCCCTAAAAACTCACCCAATCTTGGAGGGGTTTGAGTGGGGGTGGGGGCAGCTCCACAGGTGCTGGGCGGCCTCAGGAGTCATGGTCGAGTGGCCATTTCTCACAGGTGACCGAGTCCATTAAACTCTGGGGAAGGGGCAGCATCAGAGCAGAGTCCGATCCCACTCTCTAAGCCAAATCCCTGGCTCTCAGTCAGGAGCGGAATCCAGAATTCCCTGGGGGCACTGAGCCCAATTTCTTTTCATTCTTTGAAGGGATGAGGCCCAGCATTTGTTGCCCTTCCCTAATTGCCCTTGAACTGAGTGGTTTGCTGGGCCATTTCAGAGTCAACCACATTGCTGTGGGTCTGGAATCACATGTAGGCCAGACCGGGTGAGGACAACAGATTTCCTTCCCTAAAGGACATTAGTGAACCAGATGGGTTTTTACAACAATTGATGATAGTTTCATTATTGAGACTAGCTTTACATTCCTGATTTATTAACTGAATTTAGATTCCTCTAGCTGCCGTGGTGGGATTTGAACCCATGCCCCCAGAGCATTAGTCTGGGCCTCTGGATTACTGGTCCAGTGATATTACCACTGGGCCATCATCTCCTGCTAAATCCCCCAACTGAAGCAGATTCAGGCCCTCAGCACATGAACATGGATCACACACACAAGACCTCACGGGACTCAACACCTCCGCAACCCGATTCTGCTCCCTCAACCCTGACCAGGAGCCGAGTTTTAGACCCCGGAATCCTTACCTCAGTCCGTCCCCTCAAGAGGTGTCGCTTCAGGCCCTCGTAGAACATGAACTGGATAGCTGGGTTGAAGACGAGGAGGAGCGATGGGAAGGTGCTGCTCCACAGAGCAGGAATCCCCTCCTTCCTCACGATCTGGGTGATGGCGTCTGGAGCAGAGGGAGGAGCAGCCATGTTAGAAACCAAGGAGCCGGAGGCTGGAGAGAGTAGCGCAGAGTGCTGGACGCGCAGAGTGCTGGACGCGCAACATCTGCAAGTTCAAAGGTCAGCTGGCGTGGCCTCGCAGAACAGACATCGCCCCAACATGCAAGGTTAACCAAGACACCAGGCACAGCCCACCCCAAGCGCTGAGCGACAAACAGAAAACACTGGAAACACTCAGCAAGTCAGGGCAGCATCAGTGGGGAGAGAAACCGAATTAACGTTTCAGGTCAGTAATCTTTCACCTGAACTAGACACGTTAGAGATGCAACAGGTACAGAGAAAGATGGAGAGGAGGAAAGGCCTGTGATAGGGTGGAAGGCAGCAGAGATTAAATAACAAAAAGGAGATGGTAATGGGATATGTACAGAAACCAAAATGAGGAGGTTCTTGTGGTGCAGTGGGTAGTGTCCCTGCCTCTGAGGCAGAAGCTTCTGGGTTCGAGTCCCACTTCCAGGACCTGATGGGGGGGCATTCATAATGAGTATTAACCTGCAACTCCTTCCAACACACACCAATGGCAGGCAGTAAGACTGGGAGAGGTTCCTGGTCAGCCATGTTATAGTTAGAGCCTCTACCATCACTATCCATAGCTCCAGACTACAATGTGCATGGACTGTAACACACACAGGAACAAAAGATGGGATCTGAAGTAAGTGGTCACCTAGCAAAGGGGGCCGTGGAAAATTGTGGAAGGGCTCAGGTGGTGGAGGAGGAAGATAGGGAGATCCCAGAGTGTGGCCCACACCTCCCACTGTGCCCCGATTGGGGGATCCCTACCCTGAGTGTCAGCCCAGAGCAACCTGCCCTCACACTGGGTGAGCCAACCTCCTTTACCAGCACCAGCTCTCTGAGGAAATGGAGGCAGGGGTGAGGGCCTGATAGAGGAAAAAAAAAGGTCCTGCATTTATATAGCACCTTTCATAACCTCAGGACATCCCAAAGCAACGAAGAGGGCCGGAGGGGCCAGATGTGGGATGTGCTCCGTCCTGCCCGTGGCCCAAGCAGGATGACCTGTCCGGCTTCCACCCAACACTCCTCCCATCAGCCTCAAAATTGAGGTGGGCAGGAAACAGCCCATAATAGACCAATAATGGGCCTCATCAAGGGCAGGCAGGCCTCGGCCTAGGCCACCCCATGTAATATTGCAAACAGGTCGGGGGCGGGTGAGAAGGCCAACTGGGGAGTTTTATTGGCCACCCGCTTGTAAACTCACCAGCGGGTTTGTCCATGATGTTGAGTCAGTGAAGCTGTTTGAGATCCGCTTGATTTGGTTTGGAACAATGAACCCCCCCCAGCTCCAGACAGGGTAATGCAGCTGCTGCATCATTCAACCCACTGGACCATTGGCTCCTCAGTCAGTGATTGGTCACCTCCAGGCCACTCACAGGCGCCTGCTAGTGGTCAGGGAGGGGTCTGCAGAGGCCCAGATGTTGGTGCCCCAACACCTGGCAATTCAGGGTGGAGGGAATGACTCCACTGCGAGGAAATTAGCGTTACAAACAAAACCAAACACACTGGCGCCGGAGGTTTGCGAAATCCTGATAAAAATAAATATTTTGACATGGCGACGGAGTGCGTACCCAGAATGCCTGTGTAGCTGGTCGGATGGATGTCCTCGTTCTGGAGATTTGCCCCCTGCAGTTTGAGACGGGTGTTCACGACCCAGAGGGGGGTGGTAACAAATACGTTGACAACTCCTACAACACAAAACAAAACCCATCAAACAGCTGGGACGGAGACTGGAGACTGAGACAACAGGTCAAAAGCAGGTCCCAGAAAAATAGATCAGGAGCAGCCCACCCTCCCCAACCCTGTAAATACTGACACACTCCCCGAGGACCCCCCTGTAAATACTGACACACTCCCCGAGGACCCCCCTGTAAATACTGACACACTCCCCAGGGACCCCCTGTAAATACTGACACACTCCCCGGGGACCCCCTGTAAATACTGACACACTCCCCGGGGACCCCCTATAAATACTGACACACTCCCCGGGGACCCCACTGTAAATACTGACACACTCCCCGGGGACCCCCTATAAATACTGACACACTCCCCAGGGACCCCCTGTAAATACTGACACACTCCCCGGGGACCCCCTGTAAATACCGACACACTCCCCGGGGACCCCCTGTAGATACTGATACATTACCCGGGGAGGGACACTTCTTTGGAGCGTTCAAAATATGTTCCACTACAATCCCCACAAAAAACTACCTGCCTCACCTGGGAGATGTTTTATAAATGTGCTGGTGAGCAAATAAAAAATAAACAGAATAAGAAATGAAGATAGCAGATACACTGCAGCACTGCCTCCTGGTCTCATTCGGGCCTGGGGATGCTGGTTTGTAAAGCTGGGGATCAGATCAGCTCCTGGAGGAAAGGCTAGAACAGGGAAAATGTCAGCACTGTACAGGAGATCGTCTCTCTCTCTCCCTCCTTTGTACAATTGCACAGGATATTGGTGAGGGTGAGACTGACCTGGAGCACTGTGGGATATACTTGCACTGGGGGCAGTTTAGAGAAGGTTCACTGGGCTGATCCCTGGGATGAAGGGGTTGTCTTACATGGAAAGGTTGAACAAGTTGGGCCTATATTCGTTGGAGTTTAGGAAAACCGCTGCAGGTACACCCCACAGTGCTGTTAGGGAGGGAGTTCCAGGATTTTGACCCAGCGACAGTGAAGGAACGGTGATATATTTCCAAGTCAGGGTGGTGAGTGGCTTGGAGGGGAACTTCCAGGTGGTGGTGTTCCCATGTAGCTGCTGCCCTTGTCCTTCTAGGTGGTAGAGGTTGTGGGTTTGGAAGGTGGTATTGAAGGAGCCTTAGTGAGTTTCTGCAGTGCATCTTGTACACACTGCTGCTACTGTGCGTCGGTGGTGGAGGGAGTGAATGTTTGTGGAAGGGGTGCCAATCAAGTGGGGCTGCTTTGTCCTGGATGGTGTTGAGCTTCTTGAGTGTTGTGGGAGCTGCACTCATCCAGGCAAGTGGGGAGTATTCCATCACACTCCTGACTTGTGCCTTGTGGACGGTGGACAGGCTTTGGCTGAGTCAGGAGGTACAGTGTTTATGTGGCTGGTCCAGTTCAGTTTCCGGTCAGTGGTAACCCCCAGGATGTTGATAGGTTTGTATTGCCTCAAGTATCAAAGATTAACAAATGATCTAATTGAAGTGTTTAAGGTGACTGTAGGGTGTGATAAGCTAGATTGAAACGATTTCCTCTGGTGGGCAAGTCCAGACCACTGGGGTAAAACCTTAATGTTACGAACTGGGCCTGACAGGAGTGATGTCAGAGAGCACTGCTTCATGTAAAGGGTGATGGAAATTTGGAACTGTCTCCTGCAAGTTGCGTGGGGTCAACTGAAAATTTATAAACTGAATTTGAAAGACTTTTGTTAGGGTGGGACACTGAGGGCTACAGAACCTCAGCAGGTAGATGGAATTAAATGATCAGTCACGATCTAACTGAATTCTGGAACTGGTTTGAGGGGCTGAATGGCCTCTTCCCATGATTCCCTCGGAGAGGGCGCAGAGGCAATTTACTGGGATGGGAGTGGAGATGAAGAACCTCGGTTAGGCGCAGGAGCTTGGATTGTTCTCCCTGGAACAGAGAAGGCCAAGAAGACATTCAATAAACCGGTTGAAGACTCAGAGAGGTTTTTATGTAGCGAGGGAGGTAACTGTTACCACTGGCTGGAAGGTCAGAATGCAGAGGACACAGATTTACGACATTTGGCAAAAGAGGCAGTGGGGAGATTTCACTCAAACTCTGGGTCACACAGCAGAGTAACAGGGCAGCGAATGTAGGCACCTACCTACCAGAGATAAAACCCATCACCAGGTCCTTGCTGTTGGTGGATGGTTGGCCTTTGACCCATATTTCCTTCAAGGAATTGAAGGTGTAGAAGTATATGAAGTTTGAACAACAGAGGCTGGAGATGACGGGAAACCAGCTGCGATACACCGCCAACCTAGAACAGGAGAGAAGGCCAAGGTCATGGGGCCATCGCGCTTATTTCTGTAGCTGGTTTATGGTCATCAGCCAGTGGTCACCAGCAATCAAGACACGTCATGGAGATTTACCAACACCACACTCTGTCCTCCAAGACAGTGGCCTTCACATCAGTGACATCCGGCTACCCTGACTGAAGAAACACATGACCATCCATTCCGTTCGGTCGACCAACCGGCAGCAAGAATACTAACACGTGCTGACCTATTACAAACACAATATCCTGGCCAATCAGCAGTAAGATCCCGCCAAATTCCCACCCACTTATATATAACCACCTCTGTCCGCTGCTCGGGTCATTCCTCTAGACGATGGGTAGAGTACACTGCCCAAAACATCGAGGCCTGACACTACCCTAAGGAATTATTTCAAAGAGGTCTGGAGGGTTATGGACTGGGCGCAGGTCAATGGGACTAGCGGAATAATATTTCGGCACAGACTAGAAGGGCCGAATGGCCTGTTTTCTGTGCTGTAGTGTTCTATGGTTCTAAGTAAGAACTGCTCTTTTTCAGAGCATATTTTTACACGGTATAATCGCCCCACTCAATGTCACCGTGAAAACCTACAAACAACTTTTAATAATGTAGCTTTATGAGCAAGGTTGATGAGACTGTTGATTTTATTAAATTAATATCAATGCAAGATTAGTTCCTCAGAAGAAAATTAATAATTATAATTTTATAAACACATTAGAATTATTCAAATTCATATGTTCGCT
Source organism: Cetorhinus maximus (assembly GCF_964194155.1). Lineage (NCBI taxonomy): Eukaryota > Metazoa > Chordata > Chondrichthyes > Lamniformes > Cetorhinidae > Cetorhinus > Cetorhinus maximus. The sequence goes on along the minus strand of NC_135907.1, from coordinate 1,652,299 downwards.
TGTAATATTCATGTTATAATACGGAAATGTCTGTATTTCTGTTTCTAGCATGAATTAATCATTTGTTTCCGATATTTAATTTAAAAATCTAGGGCCCCTCTTCGTCTCTGATTCAGTGACCGGCAGACAAGCGGTGCACTTACCAACCCAACCATCGGGGGAGCCACCGAGCTTTCCCTTGGCTCCCAGCTCTACAGAGCAGGAAGGAAGCCATAAGCAAATATACACCAATCACTGCCCTGTCTGTACTCACAGTCCCTCCTCTCTGATGATCTTTGCCAGGACGACAGGGGTAGGACTCGACTTCATCCTCTCGTCCACTGCATGGGGAGAGAGAGAGAGAGAGAGAATGCATTAGTCACAGAGAACTGCCTCTGAGTAAATCAACAACTACTCTCGATCCTTCTGCCTGACTCTGGGGGCAGGGGGAATACAATGGGTAATAGTCCCCCCCCAACCCCTTCATCACTCAGCTGGCCATTCTTAGAACTTACAGCACTGAAACAGGCCATTCAGCCCATCAGGTCTTTGCTGCTGTTCCTGCTCCACACGAGCCCCCTCCCACCCCTCTCCATCTCCCACTATCATCATATCCTTTCTCCCTCGTGTGTTTATCCAGCTTCCCCTTAAATGTATCGATACTATTTACCCCAACCACTCCCGTGCGGTAGTGAGTTCCACATTCTGACCGTTTCTGAATTCTCAACTGCATTTATTAGTGAAAATGTTGTATTCATGAGCCCGAGTTTTGGACTCTGACGCCCTCTCGACCTTGACCCCGTCAAACCCCTTTGTAATGTTAAAGAGCTCTCTCAGGTCACTCCTCAGCCTTCTCGATTCTAGAGAAAAGAGCCCCAGGCTGTTGGCTCTTTTTGGATAATTATAATCTCTCAGTGAACAACATGGGGCCTCAGAGGGGAGACAGCGGCTGGAGTATGACAACGTCACTGGACTAGCGATCCAAAGGTCCAGGCTAATGCCTCCAAAGCAGCTGGTGGAATTTAAATTAAATAAATCTGGAATTTAAAGCCAGTCTCAGTAATGGTGACCATGGGACAATCGATTGTTGTAATAACCCATCTGGTTCACTAATGTCCTTTGGGGGAAGAACCTGCCGTCCTTACCTGCTCTGGCCTACACGTGACTCCAGACCCACAGAAACGTGGCTGACTCTTAAGGGATGGGCAACAAATGCTGGCCTTGCCAGTGACGACCACATTCAACGAAAGAATTGCGTGCAGTTCTCCCAGTGTGATCTAACTAAGGTCCGATTCAAATTCAACACAATCCCTCTCCTTTCCATTTTCACTCATCGTGAGCGAGTCTAGAAATCGAGGCTACTCGACCAGGTGGAGCATCGCAGTCGATTCCCGCAGCCATCCTCACCCCACCTGTACTCACCTCTGCTCTCCATGAGTGGAAGGCCGATAGGTATCAGCTGCAGGAATCCTGGCTGCTCCTTGCTCTGCCTAGCCCAGGGAAATGGAGGTCAGCTCCGGCTATAACTGCAGCTCCTGTCTGAAGGCTTGGAACAGACCAGCGATTGAAGCCGAGGCCCTTCGGTGCTCAGTGGACCTCATGTCACTAACTTTTTAACATTCTTTTTTGATGGGATGTGGGTGCCACTGGCAATTGCCCTTGAACTGAGTGTCTTGCTAGGCAGTTAAGAGTAAACCACACTGGTCACATGTAGGCCAGACTAGGTCAGGACAGCAGATTTCCTTCCCTAAAGGACATTAGTGAACATGATAATCAACGATAGTACACATTACTGAGATTAGCATTTAATTCTGGATTTAATTAATTGAATTTAAATTCCGTCAGCCGCCATGGGTGGGTTTGAACCCATGTCCCCAGAGCATTAGCCTGGGCCTCTGGATTACTCGCTCAGTGACATTACCACTACTCCACTGTCTCCCCTTGGAATCTCATAAGGGGAGAGTTGTCGGAGACATTTACAGCTCCAGTCCTGAACAGAATCTTACCTTGAAGTCTCAGGCGGGCTGTGTCCAACGGGTAGAATACAGTCATCGCTGTTACACCTCCCTGAACAGAAAAGAAAAGGAGCTGGGAGTGAAGGTGCAGACGCTACAGTGTCTAACCACTTGGATTCTGTTGTAGTGAGGGTGGGGAGGTCCAAACATGTAGAGACGCACTTGGTGCGGTAGGTTGGGTGGGGGAGAGAAACCAAGAGCAACTAGTCCCGATGTTCACGCACTGAATTCTGCCCTCACGTTAGCGGCTGTATGGATGATGTGGTTCCATGGGGATTAAACAGTCCATTCGCCTTAGGAATCTGGCTTTGATTTTACATCGTCAGTGCTTAGCGCTCAAATAAACAAACCCCCCCTCTAGGCTGACACAGCCAGCGCGGTACTGAGGCAATGCTGCACTGTCAGAGTGCCATCTTTCAGGTGAGGCATTTGCCCTCTCAGCTGGATGTAAAAAAATCCCACGACATTATTTAAGAGGAGCTCCCTGATGTCCTGGCCAATCTCTCCATTCTGGTACTGTCCCTCTAAATCCTTTCTGCGCCTTCTCCAGTGCCTTTATCCAGAACTGTGTGCAGTGCTCCCAGTGTGATCTAACCAACCAACAGCTGGAAAAAGGTTATCTGGTCATTGCTGCAGTGGGATCTTGCTGTGCGCAAATTGGTGCCACGTATCCTACATTGCAACAGTGACTGCACTTCAGAAAGTAATTCAGTAGCTGCAATGTACATTGGGACTTCCTGAACTCACTTTATCAATACAAGTTTATCACCAGCCAGAAAGAGACAGAACTTTTTAAAAATTATTCACTGATGGGATGTGGGCGTCACTGGCTAGGCCAGCATTTGTTGCTCATCCCTAATTGCCCTTGAGAAGGTGGTGTTGAGCTGCTTTCTTGAACCGCTGCAGTCCATGTGGTGTAGGTACACCCACAGTGCTGTTAGGAGGGGAGTTCCAGGATTTTGACCCAGCAACAGTGAAGGAACGGCGATATATTTCCAAGTCAGGATGGTGAGTGGCTTGGAGGGGAACTTCCAGGTGGTGGTGTTCCCATCTATCTGCTGCCCTTGTCCTTCTAGGTGGTAGTGGTTGTGGGTTTGGAAGGTGCTACCTAAGGAGCCTTGGTGAGTTTCTGCAGTGCATCTTGTAGATGGTACACACACTGCTGCCACTGTGCATCGGTGGTGGAGGAAGTGAATGTTTGTGGAAGGGGTGCCAATCAAGCGGCTGCTTTGTCCTGGATGGTATCGAGCTTCTTGAGTGTTATGGGAGTTGCACTCATCCAGGCAAGTGGGGAATATTCCATCACACTCCTGACTTGTGCCTTGTCGACGGTGGACAGGCTTTGGGGAGTCAGGAGGTGAGTTACTCACCGCAGGATTCCCAGCCTCTGACCTGCTCTTGTAGCCACAGTATTTGTATGGCTGGTCGAGTTCAGTTTCTGGTCAATGGTAACCCCCAGAAATGGTGAAGTCAAGGGGTCGGGGGGTGCGTACAAACCTCCAAACGACCCATCTACCCGATCCCTCGTACACCACCTGCCTGCACAAGGCAGAGTCTGCAGATCACGCACTGGACCAACAGCCATCTCAGGACCCATCCAACTGGAGTGGAAGCACATCATCCTCGATCCCGAGGGAGTGCTCAAGAGGAGAGAGAGACAGCTCCCCTCACTGCTGTATGGGCTTCTTTCTTAAACGATCCCTGGGTTTCCCCTTTTAAACATCAGCTTAACTCCACGGACACTCTCACCCCTCAGAGTCAACCCCGTCCACTCCAGGAGTTCAGCGTGTAATCTAGGTGGGCACGCCCGTGCAGTACCGAGGGAGGGCTGCACTGTCAGGTCTGCTGTCTCTCAGGGGGGATGTTAAACAGAGTCCAAACCTGTTGAGGAGGATGTTAATAGATCCTGAGGCGTTCTCTCATTCCCAACATCATAAAAACAATCTGCCATTGCTGGTTATGGGACCTTATTGGGCAAAACATAAACAGCTCATTACCCCTACAACAGTGACACATTCCACTGTGGTAATGGAGAGAATCCCGAGGCTGTGATGGATTATTTCTCCTCCGTCAATTCAGTTCAGATTTGGGTCATTCTTTGTAGAAAGGCCTTTCTGATATTAATCCTCAATTTATATTTTACTCGTTTAAAACTTGCATCCCCTTGTTCTAAGCTATTTAATTTAAAGTAATATTCTGGATTTACCTTCTCTATTCCTGTAACCAGTTTAACTATTGCTGTGTGATGATACCTCAGGAGGTTTTCTAGGCTGAAGGCCCCCAGGTATTGTCACTCTTCCCACATAACGCAGAGAAAAGTTACAGCACAGAAGGGGGCCATTTGGCCCATCTTGTCCATGCCAGCCCGAGGACACCCAGGTGCCCTTTCTAATCCCACCTTCCTGCACCCGGCCCATAGCCCTGCAGCTTACAGCACTTTAGGTGCAGATCCAGGTACTTTATAAAAGAGTTTAGAGTTTCTGCCTCTACCACCAACTTGGGCAGCAAATTCCAAACACCCACTACCCTCTGTGTAAAAAAGTTCTTCCTCATGTCCCCCCTACACCTTCTGCCACTTATCTTGAATCTATGTCCCCTGGTTCTAGAATTCTCCACCAAGGGAAACAATGTTATCCTGTCCACTCTCCCTGTTCCCCTCATAACATGTCCATGGAAGGTTGATGCCTGGGATACTCGGGCCAGTTACCAGGTTTATTATTGAGGGTCTGTGTCGATGGGAGACGGGGGGGAGAGGTAGGGGGGCTTCGTTAGCTGTTATTCTTCGAGTCGGATACTTTCCCTACAGACATCAGGAGGTTCAATAGGTGCCAAGAGCCCAGAAATAATCCCCATCCCTTCCAGGAGGTGAATGTGTCGGTGGTCTGGCAGCAGCTGAAGCAGCAGCAGGTTCTCTGCTGGGTGGGCAGAGCAGAGGGAGGGAGGGAGACAGCAACACTCACATCCTCCTCCTCCTCCCCTGCTAAACTTTCCATCCTGGGGGGTCTATTGCTGTCAATGCCCCCAGTCCAAGCAGCAAAAAACCCACTTCGGGGGCACGTGAAATGACATTAAGAAAAAAATCCAACTTTCCCTTTTCTCAAAGCAGATTCGCGTTTAGGAAAAATTACCCTTTGCCCCCGGGTTGTGTCTGTGACCCCCCCCTCCCCAGGGACAAAGTGCATGTTTGTGACTGTCCCCCTTCACCGGGGGAACCAGCACTTACCGCAGCCCCGGCCACAGCGTGCACCAGGCTCTCGTAAGACAAGACATGGGGCACCGACCGTCCCGACCTCCCGGTCATCTTCACCCCCCCCAGCCCCAGCCTCAGGAGCTTTGCCTGGGACACGGAATCAGCTGGAGCCGCTGCACCGGCCCGATGGCTACTCTCAGTCTCAGCGCCTCCTGATTGGCTGCCGGCTCAGTTTGCAACATTCGCCCTCCTCCGCTCGCTCCTTCCCTGATTGGACGGGAGCTCAGGTCACGTCTCCAGCATGCAAGTGATTGGTCAGATTCTGCATCCGGACGCGCCTGATTGGTTGGCTCTGGTGTCCATCACCGCTCCCCCGGGGGACAGGCAACTTTTGTTTTTGGGGCTTTGATTTTTGAGAGGGAGCTGGTGGGTCCCGAGCATCACCCGGGCACCAGGGTCCTGAGCACCAGAACAATACCAGGGTCCCGAGCATCACAAGGACACCAGGGTCCTGAGCACCAGAACAATACCAGGGTCCTGAGCACCACAAGGACACCAGGGTCCTGAGCACCAGAACAATACCAGGGTCCTGAGCACCACAAGGACACCGGGGTCCTGAGCACCAGAACAACAGAATCACAGTGCAGAAGAGGCCCTTTGGCCATTTCCAGTCTGCACCGACACGTGAGAAACACCTGACCTACCTACCCAATCCCATTGACCAGCACTTGGCCCATAGCCTTGAATGTTATGAGTGCCAAGTGCTCATCCAGGTACTTTTTAAAGGATATGAGGCAACCCGCCTCCACCACCCTCCCAGGCAGCGCATTCCAGACCATCACCACCCTCTGGGTAAAAAGGTTTTTCTTCACATTCCCCCCTAAACCTCCTGCCCCTCACCTTGAACTTATGCCCCCTCGTGACTGACCCTTCAACTAAGGGGAACAGCTGCTCCCTATCCACCCTGTCCATGCCCCTCATAATCTTGTACACCTCGATCAGGTCGTCCCTCAGTCTTCTCTGCTTCAACGAAAACAACCCAAGTCTATCCAACCTCTCTTCATAACTTAAATGTTTCATCCCAGGCAACATCCTGGTGAATCTCCTCTGCACCCCCTCCAGTGCAATCACATCCTTCCTATAATGTGGCGACCAGAACTGCACACAGTACTCCAGCTGTGGCCTCACCAAGGTTCTATACAACTCCAACATGACCTCCCTACTTTTGTAATCTATGCCTCGATTGATAAAGGCAAGTGTCCCATATGCCTTTTTCACCACCCCACTAAAGTGCCCCTCTGCCTTCAGAGACCTATGGACACACACGCCAAGGTCCCTTTGTTCCTCAGAACTTCCTAGTGCCATGCCGTTCATTGAATACTTCCTTGTCAAATTACTCCTTCCAACGTGTATCACCTCACACTTTTCAGGGTTAAATTCCATCTGGCGCTTATCTGCCCATTTGACCATCCCGTCTATATTTTCCTGTAGCCCAAGATACTCAACCTCACTGTTAACCACCTGGACAATCTTTGTGACATCCGCAAACTACTAATCCTACCCCCCACATAGTCATCTATGTCATTTATATAAATGACAAATAATAGGGGACCGAGCACAGATCCCTGTGGTACGCCACTGGACACTGGGTTCCAGTCACTAAAGCATCCTTCTGTCATCACCCTCTGCCTCCTACAACTAAAGCCAATTTTGAATCCACCTTATCAAATTACCCTGTATCCCATGTACATTTGCCTTCTTTATAAGTCTCCCATGTGGGACCTTGTCAAAGACTTTGCTGAAATCCATATAAACTACATCAGCTGCACTACCCTCATCTACACACCTGGTCACCTCCTCAAAAAATTCAATCAAATTTGTTAGGCATGACCTCCCTCTGACAAAGCTATGCTGACTATCCCTGATCAAACCTTGCCTCTCCAAGTGGAGATAGAAACTCTCCTTCAGAATTTTCTCCAATAGTTTCCCTACCACTGATGTGAGACTCACTGGCCTGTAGTTCCCTGGCTCATCTCTACAACCCTTCTTGAATAGCGGAACCACATTAGCTGTTCTCCAGTCCTCTGGCACCTCCCCCGTGGCCAGAGAGGAATTAAAAATTTGGGTCAGAGCCCCTGCTTTTCCAAACCCTACCCACCCACAGCTGTGACCTTTCAGTTAACTTCAGCTTTTTGAGGAGTTCCCCGACTCCTCCCTTTGTTGTATTCATGACTGTGTTAGTGTCGCTTCCTGCATTGTCTCTGCTGTCAACAATTTTGTTTTAAACGCTACCATTTCCACACTCACATTTACCCTTCTTCACATTTACATTTAGTCCTTCTCTGACTCTTCCGGCTTCTTTCTAGATGTCTCTCTCCATCCCCATGTGATAGGCTGAGACAGAAACTATAGACAAGTTTCAGCACAGAAAGAGGCCATTCAGCCCATCATGTCTGTCCCAGCTGAAAAAACTAGCCGCCCAATCTAATCCCACCTTCCAGCACCCGGTCTGTAGCCTTGCAGGTTACAGCACTTTAGGTACAGATCCAGGTGCCTTTTAAATGAGTTGAAGGTTTCTGCCTCTATCACCAAACCAGGCAGCGAATTCCAGGCACCCACCACCCTCTGGGTGAAGAGGTTTTTCCTTCTGTCCCCTCTAAACCTTCTACCAATCACCTTAAATCACTGCCCCCTGCTAATTGACCCCCCAGCTAGGGGGAACAGGTCTTTCCTGTCCACTCTGTCTAGGCCCCTCAATAACAACATAATGACTTCCAAAACTAACTGGATTCAGTTTATTCCCACCTGGTTCCCACTAAAGACTCCATCCCTTTGCCCAGTTTCTCTCTCTCTCTCTCTCCATTGTGTTTTGTGCTTCTGCAATGTTCTTCCTCAGCAGGGGTTTCTCAGCTGTTCCCGTCACCACCTTGGACAAGTGGGAGATCTATTTGCTGTGCTCTGTTCTCACTCCTCCCACAATAACAGCAACCCTTTCTCCTCGTCTCCTTCCCCACCATCATCCAGATTAGTCAATGACTTCCCTTGATTTTTTACCACCCAAAACACATTTCTCCATGGAAAGGAAAGAGCAGGATCTGTCCATAAAGAAAGAACTGGCATTTATCACGTGCCTTTCACAATCTCAGGACATCCCAAAGTACTTTTGAACTGCAGTCGCTATGGTAATGCAGGAAACACAACTGCCAATCTGCACACAGCAAGTTCCCACCAACAGCAATGTGATAAATGGCCAGATAATCTGCTTCATTGATGTCGATTGAGGGTAAATGTTGACCAGGCCTCCCTTGTTCTCCTTCACAATTGTGCCATGGGATCTTTTGCATCCACCTGAGAAGTTTAACATCTCATCCAAAAGATGGCATCTCTGACCATGCAGCCCTCTCTCAGCACTGCATTTTTGGGCTCAAATGTGGAGTGGGGTTTGACCTTAGCTGACTAAAAGCTGGAGTGCGCCTATTAACGTTAAGCTGCGTGAAACTTGAGTGCTTTATATTAATCTCACTGTGGTGACATTGCATTTTTATATCTGCCTAAGACTTTGCTCCCAGTGCAGGTGCACCCACAGTGCTGTTAGGGAATGAGTTCCAGGATTTTGACCCAGCGACAGTGAAGGAACGGCGATATATTTCCAAGTCAGGATGGTGAGTGACCTGGAGGGGAACTTCCATGTTCAGTCATTGAACATCAAGGGGTGATGGTTGGATTCTCTCTTGGAGATGGTCATTACCTGACACATGTGTGGCACGAATGTTACTTGCCACTTGTCAGCCTAAGCCTGGATATTGTTCAGGCCTTACTGCATTTGGATGTGGAATGCTTCAGTATCTGAGGAGTCGCAAATGCTGCTGAACATTGTGCAATCATCAGCGAACATCTCCACTTCTGATCTTATGATGGAAGGAAGGTCATTGTTGAAGGAGCTGAAGATGATTGGGCCGAGGACACTACCCTGAGGAACTCCTGCAGTGATGTCCTGGAGCTGAGTTGACTGATCTCCAACAACCACAACCATCTTCCTTTGTGCTAGGTATGACTCCAACCAGTGGAGAGTTTTCCCCTGATTCCCATTGACTCCAGTTTTGCTAGGACTCCTTGATGCCACACTCTGTCAAATGCTGTGTTAATGTCAAGGGCAGTCACTGTCACCTCACCTTGGGAGTTTAGCTCTTTTGTCCATGTTTGAACCAAGGCTGTAATGAGATCAGGAGCTGAGTGGCCCTGGCGGAACCCAAACTGGGCGTCAGTGAGCAGGTTATTGCTAAGCAAGTGCCGCTTGATAGCACTGTTGATGACCCCTTCCATTACTTTACTGATGATCGAGGGTAGACTGATGGTAATTGGCCGGGTTGGATTTGTCCTGCTTTTTGAGTACAGGACATTCCTGGACAATTTTCCACATTGTCGGGTAGATGCCTGTGTTGTAGCTGTACTGGAACAGCTTGGCTAGGGGCGCAGCAAGTTCTGGAGCACAAGTCTTCAGTACTATTGCCGGAATATTGTCAGGGCCCATAGCCTTTGCAGTACCCAGTGCCTTCAGCCGTTTCTTGATATCACGTGGAGTGAATCGAATTGGCTGAAGACTGGCATCTGTGATGCTGGGGATCTCCGGAGGAGACCGAGATGGATCATCGACTCGGCACTTCTGGCTGAAGATTGTTGCTAATGCTTCAGCCTTATCTTTTGCACTAATGTGCTGGACTCCTCCATCATTGAGGATGGGGATATTTGTGGAACCTCCTCCTCCAGTGAGTTGTTTAATTGTCCACCATCATTCACGACTGGATGTGGCAGAACTGCAGAGCTTAGATCTGATCTGTTGGTTGTGGGATTGCTTATCTCTGTCTATCACTTGCTGCTTATGCTGTTTGGCACCCAAGTAGTCCTGTTTTATAGCTTCACCAGGTTGACACCTCATTTTTAGGTATGTCTGGTGCTGCTCCTGGCATGTCCTCCTGCACTCTTCATTGAACAAGGGTTGATCCCCTGGCTTGATGGTAATGGTAGAGTGGGGGATATGCTGGGCCATGAGGTTACAGATTGTGTTCGAGTACAATTCTGCTGCTGCTGATGGCCCACAGCAACTCATGGATGCCCAGTCTTGAGTTGCCAGATCTGTTTGAAATCTATCCCATTTAGCACGGTGGTTGTGCCACACAACATGATGGAGGGTATCCTCATTGTGAAGGCAGGACTTCGTCTCCACAAGGACTGTGTGGTGGTCACTCCTACCGATACTGTCATGGACAGATGCATCTGCGGCAGGCAGGTTGGTGAGGATGAGGTCAAGTATGTTTTTTTCTCTTGTTGGTTCCCTCCCCACCTGCCGCTGACCCAGTCTAGCAGCTATGTTCTTTAGGACTCGGTCAGTAGTGGTGCTACTGAGCCACTCTTGGTGATGGACATTGAAGTCCCCCACCCAGAGCATATTCTGCACCCTTGCCACCCTCAGTGCTTCCTCCAAGTGGTGTTCAACATGGAGGAGCACTGATTCATCAACTGAGGGAGGGCGGTACGTGGTAATCAGCAGGAGGTTTCCTTGCCCATGTTTGGTCTGATGTCATGAGAGTTCATGGGGTCTGGAGTTGATGTTGAGGACTCCCAGGACAACTCCCTCTCGACTGTAATACCACTGTGCTGTCACCTCTGCTGGGCCTGTCCTGCCGGTGGGAAAGGACATAGGGGATGGTGATGATGGAGTCTGGGATGTTATCTGTAAGGTATGATTCTGTGAGGATGACTATGTCAAGCTGTTGCTTGACTAGTCTATGAGACAGCCCTCCCACTTCTGGCACTGGGCCCCAGATGTTAGTAAGGAGGACTTTGCAGGGTCGTTTCCGGTGTCTAGATTGATGCCAGGTGACTTTGTAGTGGTTTGTTACAACTGAGTGGCTTGCTAGGGCATTCCAGAGTTAACCAGAGTCACATGTAGGCCAGACCAGGTAAGGACAACGGACTTTCTTCCCTAAAGGGCATTAGTGAACCAGATGGGTTTTTACAACAATCGACAATGGTTTCATGGTCATCATTAGGTTTTTAATTCCAGATTTTTTATTCCAATGTCTGCCGTGGTGGGATTACCCTGGGTCACTAATCCACTATGTCATCACCTCCCCCTGTTATAAAGAACAGTGCAAAAGACAAGGGTGAGTGTGGACAGAACAGGATCAAGTTCAGTCTGTGCTCATGCCCCATCCAACCTCACATGTAAAGGATGGTCAAGAGGGCCAGGAGCCAGCAAGAAATCAACTCACTTGTCTCTCTCTCTCTCTTTGCTGCTCATTTAGATAAGTAAATCATATAAAAGTACATTTTTGCAATAATTTAATTTGTGGTGCACATGAAAGTGAAAACCAGCGAGTCCTTCAAAAACATGTTATGCGATCAACATGCAACAATGAACATCAAACAATGTCCCACGTCAACAACGGGCAATGAAAACTCCCACCAAGAACCTTTGAAAGAATAGTGTTCAAACTGTGAATGATTGCGAGAGGTTTTCTGATTAAAGTTTATCCAGGAAGTTGATGAATCTGCCACTGACTGCCATCGACTTGGTGCCTGAAGCAAACATCTTGGCAGCCTGCGAGCACAGAAAGAGAAAGTTAGGGACTGGGTTTGCAGAGTCTGACATCACCGAGCCCACAGCCAAGGAAGTACTTTTTTGAAGTGCAGCCAATTTGTAATTTAGTGAAAAACAACCAATTTATGCACAGCAAGCTCCAACAAACAGCAATGTGATAATGCCCAGATAATCAGTTTTTCTGATATTGATTGAGGGATAAATATTGGTCCAAGACTCTGGACAGAAGCCTCTCGCTTTTCCTCAAAATAGGGCCATGGGATCTTTTACATCCACCTGAGCAGGCAGGTGGGGCCTCAGTTGAACACATGCAGCATCTCTAACAGCATCTCCTCAGTGCTGCACTAAAAATGTCATCCTGCATTTTGTGTACAAATCCCTAGAGTGGGACTTGAACCCACAACCTCCTGACTCAGAGGATGAGTGACGTGACAATGACACTCATTAAATTAGGATATCTCAGCTGTGTAATATTGTGCTGACTTCTCTCTGAATTTCTTTACAGTATGACAGGTGGCATCTCTGCATGTCTCCTTGCCCCTCCTGAAGAACACTCAAAGGGCCCACATTAATGTTCCTGTCACAGTAAGTGCTCACTTTTACCATACCCTTTTTAGTAATCTCTTTGATCTGCTCCGTGGCAGACGCAGGTGAGATGTGGGTCTCGGTAGCAAGAACCTGCGACCCCCATCTCCACCAGCAAGGCATCAGGTGTTTCCACTCCCATCAGACTGCGAGCTATTAACTGATTCCTGTGCAATGAGGTAGCAGAGAAAAAAAAATGAGAGGGAATGTCATTCCGGCATTTCCAGAAGCTAAAAATCTGCATGCGTTACTATGGTTACTAAAACATAAAGGGATCTGACCCAGCTTCAGAACTGAGATCACTTTGTGTGAGAGGATTTAATCTGGCTCCTGAGCTGACACAAAAATGTCTCTCTTCTCTTAGGCAGTTCCTTGGATTCGAGGTTCGATGGGTTCTGAGAAGGCTCGATCTGCAGATTCTCTCCCGGGTGGTGCGTGAAGGGCTGGGTATTTGGGTCGTTTGCAGGTTTATACGCTCCCTCTGAATCCTCGACTTCACCTCTGCACCTTCCTGATGAAATCTCTCAATGTTAAAAAGCAAAATACTGCAGATGCTGGAAACCTGAAATAAAAACATAAAAGGCTGGAAAAACTCAGCAGCTCTCTCTCCACAGATGTTGCCAGACCTGCTGAGCTTTTCCAGCATTTCATGTTTTTAGTTCAAGTCTCTCAGTGCGTTTGGTGCCTTCCTGAATGAACCTTCTCCATTTTGTTCGGTCACAAGCCAGGGACTCCTGTGTGTTGGCCGGTGTGTTTGACCTCTTCAGAGATATTTTGAGGACACCCCTAAGGTGTTCCCGCTGTCCTCCTGGGAATTTCCTGCTTCCACTGAGTCCTGAGTAGAGCAATTACTTTGGGCATCTAGTGTCAGGCCGATGAATGAGGTGTCCCGAGTGATTAGTGCCTCGGTGCTGGGTCATGTCGGCTCGGGAGAGGACGCTGATGCTGAGCCACCTTTGTTGGCACCGGATTTGGAAGATCTTGCTGGTGGTACTTCTCCCGTGCTTTGAGGTTATTGGGACACCAATGTGCTGGTACTGTAGCTACTTCATTTTGAACCTTAATACAAAATGTGCAAATTCAGAAGAAGAGTGCCCAAAGTGTTTCCAACTCTTGTACATGTTCGAACCAGATACTGGGTATGATCTGCCCCGTACTTACTTCCCTCTCTCTATGCCTTCCTCAGTTATCTTGCCGTTGTCCACTTGTCTGACATGAGACACAGCTGCATGGATTACCCAGAACATCAGTGCACAGTGTTCAGTAGAACAAGTGGCTTATTCAACCTGCTAGTAGATGTACTTAAGTCACCGTTGGATTGAAGCTACACCGAGCTCAATCCTGCCTTCAACTAGCATTCACTCAAACATTTGTCACGCCAAAGATCACTAAACAGTGATCAAGAGCTGTGGCTAACCTGCATCACAGTTTGAGTCAGGTCCTGTCCTGACCCAATGGCCACACATACACACAGCACTGCCAAATAATGTCAATGAGCGGTGGGTGGGATAGGACCAGGAGTGGGGGCCGTGAGTAACTTTCTCTTGCACTCGGGCCCAGGGCTCCGAGGCCAATTACAGAACACCGACCTGCAGAAACCAGTGAATGAACACCCCTTATAGCTCAGCCCACCACTCGTGGATGGGAAAACCAGCAGGGATCAGGTCTCTGCTACCAGATCACCAGGGGATGCTGGCAAATCCCTCCTCAACCACAGCTCCCGCCAAGTCAGTTACCCAAGGGTTAATTTTACCCCAACCTGCCTGCTCGGAGACTGATGGGATCGGGAGAAATGCTGGTTTGGCTGCCCACTGAAGCGAAGGGAGAGAAATACTGGGTGGGGTGGAAAACTGACACCCGGCCCATCCTGTCAGTCCAGCCCATTGAGTTAAATTACATCCCGAGTTTCAAGCAGCTTTCTTTGGAATTCCTCCGACTTTTAATGCTGGGGTCCAGCTCCAGTGAGAGGGAAGGGGTGGGGACAATGAAAAGCACCAATTTCTATTTGGTTTATTCCAGTTATTTTGGTGCACTCTGCAGTCCTGTATGTGCGCAGCCACTCTGTTCGCAAAGCTCCACCAGTGACACCATGAACCAGCTTTTTTAAATTCGTTCACGGGATGTGGGCTTCACTGCCTAGGCTAGCATCTATTGCCCATCCCTAATTGCCCCTTGAGAAGGTGGTGGTGAGCTGCCTTCTTGAACCGCTGCAGTCCATGTGGTGTAGGTACACCCACAGTGCTGTTAGGGAGGGAGTCTTGCACACCTCTGCAAGGCTCTCTCTCTCTCTCTCTGTCTCTGTCTCTCTCTCTCTCTCTCTCTTTCTCTCTCTCTTTCTCTCTCTCTCTGTCCAGAAAACCATTCCCATCATGTTACAACACGGCATAACTCCAGCCATACATTGAACCTGCATGAGGCCAACAGAAAGGGCAGTGTTTGAACTTAAAACTCAATCTCTATAAGCCTCAAAAACCTCATACTATTAAACCCAATACTTGCCCCTTCAGCCTAAATATAGGTCAAAGCTCATATTATGTAACCATTAATAACAAATTGTATTGATGCTGATATTGATTTCACATTGTAAAAGGCATCATCAAACAAAACTTGTCACTCAGCTACGTTAGAAAATAAGAATTTTCCTCCTTAGGCCTAAGAGGGTTGATGGGATATGACAGAGGTGTTCAACATCATAATGGGTTTCCACGGGGTGACTAAGGAGAGACTGTTTCTGGTGGCAGAAAAGGTGGTAACCAGAGGACACTGATTTCAGGTGATTGGCAAGAGGGGAAAAAGCTAATGTACACAGTGAGTTTTGACTTTGAATGCACTGTCCGGAGGAATTTTGGAAGCAAATTCAATAATAACTTTCAAAATGGAATTGGATAATTACATGAAGGGGAATGGTTACAGGGCTATGGGGGAAGAGCAGGGAGTGGGTCTAATTGGATAGCTCTTTCGAAGAGCCAGCACAGGCACAATGGGCTGAATGGCCTCTTTCTGGGGCGGAGAGGTTTAAGGAGAGAATTCCTAGAGTTTGGGTCCAGGCAGTTGAAGGAATGGTGGGAGGGTGAAGATCGGGAATATAGCAGGCAAGAGGCCTGGATTGAAGAGGTGGAAAGATCCTGATAGATTGTGGAGTGGTTGAGTTTACAGATATAGAGAGTCAAGGCCATGGAGGGATTTGAACACCACAATGAGAATTTTAAAAACAAGGCATTGCTGGTCAGTGGTAGGTCAGTGAGCACAGGGGATAATGGGCAAGACAGGACCTGGTGCAAGTAAGGGGTGGGGAGCAGAAATTTGGTTGTGTTAAGTTATGGAGGGTGGAAATGGGAGGCAGGCCTGGAGAGAATTGGAATAGTCGGGTTTGTGGTAACAAAGGGGTAGTGAGGGCTTCAGCAGCAGATAAGCTGAGGCATTTGGCAACTGATCAAATTACAAATTACAAACATTCCCCCTAAAAATATGAGGAACGGGGATTTTAAAAGCAGGAGAGGCTGGAGTCCCAAAAGCTGCCTTGTACCCTCCCTACGCTGGGGAGATGTATCAGGTGTTGGGTCCAGGGCTCACGGAGGTGGAAGTTTGTCGATCGCCTCACCCAATAACCAAGAAAGAAAGTACATCCGATTCTCTGCCTACTAGTTCCAACTCGCTCCTTACCTCCAACATATTAGGCCTTGGCGCCAGCGTGACTGTTTCCGCTCCTCTTACCAAATAGTTCCAGGGCTGCCTTGATCAGCTGGTCGGGAAGTCACACCTAAAAACATAAAACTACAGTGAGCAAGAGATGAAGAAAAAAACCAGTAGAACCAGAATTATTCAGTGAGGTAAATGGGCCCCTCAGGGTGGAATATGAGGCGATGCATCAATGACTGAGCAGGGGGAGCTTTTATACCTCAAACTCGCTTCTTTGGATCATCTAATCAAACTGCCCAGGGTCATTCAGCCAAGACCCACTTTCTCCACTTTAAAACTGATACATTTATCAGTGGACAGCTCTCTGACTGATCTCCAACCCAATGCTAAATGTCCGGGCTGTGTGGGCTGTCATAGTCAATTCTACAGAGCACTGAACATTCAGGCAGCAATTAAACCTCTGGCTAGATCTACAATGCAAAGTCTGCAAAACCGATTAAGATACTCGGTCACCTGACTGTGCACTCATCCCAACAACTCCTGCTCTGGCTTGTGATTGAGCCTTTGCCTGATGCAGCATCCTGCTACAGGACAGGAACTGTGTATGAGTGGCACATAACAAAAACAGAGTTACCTGGAAAAACTCAGCAGGTTTGGCAGCATCGGTGGAGAAGAAAAGAGTTGAAGTTTCGAGTCCTCACGACCCTTCAGCAGAACTGAAGTATAGTTAGGAGAGGGGTGAAATATAAGCTGGTCTAAGGTGGGGGGCGGGGGGAGAGAGAAGTTGAGGGTGGGGTGATTGTGGGGATAAGCAAGCAGTGATAGGAGCAGATAATCAAAAGATGTCACAGACAAAAGGATCAAAGCGGTGTTGAAGGTGGTGATATTATCTAAGAAAAGTGCTAATTAAGAATGGATGGCAGGACACTCAAGGTACAGCTCTAGTGGGGGTGGGGTGGAAAGACTA
Source organism: Cetorhinus maximus (assembly GCF_964194155.1). Taxonomy (NCBI): domain Eukaryota; kingdom Metazoa; phylum Chordata; class Chondrichthyes; order Lamniformes; family Cetorhinidae; genus Cetorhinus; species Cetorhinus maximus. The sequence continues at coordinate 1,635,323 of NC_135907.1, read as the reverse complement.
ACAAGGTATTAGTTGTAGATTTAAAAATAATGGAAATAGGTGGGAAAAGAAGAATCTATATAAATTATTGTAAAAAACAAAAGGGAGGGGGAAGAAACGGGATGGGGATGGGGGGAGGGGGAGTTTAAGATCTAAAGTTGTTGAATTCAATATTCAGCCCGGAAGGCTGTAAAGTGCCTAGTCGGAAGATGAGGTGCTGTTCCTCCAGTTTGCGTTGGGCTTCACTGGAACAATGCAGCAAGCCAAGGACAGACATGTGGGCAAGAGAGCAGGGTGGAGTGTTAAAATGGCAAGCGACAGGGAGGTTTGGGTCTTTCTTGCGGACAGACCGCAGGTGTTCTGCAAAGCGGTTGCCCAGTTTGCGTTTGGTCTCTCCAAAGTAGAGGAGACCGCATTGGGAGCAACGATTGCATTAGACTAAGTTAGGGGAAATGCAAGTGAAATGCTGCTTCACTTGAAAGGGGTGTTTGGGCCCTTGGACGGTGAGGAGAGAGGAAGTGAAGGGGCAGGTGTTGCATCTTCTGCGTGGGCATGGGGAGGTGCCGTGGGAGGGGGTTGAGGAGTAGGGGGTGATGGAGGAGTGGACCAGGGTGTCCCGGAGGGAACGATCCCTACGGAATGCCGCCAGGGGGGGTGAAGGGAAGATGTGTTTGGTGGTGGCATCATGCTGGAGTTGGCGGAAATGGCGGAGGATGATCCTTTGAATGCGGAGGCTGGTGGGGTGATAAGTGAGGACAAGGGGGACCCTATCATGTTTCTGGGAGGGAGGAGAAGGCGTGAGGGCGGATGCACGGGATATGGGCCGGACACGGTTAAGGGCCCTGTCAACGACCGTGGGTGGAAAACCTCGGTTAAGGAAGAAGGAGGACATGTCAGAGGAACTGTTTTTGAAGGTAGCGTCATCAGAACAGATGCGACGGAGGCGAAGGAACTGAGAGAATGGGATGGAGTCCTTACAGGAGGCGGGGTGTGAGGAGCTGTAGTCGAGGTAGCTGTGGGAGTCGGTAGGCTTGTAATGGATATTGGTGGACAGTCTATCATCAGAAATTGAGACAGAGAGGTCAAGGAAGGGAAGAGAAGTGTCAGAGATGGACCATGTGAAAATGATGGAGGGGTGGAGATTGGAAGCAAAATTAATAAATTTTTCCAGGTCCCGACAAGAGCATGAAGCAGCACCGAAGTAATCATCGATGTACCGGAGAAAGAGTTGTGGGAGGGGGCCGGAGTAGGACTGGAACAAGGAATGTTCCACATACCCCATAAAGAGACAGGCATAGCTGGGGCCCATGCGGGTACCCATAGCCACACCTTTTATTTGGAGGAAGTGAGAGGAGTTAAAGAAGAAATTGTTCAGTGTGAGAACAAGTTCAGCCAGATGGAGGAGAGTAGTGGTGGATGGGAATTGTTCGGGCCTCTGTTCAAGGAAGAAGCTAAGGGCCCTCAGACCATCCTGGTGGGGGATGGAGGTGTAGAGGGATTGGACGTCCATGGTGAAGAGGAAGCGGTTGGGGCCAGGGAACTGGAAATTGTTGATGTGACGTAAGGTGTCAGAGGAATCACGGATGTAGGTGGGAAGGGACTGGACAAGGGGAGAGAGAAGGGAGTCAAGATAACGAGAAATGAGTTCCGTGGGGCAGGAACAGGCTGACACGATCGGTCTGCCAGGACAGTTCTGTTTGTGGATTTTGGGTAGGAGGTAGAAGCGGGCCGACCGAGGTTGGGCGACTATCAGGTTGGAAGCTGTGGGAGGAAGATCTCCAGAGGAGATGAGGTCAGTGACAGTCCTGGAAACAATGGCTTGATGTTCAGTGGTGGGGTCATGGTCCAGGGAGAGGTAGGAGGAAGTGTCTGCGAGTTGACGCTCAGCCTCCGCGAGGTAGAGGTCAGTGCACCAGACAACAACAGCACCACCCTTGTCAGTGGGTTTGATGACAATGTCAGGGTTGGACCTGAGAGAATGGAGTGCAGCAAGTTCAGAGAGAGACAGGTTAGAGTGGATGAGAGGAGCAGAGAAATTGAGATGACTAATGTCACGCTGACAGTTCTCAATGAAAAGATCAAGAGGAAGTAAGAATCCAGAGGGAGGGGTCCAAGTGGAGGGAGAATATTGGAGGTGGGTAAAAGGATCCGTTGAACGGGGAGAGGACTCCTGCCCAAAGAAGTGAGCACGGAGACGAAGACACGGAAGAAGAGTTCAGCATCATGCCGAGCCCGAAATTCATTGAGATGAGGGAGTAAGGGTATGAAACTAAGTCCTTTGCTGAGCACTGAACGTTCAGCATCGGAGAGGGGAAGGTCAGGGGGTATGGTGAATACGCGGCTGGGGCTGGGATTGGAAGATGGGGTGGGGACAGAGGGACAGGCAGGGGTGGAGGGTCCCAGATGGGTGTTGGTGTCGATGAGTTGTTGGAGCTTGCGTTCCTTAGCACTTGAGAGAAAGAGAAAAAGTTTCTTGTTGAGGCGTTGGATGAGGCGAAGAATAAAATGAAACTGGGGGCACGCGCAGCTTTGAAAAAGGGTGCGGCGGTGCTGCTGGAGGGAGAGGTCGAGTGTGTTCATATGGCGGCGCATGGCACTGAGCGTGGATCTCAGAATGTGACGGGAACAGCAAGTCCGAGGAGCGTTGTATGTCCCGGAGATACCTGTAATCCTGGGTGGGTTCGAAACAAGAGGGATGGAATTTCAGTTGAAATCCACGTGGGGTGAGACGGAGACGGAGACAGTCACTGAGAAAGGAAATATGGCTGTGAAAGCGGGTTTTAGTAAACACCTTGTCAAACACCAGGAGAGAAATGGAAAGCAATGAAGGTGAACAGGGCAGAAGAGACAGACGGAAATCCTGTCGGAGAACAGAGCAGTACTTCTTCAGGGAAGGCATTTCTTGAAGAGAGGTGGCAGTCAATTAAACACAGAAAAAAACATCAACTCTTTTCTTCTCCACCAATGCTGCCAGACCTGCTGAGTTTTTCCAGGTAACTCTGTTTTTGTTTTGGATTTCCAGCATCCGCAGTAGCTTTTAGCTTTTTGTTTTTATGAGTGGCACATGTCTAGCGTGTATACATACGTTCATTCTGCTTTGGGCAGATGGTCTTGATCTCATTGAGGTGATTAAAAAGGGACTTCCAGTTGAACTGGTCCAGTTCTGAACCGGGAAATGAAGTCCAGTTCCACGAGCGCTTTGCCCACAATGTCAGAATGCCCTCTTGTCAGGCCACAAGTCATCGCTTAACAGCTTTCGAGCGGTAGAGTTATCACCGCGAATTTCTCTCTCAGTAACGTCGTGTGAGTACACTAGAGAAGCCGGAGGGTGTTTTTCCCTTAAAGAGAAGGCTGAGAGGAGATTTAAGAGAGGTGTTCAAAATCCCGAAGGGCTTTGATGTAATAAGTGAAGAGAAAGTGATTCCAATGGCAGGGGTGTCAGGTTTAAGGTAATTGGTAAAGATGGGCGAGACGAGGAGAGTTTGTTTTATTCAGTGAGCTGTTTTTGAGCACGAATGCGCTGCCTGAAAGGGCGCTGGAAATAGATTCAATAACATCTTTCAAAAGGGTATTAAACACATCGCAGGATTTGGAAAATTTTCAGGGCAATGGGAAAGAACAGGGGAGTGGGACTAATTAGATCGCTCTTTCACAAATCCAGCACAAGCATAGTGGGCTGAAGGGCTTCCTTCTGTCCTGTATCAGTCTATGATGCAGTGCTCCTGCTATGCAGTGAGGTGGCCCCTCTAGTAGGGAATCAGTGAAATTCATTAACAGAGTCTACCTGTCATAAGAACTTAAACAGCAGCAGGAGAAGGCCAAGGCCCTTTGAGCCTGCTCCATTGTTTTATATGCTCATGGCTGATCTTTGATTTCAAATCCACTTTGCTGCCCACTCCCCATATCCCTTGATTCCCTTAAGAGTCCAAAAATCTATTGATCTCGGTCTTGAATATACTCAATGGCTGAGCAACCCCAGCTTTCCGGGGTAGAGATTTCTAAACGTTCACCACCGTCTGAGTGAAGAAACTTTTCTTCACCTTTAATCGGATTTTTGCCATTGAGGCACGAAGCCACAGTCGGAAAATCTCCCAATGTGGAAGAACGGTCTCCATGGCAACGACCACGGCCCAATGCCCCTGGGGGCAGTTTGGAGGCGACTGTCGAGGTGGGCTGGTTAGAAGATCCGCCTCAGTTCTCTGAGGCTTTTGCCGATTTGTATACGGGGCTGTTAGGCCCTCTAGCCCTCGACCCCCAACGCCTCCCACCCACACCCCCATGCCCCCCACCCTCCCATGCCATCTCTATGCCCCCTCATACATCCCATCTGGCAACTAATCAAATTACAAATTACACATTCCTCCTAAAAACATGAGGAATGGGGATTTTAAAGGAAGAGAGGCTGGAGTCCCAAAAGCTGCCTCGTATCCTCCCTAAGCCCCACAGCCACTCACCTAGTATCCACTATGGGGCACGCTCAGGAGCCATGTGGAGATGAAAAGAAATTAAACTTCTAATAAGCCAAGAGAGCTCTAACTCTTGATACTTAAAAAAAAACTCTCATTCATAAACCCATTCAAAGATTTTAACTCTCTTTGAGTGGTTAATCTGTTATGGAAACAACCAAACTTCTATTCACTAACCATATCAAAGATAGTTAATCCTTTAATAACCTCTAATAATCAAAATGTGAACTAGGCCCCCTGCTGAGATAAGTGGTTTTAGAGCTTTTGAAACTCAGTCATGCATTCATAATTGGCTCAGCTGTAATAACAACCCTTGAGAAATGTCAAAAATGAAGTCTATTGAAACTGAAGGAACAGATGGTATTTTTTTCTAAGCTACACCAGATGACCTGCTAATCAACCCACAGTGGATGTTTGTTTTTTACTCTAACTGACAACTGCAGCCCTGTTTTTTTCTTATTTTTAAAGATCTGATGATGGAAATATCTTCAGATCGTGGCACTTAAATGGATCTTATCCACCCCTCAAGAATGTTTATGTCTCCTCCATAAATTCCTGACTCCTTAGTCCTAAATCGCTGACCCACTGTCCTGAGACAATGCCCCTGTGTTCTAGGCTCATGAGCTGGGGAAACAGCCTCTCAGAATCATATATGTTTCAATGAGATCACTTCTGATCCTCTAAGGTCCAGAGACGCCCATTCTACTCACTCTCTCCTCGTGGGACAGCCCTACCATCCCAAGAATCAATCTAGCAAACCTTCGCTGCGCTGCCTCTTAAGACCAGTGAATCCTTCCTTAGGTACAGTGACCGAAACTTTACACAGTGCTCCTGGCATGGTCTCACCAAAGCCCTGTACAATTGCAGCAAGACTTGCTCTCTTGTACTGGAATACCCATTGCAAGAAACAAAGGGTAAAAACTGTTGGGTTCCTCAGCTCAGGAATCTCGTGATCTCTTACTAAACTTTACCGAGTCCCTCACACTTATTAACTCTAAGAGATTGAATTTTTGTGGGGATTCTCCTGACTGTCCTCTGTAACTCTGGTGGGAGTTGCACAGAACTCCACGTTGGTAATGGATCTTCTGCTTACCCAGGCTAATTGGGTACACTGTACAAATTCAGTCTCTAAATAGCTACAGCACTCATAACTGAGTGGACTATGTAACAGAGTGACATTCATCTAAACCACGGCACTAAATGCAATCCCTCTGTATAGGTTTGTCATGCATATTTACCTATTCCCACCAGTGCCATCCGTCCAACACAGAAATACTTCTTGACATATTTATGTAGCTATAAAAAGCATATAAAATATACAAACATTAAATAAACACACATTTAAAAAAAAACACTACAGACCCAACCAAATAACAGCAATTAAACCCGGTGTCAGGCTGGTCAGGTGGGAGGTTAGACTGAACTCCCCTCCCCCCACCCTGATTAGGGCAGCAAGCTGTTGCGTGGGGTCAAAGTGTCCTGGTTGACCAAACTTTACAGAACTGACCTACTGCAGGAAAATGAAAAGCCAGTTTTAGACGAACTGAATTCAGATCCAAAGCCTCTTGTACTCTGTCGTTCGGGAGTTATAGACTGCTCTGTACTGAGTACTGGGACCTGTACTGAGGATACACACATCGGATTACAGCACAGAAACAGGCCATTCAGCCCAACCAGTCCAGGCTGATGTTTCTGCCCCACTTGAGCCTCCTCCATCTTTCCTCATCTAAATCTACCATCCTAACCCTCTACTCCCTTCACCCTCAAATGCCTGTCGAGCACCCACTTAGATGTATCTATACTATTCCCTTCAACCACTCCCTGTGGGAGCGATTTCTACATTCTCACCACTCTTTCGGGAAGGACGTTTTTTTTCCTGAATTCCCAACTGGATTTCTAACAGCAGTTGGGAGGAAAAAGCACAGGGTGTGGAACCGAGATACACCTGATGTTGGCCAAATACTGAGAAGCATAAGAGAGGAAATAAAACAGGAAGCACTGAGTAGATGTTTCAGGGCTCATTTAGTGCTCTCTTAAAACTAATGAACCAAAGCACATGTCCTGGAGTCTGATTCAGACAGAGGGAGGTCATGTTCCTATAGCTACAAATACTGGGAATGGAGGAGCTTTACAGTAAAACAGAGGAAGTGAATAGAACACAAAGATGTTAACAGAAGCAGCAACATTCTCATTCACCTATCCACGATCCTCTCTCCACTCCAACCTCTACGCCAGGTTCCTTGGACTCTTGGTTTTGTGTGGGGGAATCCATCAAGCTCCATCTACATGGTGAGAATGTAGAAATCACTACCACAGGGAGTGGTTGAAGGGAATAAGTATAGGTACATCTAAGTGGGTGCTCAACAAACATTTGAGGGTGAAGGGAGTAGAGGGTTAGGATGGTAGATTTAGATGAGGAAAGATGGAGGAGGCTCAAGTGGGGCAGAAACACCAGCCTGGACTGGTTGGGCTGAATGGCCTGCTTCTTTTTAACAAACAGGGTGGGAAATAATTGACTAAGATCATACGAACTAGAAACAGGGGTAGGCCACTTGGCCCCTTGAGTCTGCTCTACAATTCTATAAGATCATGGCTGATCTGACTATGGCCTTAACCCCACTTTCCTGCCCGCCCCCATAACCCTTGACTCCCTTGTAGATAAAAAGTATCTGTCTAACTCAGCCTTGATTATATTCAATGACCCAGCCTCCACTGCTCGCTGGGGTAGTCCTCATCTTTTTTAAAATTTGTTCAAGGGATGTGAGCTTCGCTGGCTCAGCCAGCATTTATTGCCCATCCTCAACTGCCCTTGTGCAGAGGCCATTTAAGAGTCACATGTAGGCCAGACCAGGTAAGGACGGCAGATTTCCTTCCCTAATGGGCATTAGCGAACCAGATGGGTTTTTAATGACAATCAGCAATGGTTTCATGGTCATCATTAGACTTTTAATTCCAGATATTGATCTCCATCTTAATCCCTTTAATTTTAAACTGTGTCCCCCTCATTCTAGATTCTCCCCGAAGGGGAAACACCCTCTCAGGATCCACCTTGTCAAACGCCCTCAGAATCCTATGTGTTTCAATCAGATCACCTCTCATTCTTCTAAACTCCAGTGAATATAGGCCTAACCTGCTCAACCTTTCCTCATAAGACAAACCCCTGCGAGTGAACCTTCTCTGAACTGTTTTCAGTGCAAGTATGTCCCACCTTAAGGAAGGTATTCCCACATCTCTCTCTCCCACATAACCACAGCCTGGACTAAATTCCATTAGGAATACAGATAAGAGGAAAATTTGATTCATTTCTAAAACCAAAACAGCACTGGTCAGTAGTATGACATCTGAAATAAAGTCTCCGCTGCAATTTAAGCATCTGTTTAACATTCCTTGTTTCAAGTTTTGCTGAAAAAAGAGACATGCTGTGGAAACTTTTCATCTTGTACTCATCAGGACAGGAGCAAGAATGCCCAATTTCACAGTGAGCAACAATTTATACTGCATGAGAAAGGGTGCTGATTGGTTGGCAAGTCAATTCTGATTGGTCAAGACGTTGCCATGGAGATTACACGAGGAAACTATTGTCCCCCCATGCTTTTGTTTAATTCAGAAAAGGTGCAATGCCTGGACATGTTCCTTTTGCCTGCATAGGACAGGTCGCTGTGTATGAATATATGTGACTTCTAGCATGTATAAGTGAGCTACATTGTGAGCCTGACTGGTAATCTTAAAATTCGTTGTTAGTATAATTCTGGCACACTCAGAATTGTTCAGCAAGTGCTGTTTAATCGCAGAATCACAGCTAACGTTAGACACTATGTCCTGAGTTTTGCAAGCATGGGCTGGTAGGATACAGTCAGTACTCCACCGATTGTGAGCAGGTTGTAGGGATGTGCTGTCTGATACGATCTGCCAGTTGTTAGGATGTATGGCCTAACAACCTGGCATTGCACTGGCATTGACAAACATAAACCACATTCCTGGCTCCCTGACCTCTTCTCTGAGAGGGGAAACAATGACAGTGTTTCAAACAAAAATGTTTAAAAACCTGAAAAAAAAAGAAAATACAGGGATAATTTTGACATTTCCCCTCCCAAGTTGAAAGCGAATGTGACCAAATTTTGGCATCAGTTCAGTGTGAAATCCACCAATGAAATAAGGCAAAATCTTGTGAGGAATGTGTGAAATTGACGGACAGGATGAGACCAGTTGACCCATCGAGACTGGCCCACACTTTGGGGTAACATTAGTTCTAGGAGCGATGAAGGTTGGAGAGGGGTGCAGAGTTCCAGTTTTGATCCCCAGTGGATTTTGGCGTTCTCGGGCTCACCTGTTCACAGGTGAACTGACCCAGCATGAAGTCAGGACAGTAGAGCTAGTTGCAGAGTGTGTTGCGATATGCAGCTGCATGTAGGTTTTCCATCACTCCTGCCAAGAGAATTCACATGATCTTTTTTTTTAAAGTGTACCATCTATCAAGCTGACCTCACATCAGCCTCAAGGAGAGGGGCCTCACCTTCCCAAACCCCCCTCCTCCCATACAAACCCACAGCTAACTAGGGAATTGGATATAGACTCGAAAAAGACAAATGATGGCAGGGCTATGGGGAAAGGGCAGGGGAGTGGAACTAATTGAATAGCTCTTTCAAAGAGCCAGCACAGGAAGGATGGGCCAAATGGCCTCCTTCTGTGCTGTATGATTCTACCTAAAGAGTCCTCATTTATTTGCACTAGCACCACCACCTCAACAACCTCAAGGCACTGGCTTGCTACCAGTACGCAAAGGACAGAGCCCTGTCTTGCTCATGTAGCCATTCTTCCTTTGTCAACCTAGAAGCAGGATATTTGACTGCAGAAGGCTTCACCAGTGGGGTCGAGGTCTACACACACATTCCTCCCAGAGTGTTATTAGATGGGAATCAGCAGTCCGGGTCCGGGCCCACTCTTCCCTCATCCAAGGGGCCCTGAGGCCAGTGGCAACATGCAAGCTGCTGTCTCAGGTTGAGATCAGCAACAACAACAACTTGTACTTACATATAGCGCCTTTAATGTAGTAAAATGTCCTAAGGTGCTTATCTAACAAAACTTGGCATCGAACCACATAAGGGCAAGACAGGACCTTTAAGGAGTGTCTTAATAAAAGGAGAGAGAGGTGGAGAGGTTTAGGGAGGGAATCGCAGAGCTTGGGACGAGTAGGTTAAGGTACAGCCACCAATGGTGGAGTAGTTAAAATCGAGGGCCTGCAGAGGGCGGAATTGGAGGGAAGCAGAGACTCACCCCCAACCGGACCACAGGTGGAACCTGTTTGTCTGCACACTATTCTCAGAGCGAGTGCTTAGATTCCCCCTCATTCCTTGTGGAGGAGTTGCTGTGAAATTTGCTGCCTTAAGGTGGAGTATGGGGTCAGTGTTTGAGAGAGTGTTTCCAGGGAGTGGTGGGTTCCCTCAGCCCCCTCTCACTCAGTCCCACCGGCATGAGAAGGTGCTGAGCTCAGCTCAGAGAGTGAAGTGGGGGCCTGATTGGGCCACAGCACTGGCTGTGTGAGCTCTGTTCATTGTGCGTTTTTGGGAGGTGAGGGATATTGGTGTTGGGGAATGTCTGTTCGTTGTGTGTTTTTGGGAGGTGAGGGATATTGGTGTTGGGGAATGTCTGTTCGTTGTGTGTTTTTGGGAGGTGAGGGATATTGGTGTTGGGGAATGTCTGTTCGTTGTGTGTTTTTGGGAGGTGAGGGATATTGGTGTTGGGGAATGTCTGTTCGTTGTGTGTTTTTGGGAGGTGAGGGATATTGGTGTTGGGGAATGTCTGTTCGTTGTGTGTTTTTGGGAGGTGAGGGATATTGGTGTTGGGGAATGTCTGTTCGTTGTGTGTTTTTGGGAGGTGAGGGATATTGGTGTTGGGGAATGGAGTCATTTCTAGCTTAGACACCTGGCATCAGCAACAAGCACTCCCAGACCTAGCGCAGTGTGTTCTGATGCAGAATTAAGCTCACACTACCCTGCCCCAGTGACAAGGTGATAATGAACATGCCTCATTCACAATCTCAACTGCACCCTCCTCCCTGACACTACGGCAATATTCCCACAGCTCCCAACATCTAAAGGTGAATGGTTGGAGTCTAACTCACTTTCACCCTCCTGACCCATTCTCAATCTGACATCTTTCCAAACAGAAATGCTCCCCCTCCCCAATCGCTTTGACTCACTTATCTGCGGCTGATGGTACGCTATCTGTTTCTCCACTCTCAGGTGATCACTGGCGCTGGCCACCTCCCAGGGTCTGAACTCTGGTGCTAACACTATACTGCTGAGGTACTCCAGCAGGTCACCACTGAAAGGTAAAAGCAGAAGTGCAATGTTAGTGCTAGGAGGAGGAGGGATTGTGGTGCAGTGGGGTAGCATCCCTACCTCAGGGCCAGAAGCTCTGGGTTTGAGTCCCAGCCCAGGACTTGATGGCCACAGAAGATGTGTTCATAATGTGGCCAAACAGGTTGATTATCAGCCTGTAAATCCTTCCAATACACCAATGGCAGGAGGTAGGAGTGGGAGACCTGGTCAGCCACACTGCAGAAGGCAACAGAAAACCACTTTGCCAAGTATAATGATGGACCGATCCAATGGATTTCCATGGTCACCAATGCCTCCTTAGAGCTTGGTGCCTGGAGGAGGAGATCTAGGAAGCTGTGACATTTGGAAGTTTAATCAGCACAGGTCTGGGCACAGCATGGTTCTGTACTCAGCATTGCCACGATTCCTCAGGGTCTAGTGTAAATGCAGCGCTAAGCTACACAGATATGAGGTCCTAGGTTTTATCCCCAGTCTGTGCTGTGTTAGCCAGCATGCAGTAGATATGTAACAATTAACTAGAGCACACTAGGGTAGGGAAAGCATTACCCGAGATTCCAAGAAAGAACTTGCATTTATATAGTGCCTTTTAGAACCTCAGGTACACATCCCAAAACATTTACAGTCAATGAAGTACTTTAGAAGTGTAGTCACTGATGTAGTGTAGGAAATGCAGCAGCCAATTTGCACAATGCAAATTCTCACAAAGATCCATGAGATAATGACCACATAATCTGTTTTCAGGTGTTGGTTGATATCTAAACATTAGTCAAGGAACCAGCCCTTGCTCTTTTACATTCACTTGAGAGGGCAGGTGAGTTCTGAGTTAAAAGACAGTGTAGCACTCCGTCAGTACTGCACTAGAGTATCAGTCTAGTTACGTGCTCAAGTCGTGATGTGGGACTTAAAACCATGACCGACTGATTCCAAGTACTGCTCACTGAGCCACACTTGTACGTGGATATTGGATAAGAATGGGATCCGGCTTGGCTACAATGCCTTCCATGGCCAAATCCCATCGGCGCTCATGACCTCGGTTCACGTTTGAAGGATAGACTGAGAATTACAGATATACATGGAATGGGAATCCTCAGTTTGAGGAGGAATGAAGACGTTCAGTGAGGAAACATCGAGAATAGCAATATTGAGAGCTTGCGAGATACATGGGTCATAGAGAGATACTCATGTAAGGAGGAAATCGAGACAGAGACAAATCCAAATGTTTTCTTAATGGTGAGTGACTAAGAGCTATAGGCAGAAAGGAATTAAGGTTCTCACACACAAAACGTTAAAAGCTGCTGTGCAAATATAAAAAGTAATCAAAAAGGCAAATGGAATGTTTGGCTTTACTGGCTGTGTTACAAAGGAGGGGAAGTGATGGTTTAGTTGTACAGCACCTTCATCAGACAACATCTAGTGGGACCAGCAAAGTTGCTCTTGCAGACAGCCAGCACAGAACAGACACGATGGGCCGAATGGTCTCCTTCTGTGCTGTATCCATTCTATGATTCTAACTGTGTTCATTTATACGCATTGAACCTCAGGAAGGATATATTATTGGCCTTTTGACGGGATGCAGCGTAGATTCACAAGAATGAAATCAGGAATAAAAGGGTCAACTTATGAGGGCAGGTTGCATAAACTCAGCCTGCAGCCCTTTGTGTTTACAAAGTTTTCTAGTGATTTAATTGAGCTGTTTAAGATCATTACAGAATTTGATAGGATAGGTAGAGAGAAACTATTTCCTCTGCTGGGGGAGTCCAGAATAATGGCATAACTTTAAAACTAGAGCCAGGCCGTTCCGAGATAGAATTAGGAAGGATAGTGTAAATCTGGAACTCACCCCTCCAAAAGGGTTGTGGATGTTGGATCAATTTCAACACTGAGAGCAATAGGACATCGTGGAATATGAAGCAAAGGAAGGCAAATGGAGCTGGGGTAGAGATCAGCCATGGACTAACCACAGTGAGTCCTTCCTTACAGTTGTAGTTGGGATCCTGAAAATCGTGACTACAAGAAACGACATTAAGCGAGTCACATTTTCCCATTAAAACCATTGTAAAAACTGAAAAAAATATTAAAACATCGTACCCTGTAAGTTGAAATACTTTACATTGCTAAATTCCTATATTGGTAAATGAGATAACTTTTAAAATAAAATAAATTCAAAAATATAAAAGAAATGTTGTAACTTTCCACTTACCTCCCACTCACACATCCTGCTCTCTGACCCTCCTGGTTGCTGTGGACCCTTCCTCTTGCCAACCATCTGACTTGTGGCATCTCCCGCTCCCTGACCTACCCTCTCGCCAAACCTCGCGCTCACCGACTCTCCCACTCACCGCTTCCCTCTCCTGAACTCTCGCTGGGAGTGCGGGTTCTGGAGATGAGTGGCCAGAGACAGGAGAAGTAGCTTCGACTTGTCGGAGGTGAGGTCCCTTCAAGTGAGTTTGTGATCAGCTTAACCCCTTTTCAATCAGAAATCTCCCTGGTAACAGATCCCGACAATGAGACATATTACCCAGCAATGGATTGAATATGTTGGGGACACTGGGCCAGGGTTTGGTGGCCTAGGCAACTACAGGGAACCCATTTAGTGCTAAAAGGGTTAATGGAAGAAGTTGAATTATATACCTAGGCCTAAGAGAAAAGTACTGCAGCCTTGTGAACAATACCATCTTGTCTGACCACAGTTGTAGGATGAGCCCTGAGACATTCCATGTTGTTCTTTCTCAGGCCGAATGTAATCAGGGTTGTGATGAGCATAACATCTGTTGTGAGGGGAATGGAAATTTACTGAAATATGGATTGGCCAGTTAACTTATGCAAATAAGCGGATAGGTTTGTGCAAAATTTACTGATTGGCTGTGAAAATGCTTTTAACAGGTCTGCGTGTATTCTGCTACAAGACGGTACAGTAGCTCTCATTGTACTGTCTCCCTTGTGCACAAGTAATAAATGGGGTTTCTACGTACGATATGATGCCTCGGTGTGATTAATCTCTGACAGTTTCTTGGAGGTCCCACCGAGATCACAGGCATCTACCCGTGAACAACACAGTTGGACTCAAGCATCGTGTGCACAATGCTCTGACGGCCTCTGGATTTCTTCTGATGGCCGTGCTGTTTCCTCTGCTTCACTCCTGCCCTGGATTGCCCGCTTGTTACATTCATTTAACCATGTGGCCAAAGGGGGGATGAACAGAATGGCACAGCAGATGTGGTTTGCGCCTGGGTTTTTCGCTATGGCAGCTAAAATAGCTTCACAATGTCTGCTTTGTCAACGACATAACCCAGGCAAGACCCCCACAGTGACTGCTGGTACAGGACCCCAGCCATGGGGCCCGTTTGTGCACCTACAAATGGACTTTATACAAATGCCTAAATGTATGGGATATAATTATGTTTTAAATAGTATGTTTGTTCTCGGGATGGGTGGGGGCGTATCCCACCCGACGGAATGATGCTTTTATTGTTGCAAAATTGTTGTTGCATGAATACATACCCAAGTTTAGGATATCAGAGATTTTATCAAGTGATAATGGACCTCATTTTATCACTAAAGTGATAAGGGAACTGTTGAAGGCCTTACAATGCAACCATCACCTTTCCTGCCCATACCACTCCCAGTCTACTGGGGCGGTGGAAAGACAAAATGGTATTCTGAAAAACAAACTAGCTAAGTTATGTGAAGAAACTGGTTTGAAATGGCCTGAAGCTCTACCCCTGGCGCTCATGACTATAAGCTCTCACCCTAACCGTACCACCTCCCTTTCCCCTTATGAAGTTGTAATGGGATGTCCTATGCGCCTCCCAGTGGCCCCACCTTTGTCTGCTAGGGAAATGGACATCCACGCTATGGATGAGGGAATGATTACATACTGTATAGTGCTCACTAATTCTCTCAAAAGCTTGCATACACGGGTAGTAGAAGCTCAGAAAAAGCCCACCATTGAAGACCGCCATCAAGACCAGCCCGGGGACCTAGTTCTGGTAAAGACCTTCAGGAGAAAGAACTGTTTGGAACCTCGATGGGACGGGCCTTTCCAAGTCCTGCTCACCACCCATACGACCGTGAAGATTGAAGGATGACTCTTGTGGATCCACGCATCGCACGTCAAGTGGATGCTGACCTCGGATGGAAGTGCTTGTGCAAGTACTTTAACTGAGCCGTCGGAATGCTGACTCTGATTTGGATCCTGTCCTGCGTGGTCCTTGCGGGAGCATGGACTACCAATCCTGCGATTCAACAAATGCAGGCCGTAGCCTCCCAAGTTAATTGGACTAAATGTTGGATTTGTTCTAATTTTCCTGTTAACCCCTCCTCTTCAGAGATGTATTTTCTGGCTTTCCCCTCAGATTCCGCATGGTCCTTAGATAATACAGGAGCCCTCATCCATCAAGCGCCCATTTGGAGATGGGAGCCCACCTTTGTGGCTGTTAAGGGGCTGGCCTGGCTATGCGTCAGGAGAAATTATACCAAGGGTAGTACTCGGGTGGGTGAGCTGCCATTGGGTTCCTGTGCCTACCTTGCTGATTATAATTACCAGGAGGGTCGATTCCGGTTCCACAACCAGTCTGGTCCTATGACTACCTTTTGGGAGTGCAAGGCCAATGAAGTGATGTGTCTTTCGCAGATCCCGAGATCTGAGGCTAATCTCACATACTTTAACGTGGATGGGTGTGATTGCCAATGATCATACAATCTCACCTCAAATAATTCCACCTCCACTTGGACCTCTAATGGCTACTACACTGAAGAATCTGGGCCTTGTAATTATAAAAATCTGTCTGGTTGCCCTGACTTACTGGCCCTACGAGCATTGCAGCTCAGTCAGACCTGCAGTATCTGCTGGTATGACCAGACATTCCTCTTTTGTCTGGGACCGGCTTAGCTTTTGCCAAAATTTCACTCATTGGTACCCTACCCTTGTCCGCAATGGCTCATTCTGACTTTGTGGAAATAGGGCATACAAAACCCTCACTGTCAATTGGGCGGGCACCTGCACCATCGGCTATATTGTCCCTGAGTTAACGTTTCGAGTCCCTATGACCCTTCTTCAGGCCTGGAACAAGCCTTTTATGTCCTTTCTTTATAGAATAAATTTACCAACCTTCTGGAAGGAAGATGTGGATTGCTGCCATTTCTTCTCTCTCCCCGTGTTTCTCTCAGTTACAGTCCGACACACCTTTGTTCCCCTTCAGCAGCTCCTCAAACTCGTTGCAGGAGTTTAAGTTCTGCAAGTCGAAGGTGCTCTCCCTGTCTCTGTGCTGCTCAGCACCACGGCCCCCTCTCACAGCAAAGGGTTCAGGAGGTAAGTGGGAGAGTCGGGGAGCGGAGGTTCGGCGGGAAGGTGGATTAGAGAGCAGCAGAGGCCAAAAACTGGAGGATCAGCAGCGAGAGGGTGGGTAAGGGAGCTGGGGAGGCTGCTCCAGAACGGCACTGATTGGGCACTGCGGCCATACACCAGGCCGGCGTGAAATGACATTAAAACAAAACCTGCGACGCTAATCGAGAACACAGGCCCCATTAACTGACCGACATCAAAGTGAAGCAATGTTAAACGGGGACTTATTGTAAACGACGGGACAGGATTGATGGGCTCCTCCAGTTCCTATCTCATTCCTCAACAAAGGCTTGCTCATTTTTTAGGCTAAACTTCATATAGTGCAAAGCAGAAATAACATCAAAACACAGAACTGCAGATCAAGGCATTAAACTTGCTGAAATGCACGAAACTGAAATTCAGTAGATGATGCTACTCAGAGTGAAATATTCCTGATTCCAGAGTTTGGGATATGGTGAGATCTGCACAGCTGCAGGCCAATACCCTCAGACATCGATGGTTATTTATTGAGAGTCAGTGATGGGGTGGTACACAGGAGAGTTGGGACCTGTACTCCTAAACTATTCTCGATTATTCCAGTGTTGGCATCTTTAAACTTCATCTCAACCAAGACTCTGCTGCCCACGTCTTAACTCAAATTTCTGTTCACCCACCACCCCTGTGCTCGCTGACCCATGTCCGCTCCTGTGAAGCGATGCTTTAGTTTAAAAATTCTCATCCTTGTTTTTGGATCCCTTCATGGCTTCGCCTCTGCCTCCCTATCTCTGTAACTCCTCCAGTCCTGCAACCCTCCAAGACATCTGCGCTCCTTTAATCCTGGCCTCTCACGCATCCCTGAATTTAATCGCTCCATCATTGGAGGCCGTGCCACCAGCTGCCTTGGCCCTAAGTGCTACAATTCCCACCACAAATCTCCCTGATTCTCTACCTCTCTCTCCTCCTTTTGAGATGCTTGCCTTGAAGATAAAACCTGCCTCTTTGACCAATCTTTTGGTCACTTTTATATTTCCTGAGGTGGCTCAAGGTGAAATTTTTGTTCCGTATTGTTCCTGCCAAGTACCTGGGGAGGTTTTACTATATTAACGGGGCTGTGTAACTGATACAAAAACAGAAACAGAAATACCTGGAAAAACTCAGCAGGTCTGGCAGCATCGGCAGAGAGGAACACAGTTGACGTTTCGAGTCCTCATGACCCTTCAACAGAACTTTTATCTATGTAACCGATGTTGTCTGTGAGCAGCTCAATAATACCAACTGACTGGATGATGTTCCTGCAGCTTTCTCTGTTCTGAATTGAAACCCTAGTCATGACTGGGATGGAGACTATGGTCCTGGACAATGCTTTTCTGGCTAGGAAGCCTTGCTCATATGTAGTCACGCCTGCATTTCACGCTGTACAGCATTATGTCCCTTGTTGAAGTCACACTGAAAAAGAACACAAACAGAAACTCCAGTTATACCAGTGCAATATTTGCCAGTCCAATCATTCCCCCCTGACCACTGTGCCATTGTAACTCCGCGACTTTCGTTGCTCCGTGCCAGTAGCTGTTCCTCTTATTTCTCCTAACTCCTGGTCATGGATTCCCACGAGGGCCCAGCCCTCTGGTCTGGCCATTGTTCCCATGGACAGGAAGTGGTGGCATCCTCCGGAATCAAAGGGAGGACCGTCGAACAAACGCCAGTGTCCTCCTTGAAGCCAGCTCCTCGAGCACACAGGCGAAACTCCTGCAACATTAAACCAGACAATGTTGGAAAAACTCATCAGGTCAGGGAGCACCCGCGGAGAGAAGCAGACTTAATGTTTCAGGTTGAGTGACCTTTCGTTAGGACTGTTCAGAAGGTGGTTGTAGCTGAGCTGCCCTCACAAGAACGAAACAAGCACAGACCAGGGATCAAACCTCTGGAACAGGGTGAAAATGGTCACAGGGACCGGCCATTGATTGAAATGCTGGTGGGACAGTAACTTTGAGCTGTCTGAATTTTTTTTTTATTCATTCATGGGACGTGGGCATCACTGGCCAGGCCAGCATTGATTACCCATCCCTAACTGTCCTTGTTCAGGGGACATTTAAGAGTCAACCACATTGCTGTGGGTCTGGAGTCACATGTAGGCCAGACCAGGTAAGGACAGCAGATTTCCTTCCCTAAAGGACATTAGTGAACCAGATGGGTTTTTTTTTACAACAATGTCATTATCATTAGACTTTTTAATTCCAGATCTTGATTGGATTTAAATTCCACCATCTGCTGTGGTGGGATTTGAACCCAGGTCCCCAGAGCATTACCCTGGGTCTCTGGTCCAGGGACAATATCATTACACCATCACCTCCCCTAATGACTATTATTACTGAATTCAGCCAGCACTCCCTGCACTGTGCCTCAGAATCTATATCAATTACTTGGATGAAGTACCAAATGTATTGTTGCTAAATTTGCTGATGACATGAAGATAGGGAAGAAAGTAAGTTGTGAAGAGGACATAAGTAGGCAAAGCAATATAGATCATTAAGGCCATGAGGAGGCTGCAAAGCTATACGGGTGGTTAAGGATATAAGGAGTCTGTAAAGCAATATAGATCGTTAAGTAAGTGGGCAAAGATTTGGCAGATGGGAATGTGGGAATAAGTGAACTTGTCCACTTTGGCAGCACGAATAGAAAAGGAGCAAAGAAGCCCCTTGATTGGCACCCCAACCTTCAACATTCACTCCCCCCACCACTGATGCACAGTAGCAGCAGTGTGTGTACCATCTACAAGATGTACTGCAGAAACTCACCAAGGCTCCTTCGACAGCACCTTCCAAACCCATGAGCACTACCATCTAGAAGGACAAGGGCAGCAGATAGATGGGAACACCACCAGCTGGAAGTTCCCCTCCAAGTCACTTACCATTCTGACTTGGAAATATATCGCCGTTCCTTCACTGTCGCTGGGTCAAAATCCTGGAACTCCCTTCCTAACAGCACTGTGGGTGTACCTACACCACATGGACTGCAGCGGTTCAAGAAGGCAGCTCACCACCACCACCTTCTCAAGGGCCATTAGGGATGGGCAATAAATGCTGGCTTAGCCAGCGATGCCCACTTCCTCTGAGAGAATTAAAATAATTATTTAAATGGTGAGGGATTGCACAACTCTGCAGTACAGAGAGATCTGGGTGTCCTGGTACATCATCACAATAAGGAAGTATGCAGGTACAGTGAGTGATTAGGAAAGCAGATGGAAACTGGTGTTTATTGCAAGAGGAGTGAATATAAAAGTAGGGATGTTTTGCTACTGTTGTACGGGGCATTGATGAGACCACATCTAGAGTACTGTGTACAGTTTTGGTCTCCCTATTTAAGGATATAACAGCATTGGAAGCAGTCCAGAGAAGGATCGCTCGACTGGTTCCTGGGATGAAGGGGTTGTCTTATAAGGAAAGGTTGGACAGGTTGGGGCCTGTAGCTATTGGCTTTTAGAAGAATGAGATATAATCTTAATGAAACATGTAAGATCCTGAGGGGAATTAACAGGGTGGATGCTGGGAGAATGTTTCCCCTTGTGGGAGAGACTAGATCTAGGGAGACACAGTTTAAAAATAAGGGATCTCCCATTTAAGATGGAAATGAGAATTATTTTCCCTCAGAGGGTCATTCGTCTGTGGAATTCTCTTCCACAGAGAGCAGTGGAGGCTGGGCCATTCAATATTTTTAAGGCGGAGTTGGACAGATTTTTGATTAACAAGTGAGTCAAAGGGTGGCGGGGACAGGAAGCAGTGTGCATTTGAGGCCACAGTCAGGTCAACTATGATCTCACTGAATAGCGGAGCAGGCTCAAGGGGCCGAATGGCCTACTCCTGCTCCTAATTCGTATGCTCGTAAGCGTGCAACACACAGCAGGAGGCCCAAAATCGCAAGCGCACAGCATTACTCAAAGCTGGCTGTCATCTCTTAAAGGGGGGGTGCACTGCAGCTCCTCGAGGTGCTGAGGTGATTGGGGATAGTGCTCTGCAACAATCAACGATGGCTGCCCATGGTGGAGTTTGGGCACCAAGGTTTCCAGAAGCTGCACTGAAGTTCCGGGTCAGCGAAGCTGGACAGAAGACCGACGTCCTGTATCCTTGAGGGGGCAGATTGCCCTCCAGACACTTACTCAGAGGTTATGGCAAGGGATAGTGTCAGGAGTACAGCTCAGAGAATATGGATGCAGTGCAAGAAGAACAGTAAGGATCTCACACAAGGGGTTAGAGTCCGTGAATGCATCTTTAAATGCCACATTCTACCAACTGCAAAAAATCCTCAGCCACTGCTCAATTCACCACACCCCCAACACTCACATCGCAACAACCTCTATCAATCAGGACTCATACCAAACATTCATATAGTGCAAGCCTCAAACTCATACCCTCACAGCTTTTCATACCCAACAGCTATTCAACGATGATATCATCCAAACAGATTGCACGACCCTCATTGACGCACTCCCATCTCTCCTGCAGGAGATGATGCACAATCGGAGGATAACTGTAGGGCCAGGGTCAGATGTGCCTGCATGTTCCAACATTCAGGGAGCAGATGGTGCTGGCTGTTATGGGAAAGGCCATCTCGGAGGCAATGGCCACTGGTGGGGCTGAAGCCATGGAAGATAAGGGTTCCCTCATACCTAACCGTCCTTCTCATATCCCACTTTCCCCTCACCCCACAATCTCTCCTGACATATGAGCTGCTGAGCCTGAGGATTATAGGATTTAGGAGCAAGAGTAGGCCGAATATTCACCCCTTCAAGCCTGCTCCAACATTCAATAAGATCATAGCTGAACTGGTTGAGGTCGCTCCACTTTCCCGGAGGTGTTGAACAGGTATCGTGTGTTTGACTTCACTGCAGAAGACTTAGGAAACTTCCCAAAGATACTTACAAATCTGGAGAATGCACTTCCTATTTTCTCACCTCTCCTCACCACAACTGTACACTTGTCCCTTTTCCCTTTCAGATACCCAAGAACTGCAAAGCTGCCCAGGAAATGGAGGAAGACAAGAAGACAGTGAAATGAAGACACACTGATACTCGATTACTTGCGGCAGCAGCTCAGACACCACGCCTAACTTGGATAGAGTCAGGCCCTGCACGCGGCAAGACACTGGGCACAAATATCCAGGTCCCAACGTAGGGGGCAAGTACAGCACAAGGCGCCAGTTTCCTGGAGAACAAGGTCACGCACTAGTTCTGCTGCTGAGGACTCAGATGAGGACTTCAAGGGGCCAGGCTGCAGAAGGCAGCTGCTGGGCTGTACACACCCAAATGCTTGGCACACAGGAACATCTGCCAGACAGCCCCTGCTCGGTGCTAAGAATGGAGGAGTCTGGTGCCAACCAGGGCACGGGGTTCTGTGCAGAGCTTGGAGGCCATGCTTTCCAACATGGAAGATGTGACAACCTCCAGCAACCCACCTGTGGAACCAATCATGATGCAGCGTCTGATGTCTCAGCTGCTACTGTGGCATAAGCAACATCCACCCCAATGTCTGAAAGCTGCAGTGGAAGTTCAGTGGAAGGCCAGCTCTGCACGGCCTCTGCTTAGTCTCTCAGTCATGCTTAATGCCAAAGGGGAGCCCTACTATGCAACCCATTACTGACTTGTGCACCAATCTTGAAGTCACCATCAAAAGTACTTTGGCACCAGCAAGACTATTGAAACTTTTAACAAGCATGGAAAAAAAAATCAACCAAAACATGTAGGCCTGAATTTCCATTCTTGAGTCAGCTAGTGGGAGTCAGGGAAATTTCCGCTCACTCCGCCCACTTCAGGGAAAAGTGCCCACAAAAGCATGATCTTCACTTCCAGGGATGGGTGTGGACTGGAGTCAGGCCAGCCGAATCGGGAAAAGTTTGGAGGCAGCCACAGGGGCTGCTGGGTGCCAAGACAGGCTGTTCAAAAGGCCCACCTCAGTGCTGTAGGACTTTGTCCCTGTGAAAATAAAAATATAAAGGCTCTCCAGTCCTCACCCCCCCCCCCCCACCACCACCGCCCCCCATATACTCACTATGCACCATGATATATGCTTGGCTGAGGACACAGACATCCATTACTCTTGTTGAAACAGCTGCATCCCAGGGAAAATATTGCTTGATTGACAGCTCTGGCTCTCTAATCTATTCTGTCAATTTCACAATGTTTATTTACACAAGGTTAAGTGGTTTCAAGGGTTTGTGATTTCTGTTATTGATATGTTAATGGGCCTGGATGATTGACTGCTATGATCCCAGCTAATGTTAATACTGGACAAGTCAGATCCTAGTGTGAAACCTGGTTTGTTAACTCCTAACTTTTTTCAGAAACTGTGGAGGGAAGTTACTGAACAAATTCACAGGAGTTTGCAAGAATAAAATATTTATTAACACAAGAAAAATTAACTATATTACATCAGATCTCAATACAAACACAAGAAGATGATTCAATTTCCCAATATACCTTTACTCAGAAATATCTTTACAGACACATAAACCAGTGAAGCTTGACACAAAGGCTTCCTGCTTGGGACTGGCACACATGCAAATGTTATCTTCCAGTGAATTCTTGAGCATTCACTTGATGCTTCTCACCCAACTCATATCTCTCCCCAAGAATAATCACCCTTTAATCTCACCATTTCAGCAGCAACACCACTAAACTGATCACATTACTGAGTCCTATAACTGACTATTCAGTTAACTACTGTCCCATTAGCCTTATAATTTTTCTTCTCAGGGAGCTGAGAAACCCTGCCTTCCCTCTCTGACATACACTGACTGAACTGCCTCTCAAATCCTATCTCTCTGTCTCTGTGTCACTTGACCACTCTCGCTAGGCAATAGTAAGGCTTTTCTACTTTGCTTTTGAATCCCTGATCTTTCAACTCCTCAACCCATCGCTTGAGTGCCAAGGGTCGTAAAACCTCATTAAATATAATATATATATATATTTAAAAAAAATATATATATATATTACACATAAACAAACACAAAAGACTGATCTTTCAGCCACAGGTCCATTCAGACTTCTAGGCACCAAGGCTCATAACCCAAACCTACATGAAGCTGAAACCACTTTACCTTCCTTAACACAAAATTACATATAAATATATATATTCAACTTAAAAATCATACATTGTTCATCACATGACACTTTTATTGTCTTACAGTGAAATGACTTTTTTTCAACACAGTGGAAAGTAACAAAAAATGACTTTTTTAGAAGCTTTTTTTAATACATCCTCCAGTTACTACATGGTTCATTGGTTCTATACAATGAATAGTGGGTCATGTGTGGGGCATGGAAGTGCCACAGTTTGACATAGGGGGCATGATGAGCTTCGTGGGGTGGGTGGAGTGCCAGAGCTTGGCACAGGGGATATCGGGGCCACAGGGGGTGGGTGGGTGGGGGCCCTTACATTGGCACAGGGGGCATGAGAAGGATCTTTGGAGCTCATCTTTCAAAAGGCCCCCTCAGGCAGACTCGGGTTCATGATTCCTCTGAGGGGCAGTGAACCACGACTCCTTAAAAACCTGGCCCGACTCTATGTAAATCGCGGAGGAGTAGGACAAGCCTAACAACGCTAGGTCGGGAGTGCCGGACATAGGCTTTTGACAGGAGCCAGCCCGCACCTTTTCAAGGTACTCCTGAAAATCAGACAGTCCTGGAATGGGGTCGGGAATCCTGGAACCGGGGCCTGCCTTCCATTTTTAAAGGGCTCCCGAGTCATCCCGATTTCGTGAAAATTCAGCCCGTAGAATTGTAGCAGCAGCAGAAGAAATAATCCAGCGACTAAACTGTAAGTAGTTTCTCAGCTGTGGGAGGTAGCAGAGTCTGCTGGCTGGAGTGTGGAGATCCAGGGTGATAGCTCTGTCTTCAAATCAGCATTTACAGACTGGCAGGCAGTAACTAGTGGGGTACCGCAGGGATCGGTGCTGGGACCCCAGTTATTCACAATATATATTAATGATTTAGAAGAGGGAATTAAATGTAATATCTCCAAATTTGCAGATGACACAAAGCTGGGTGGGAGGGTGAGCTGTGAGGAGGATGCAGAGATGCTTCAGTGTGATTTGGACAAGCTGAGTGACTGGGCAAATGCATGGCAGATGCAATATAATGCGGCTAAATGTGAGGTTATCCACTATGGTAGCAAAAACAGGAAGGCAGATTATTATCTGAATGGCTATAAATTGAGAGAGGGGAATGTGTAACGAGACCTGGGTGTCCTCGTACACCAGTCACTGAAGGTAAGCATGCAGGTGCAGCAGGTGGTAAAGAAGGCAATGGTATGTTGGCCTTCATAGCCAGAGGATTCGAGTACAGGAACAGGGATGTCTTGCTGCAATTGTACAGGGCCTTGGTGAGACCACACCTGGAATATTGTGTGCAGTTTTGGTCTCCTTATCTGAGGAAGGATGTTGTTGCTATAGAGGGAGTGCAGCAAAGGTTTACCAGACTGATTCCTGGGATGGTGGGACTGACATATGAGAGAGAGATTGAGTCGGTTAGGATTATATTCGCTGGAGTTCAGAAGAATGAGGGGGGATCTCATAGAAACCTATAAAATTCTAACAGGACTAGACAGGGTAGATGCAGGAAGGATGTTCCCGATGGTGGGGGAGTCCAGAACCAGGGGTCACAGTCTGAGGATACGGGGTAGACCATTTAGGACTGAGATGAGGAGAAATTTCTTCACCCAGAGAGTGGTGAGCCTGTGGAATTTGTTACCACAGAAAGTAGTTGAGGCCAAAACATTGTATGTTTTTAAGAGTTAGATATAGCTCTTGGGGCGAAAGGGATCAAAGGGTATTGGGAGAAAGCGGGAGCAGGCTATTGAGTTGGATGATCAGCCATGATCATAATGAATGGCAGAGCAGGCTCGATGGGCCGAATGGCCTACTCCTGCTCCTAGTTTCTATGTTTCTATTAACACCTCAATCTGCCTGCTCTGCATGTTGCTGGTAGTTGTTAGGTACTAACACCTTTACCAATATGGCGCCCTACGTATTTCCCATTGGGAAGTGTATGCACACTGCAAACACCAATTTGGGAGTTTAAGAAACCTTGTAAAGGCCAAATGATGGGCAGCACAGAGCTCAATTTTAATCACCCATGCCGAACCCACCCCCAGTCAGTCTGTATGGTTTAACAACACAACACAACACATGGTGCATTCAGTAACTGCGCCAGTGGGAGAACCCAACTGGTCATTTCAAAATGTATCAAAGTTCAGTTTCGGGGAGAGAAATGATTACCGTTGGTTTCCGCCAACAGCCTCAATAGCACGGGTCAGCTTGAATGAACTGGCTCCCCTGGAGATCTGTAAAAGGATGTAATTCTTCAGCCAATTTTACAGCCTAACGATTAGCAGGACCAGTAACCAAACCATGGCGAGGTTTGTATCTGTTTGTCATGACCATGCAGTTGGGAGGTTCAAGTTAATGAGATGCTTATGCACCGTACAGATCTCAGAATTACTTCAGAACTTATACAGAGTGCAGTAGTGGGCACCCTCCCATTGACAGGACATCAGCTCATGGGCTTAGTCCAGTGTAATTCCTCAGGATGATCCGGGTGTGAGGGGGTTGACTTGGTAAATTTGGCTTGTTCAAAGGTTGGGGGGGTGGTTTGGTTAAAAATCTCTGTTGGTTCCAACACCTATTCTAAAATATGTGTGTGCTGTTTCAGTGCAACACTCTGTCCCTTGGAATGATAGTGCACCATCCTGTCACTCAGTATGAGCTGAATCCAGGTCGAATAGTCTTTGTAAGCTTATCTTCACATATCAGTACAGATGCTGCAATAAACTTTGCAAGCACAGGCCTGGAGCAGGAGATATAACTTCATTAGTCATCTACAGATTAAAAATGCTGGCAGTATAGCAGTTAAAAGAAAGATCATTATTTGCTGAGTATAATGAACAAGTTAACAGATGTTATTGGGCATATTCATGGAAGGGAGATTTATCAGAGGTAGTAGAAATTGCTTGGGGGGAGTTTTTTTGGACCTAACATTAATGTCATGCTCTGAATGTTCCTTTGCAAATGAGCTCTAATCAATACTGATCTCATTATTTTTGTATGTTGTGTTTTATTATTGATTTGTTTTAATTGAGTTAATAAAGAGTACTTTGTAGATGGTTTCAGTTGTTTCTTAGTCCTCAGTATCGGAGATAAAGGATATAATAATACCTTATGTAAATCTAACATCTATCCCTTAGAACGAGACCTTTTAAAGGGGTGAGGTGGGTGTTGCTAAATCTCTAGGAACACAGGAACAGGAGGAGGCCATTCGGCCCCTCAAGCCTGCTCCGCCATTCAACTAGATCAGGGCTGATCTTCTACCTCAACACCATCTTCCTGCACTATCCCCGTATCCCTTGATGGCATTGGTATCTAGAAATCTATCGAGCTCTGCTTTGAACATACTCAATGATTGAGCATCCACAGCGCTCTGGGGTAGAGAATTCCAAAGATTCACTACCCTCTGAATGAAGAAGTTCCTTCTCATCTCAATCCTAAATGGCCTGCCCCTTATTCTGATACTCTGTCCGCTGGTCCTAGGTCAGTGAAGGGCAACTTAGCCAGTGAGTGGGCTGCATGAATGGCCCTCCTTCATCTCAGTGGGCCACAAGGTTGAAATCGGGCACGTGCGATCCATTATATAATTAGGGACAAATTAAATTGCTGGCAAAAGTAATATAAAAAAGCGCAACCTCCCACGTCCCCCGGTGTTGTAACCAAGACGGTCTCCCGGGATAGGGTAATTTTGCTTTCTGCGCTTGCTAGAATTTGCGGGGTGTACCGATTGAACAGTAGCAGCGCTTGGATTGGATGCAGAGGGAGTGCACGGCTCTCTCAGTCAATGTTGTGTGCAATCACCTCACTTCACGGGCCCTTGCTTTGCACTTTAATGTTACTAAAGTGTTTATCACTTTAGTAATACTGGTAAAAACAGAACTACATGGATAGAAACCAGCGCAATCTGACAACCCTACGCATGGGCAACGGTCAACAAGATGTCTTGCGGCCGCACTCGGAACCCTGATGGGCAGCACACAGTACGCAGATTACCCACGGCTCTTCTAGATCCCCCCCAACAGGGCAAACCTCCTTCCTGCATCCTCCCTGTCAAGCCCAAAAGAATTTTGTACACTTCAATGAGATCACCTCTCATTCTACTTGTACCAATAGATAATCATAAGATATTTCACCGAGAACCAGGCAGGAAAAAACAACCTCACGCCAGCTGTGGCTGGGAGAATGGCAGCTTTAGTGCATGAGACCAGTAGGGAGATCAAGTCCCACAACCATCAGGGATTGGAGGAAGCCCTACTCACCTCTGGCACTGGGACTTGTTTAAGGCTGCACCATAGCAAAATAAATTGCGCAAGGTTGTGCTATTAACATTATGTAGAATGTACATCACAGGACAGGCCATTCAGCCCACCTGGTGTTTCTGCCCCACACAAGCCTCCTTGTGTGATATTGTTAATTTGTCAGCTCAATGTGCTCCCACCGCCAGCACTCACACTGGTGTTGTACAGTACATGGTGCAATCTCCTCACACACCTCAGCCCAACACCTAAAACTGCACTGGAACTGGGCACTTTGAACAGTCCAAGAGGATGCAGGGGCTGAAACTTCTCCTACCAACCTTCCGTTGTAGAGAGGACACTCACCATGTTGGATGCCACCCTGTGTGATGCCCAGGTTGCCAGCGTCTTCACGTCTACTCCCAGCTTTCACAAAGACGCCCACTTTGGACACTGGACTGTAATTCTCCAGGGCAGCGATCACAAGCCCATTATCTGGTAAGGGTGAGAGAGCACGCAGCGGCGTTGGACTAGGGTTTAACCTCACTTACCCTGTTTCTAGTCAGCTAAACTCCTCCCTAACTTCACGGGAATAGTTTGCAACAATAACCATACACTGTAACACAGTCAAAAAGAGGGAATGGCTAACCTAGGGCTAAAATTAATTTGCCACGCGGTAGAAAAAGCTGCAGGCATCACATGCTACACAATGAAATAATCTGTTAGGGGACCGCGTTAGGAGCCAGAGGAGTTCGGACAAAGCCATAAAATATAGAAGCTCAAAACTGCTTGAACCTTGACTCCAGCCTGTATCAGTCAACATTGTGTATCACCCACCTCCTCTGGTGCAGTTATTAATTTCCTGGTTTATTAATTCCCTGGTTCCTTCTTCTCCTGTTCCAAAGTCCTCTCTCTTCGATTTGAAATTTTTGTGGCCAAGTTTGGTTATGTCTAGCAGGTGGAAGGATGGCTTTAAATAAGAGCCTGATGCTAGAAACAGGAAGGTCTGAAACTTGAAAATAACTCTCGGTGCTTCTACCAGTGCTGCCATCTGCAGCTACAGAAGTAGGAGCTTGCTGTGTGCAAATTGGCTGCTGCTTTTCCTACATTACAGCAGTGACTACACTTGAAAGCTACTTCATTGGGTGTGAAGCGCTTTGTGGATGTCCTGAGGTGGTGGAAGGTGTAGGATCTTCTCACTGTCCAAGGCCCCAAACATTCCTCCCAGGTGAAGCAGTGATTTACATGTGCTTCTTTCAATCTAGTCCACTGTATTCACTGCCCACAATGTGATCTCCTCTACTGGGAAGACCAAACACAGACTGGGTGAACACCTTGCAGAACAGCTCTGTTCAGTCCGCAAGCTTGACCCCCGAGGGGGCCTGCAATTTTAATTCTCCACCTTGCTCTCACACTGACATCTCTGTCCTCGGCCTGCATTGTTCCAGTGAAGCTCAAGGTAAGCTTGAGGAACAGTGAGTCATCTTTCTGGAATCTGCATTGAGTTCAAGACCATAATCTGAGCTTCATTTTGTTTTGTTTTCTTTGCATGTTTCAGTTTTTCCCTTATTTCAGTTTTCTCTTGTTTTCATTTCTCTCTTGTTTCCACTTGCAGTCAGCAGCACACCTGCTCGCGGTACATCTTCGGTTTCTCTGGTCCTTTCCTTGCCCCATCACCATTCCCTTTGGCCCTAGAAGTCTAACTCTTCTGTCATTCAATCTCTCCTGTCTCCCACCCTATCACAGACGTCCCTTTTGCCCCTTTCCCCACTCACCCCTTGCTCAAAACCTATAACATCTCTAACTTTTTCTCAGTACTGATGAAAGGTCACAGGCCTGAAACAATTAACTCTGTTCCTCTCTGCACAGATGCTGCCCGACCTGCTGAGTACTTCCACCATTTTCTGTTCTTGTTTCAGATTCCCCGCATCGGCAGTATTCTCTGCTTTTTGATTTATTGTGGAAATTCCAGTATTTCTTTCTTTCGAAGCCACTTGACTGTAAGTCTGGAGCATTCGTTCCAAACCGCACAATCAGAGATCAGTGGTCCGTGTACATGAGGAACGTCACGGTGCATTTGACAGGGGGCCTGAAAATTTCCCATCCAGCAACAGCAAAGCTCCACAAACAGCAAATTGATAATGACTGGATAACCTGCTTTAATAGTATTAACTCAGGGATAAATATTGGCTCAGACATTGTGGAGAACACTGCTGCCCTTGTATAAAATCGTGGGAACTTATATATAGGGCCTCAGTGTAACATCTCATCTGAAAGACAGCACCTTTGACAGTATAGCATTTCCTCAGTACTGCACTGGAGTGTCAGCTGAGATTTGTCCTCAAGTTAAGACATGAACCCACTCCTGTCTGAGCCAGAGGTGATAACGCTACCCACTGAGGCCTGGCTGACAGCTGCGACTCTTCAGTGACCCTAAATCGCGCCGACTGAGTCCGCGCCCCACAAAGACCCTGCTTCTTGCCCAGCTCCACTGGTTCCTGTGCCTCATCTATGGGTGACGCCTCTTTCAATCCTTTTGTAGCCTCACCTCACCCGAGCAGACTAATACTCTTCAGTCAGACACTTAACTAAATTCTCCACCCTCTGTTTTGTGATGTCTGCTCAAACTCTGTTCCGTCTAGACAATTTGAGGCCTTTCTTTCCAGCGCTCTGCAATACGCCCCCCAAAACCATTCTGCCTCACTGCAAACCTTCTGCCTACCGAAGATTTTATCTTTGTCCCGGCCTTCGGTCTCCTTCTCACACACATGGTTCCAGAGCTCAGTGATGTTTCCTTGACGCTAGCAGCCCTGCCCCCATAACCCTTGACTCCCTTTTCTATCAAAAATCTGTCTAACTCAGCCTTGAATATATTCAATGACCCAGCCTCCGCTGCTCACTGGGGAAGAGAATTCCACAGACGACCACCCTCTGAGAGGTAAAGATTTCTCCTCATTTCTGTCTTAAAGTGTGTCCCCCTAGGTTAAGTCTCTCCTACAAGTGGAAACATCCTCCTGGTATCCACCCTATCAAATCCCCTTAGGATTTCATACCTTTCAGTAAGATCGCCTCTCATTCTTCTGAATCTTCTATACAATGGGTACAGGCCCAACCTGTTCAACCTTTCTATTAAGGTAAGCCCCTCAGCCCAGGAATGAGTCAAATGAACCTTGTCTGAACTGCTTCAAATGCATTAATATCCAATTAAAGAGACCAAAACTAGATGCAGTATTCCAGATGTGGTCTCACCAAGGCCCTGTACAGCTGCAGTAAAACTTCCCTAATTTTATATTCCACCCCCCCTTTGCAAAAAACGACAACATTCCATCTGCCTTCCTCATCCCTGGCTGTACCCGCATACTGACTTTTTGTGATTCATGCACCAGGACGCCCAGATCCCTCAGCACTTCAGAGTTCTACAATCGCTCTCCATTTAAATAGTATACTGCTTTTCTATTCTTCCAGCCAAAGTGGACAACCTCACATTTTCCCACATTATACTCCATCTGCTCATTTTTTGCCCACTCACTTAATCTATTTACATTTCTTTGTAGACTTTTCATCTTGATAGCTTACTTTCCTACCTATCTTGGTGTCATTGGCAAACTTAGCAACCATATAGTCGGTCCCTTCACCCAAATCATTGACGTGGATTGTAAATGGTTGAAGAACTAGCAGTGATCCCTGCGGCACTCCACTAGTTACAGCTCGCCAACCCAAAAATGATCCGTTTATCTCTCTGCTTCCTATTAGCCAACCAATCCTTTATCCATGCTAATATGTTACCCCCTACACCATGAGCTCGTATTTTGTGTAGCAACCTTTGATGTGGCACCTTGTCAAATGTCTTTTGGAAATCTAAGTACAGCACATCTACAGGTTCCCCTTTATCCACCTTGCTTGTTACTTCCTCAAAGAAATCTAATAAATTTGTGAAACATGATTTCCCTTTCACAAAACCATGATGACTCTGCCTGATTCCAATATGATTTTCTAACTATTCTCTATAAGCTCCTTGATAATGGATTCTAGCAATTTCCCTATGGCCATTGTTAGGTCAACAGGCATATACTTTCCTGCTTTCTGTCTCCTTCCTACCTTGAATAAAGGTGTTACAATTGCTATTTTTCAATCTGCTGGGACCCTTTCAGAATCTAGGGAATTTTGGAAGATTATAACCAATGCATCTACTATCTCAGCAGCCACTTCTTTTAAGACTCTAGGATGCACGCTGAATTAGATAGATTCCTGATTGACAAGGGAGTCAAAGGGTATAGGGATTAGAAAGGAAAGTGGAGTTGAGGCCACAATCAGATCAGCCATCATCCTATTAAATGGTGGAGTAAGCTCGAGGGGCCAAATGACCCACTCCTGCTCCTAATTCACATGTTCGTATATTTTTGATTTTCAAGCATCTTTAGGGAGTTTTCTAAGTCTCCTACAGCAAAGAGAGACACAAGACACACTGCAGGAATTCACCTTCGACAGCACCTTCCAAACCCACGACCACTACCATCTAGAAGGACAAGGGCAGCAGATACATGCTGAAACACCACCAACTGGAAGTTCCCCTCCAAGTCACTCACCATCCTGACTTGGAAATATATCACCGTTCCTTCACTGTCGCTGGGTCAAAATCCTGGAATTCCCTCTCTAACAGCACTGTGGGTGTACCTACACCACATGGACTGCAGCTGTTTAAGGCAGCTCACCACCACCTTCTCAAGGGTAATTAGGGATGGGCATTAAATGCTGGCCCAGCCAGCGAAGCCCACATCTCGTGAATGAATAAAAAGGGCCTGGATTTTCTCCAAGTTGGGTTGTCTTGGGAGCCCTTTAAAAATGGCGGGCAGGAATTCCTGACCCTGATTTTTGGGAATTCCTTTAAAGGGTGTGGGCTGGTTCCTGTCAGAAGCCTACATCTGGCACTCCTGACCTGGCCCGCTCCAATGTGTAGACGGATATGTTTTCTCATGTCCCCTATGCCAGACCCCGCACTTCCACCCACCCTCTATGTCCCCTCATGCCCCCGATACCAAACTCCGCCCTTCCACCCATCTCCTCAGGCCCCTCATGCCCCCTATGCCAAGCTCTGGCAATTCCATGCCAATTGACCTCATTATGTATGCTTGGCTGAGAGCCCAGACATCTATTAAAATATCAGAACATCTGCTTCTCAGAGGAAACATTGTTTGATTGACAGCTCAGCCTCACTGATCTCTGCGGTCAATTTCACTATGTTTGTTATATAACTCAAGTGGTTTTAAGTGTTTTTGGTTTGTGGTTTTTGAAGGGCCTTTTATTAGCTTGCATCCAGACCGTTTCCCTTCATCAGAAATTTATCAATGGATTACATTTTTTCAAAGCTTTTTTTCTACACATCCCACTTTACATTGAGATGTTCATTGGTTCTAGAAGGTGTACAGTGGGTCAATCGGTGCGAAAGTTTCAGAGCTTAGTATAGAGGGCTTGAGGGGCCTGTGGGGTTGGATGGAAAGGCAGAGACTGGATAGGGAGCATGATGGGATACGGGGAGGCAAGTAGGGGCATGAGGTGACATGGATAGAGTATGGAGAGCGTTTGGAGAGTGAAGGGAGTGTGACAGGTGAGGAATGGAGAGTCTTTGTGCTTTTTTCCCACTGGGACAAAGTCCCATGGGACCGAGGCCAGCCTTTTAAACAGCCCCGCCTCCACACGCGGCAGCCCCTGTGGTTGCCTCCAAACCTCTTCCTCTGGGATTGACTGGTCCGACTCAGCCTCACACCCAGCTCCCAGCAATGAAGACCCTGCCTTGGTGGGCACTTCCTCCCTAGGCAGGGGGGCCGAGCCAGGAATTTTCCCAACTTCCCCTAGCCACCTGGAGGAAGAGAAACAGGCCAAATGACCTGTTCAACGTTTCCCCCATTTCCTTGTTTTTCCATTACTAATTCCACAGGCTCATTCTCTAACACTCACTTTAGTTACTCTTTTCCTTTTTAAATACCTCTAGAAACTCTTACTATCTAGTTTTTGTATTTCTAGCTAGCTTTCTCTCATACCCTAATTTCTCCCTCTTTATTTTTAATTAGTTTTTCTTTGCTGGTTCTTAAAATCTGTGCAATCATCTGACCTACCACTAATCTTTACAGAATTGTACAGTGTAGTGTTCAACGTGATAACTTAAGTTTCTTATTTAGCCACAGATGATGCATCTTTCTCACTGGGATAAATCTTTGCTGAGAGTTATTAAATGTCTCCTTAAAAGTCTACCACTGCGTATCTACTGTCTTTGTTTGGTTTTGAAATGCAACAGTACTACATGTCCTACCTGGCTTGCTGTGACCTCTGCCAAGACGGAATTCTCCCAACTCCCCCTATCCAACTTGAGGATCAAAATCCAGGCCAAAATATCTGTTCAATGCTTCCATCTTAAGCTGCCATCTTACAATCAGTTCAATAAAGATCTACAACGTAAAAGTACTGCGATCATTGAACTCGAAACATAGTGTCAGGAAGTGGAGATAAAATTAGAGTTTTGAAATCCTGGAAATGCTGCAGAAAAGGCACAGCTCAGAAAGGCACTCAGAAATGTTCAAATCTGCTAAAAAAAAAAGGACAAGGAAAAGCAAACACATACCGAAAGCAAGGCTGCAAAGAAAACGCTGGATGAGTGAACATGGCAATAAACCTCCCCCTCCCAGCACCTGTCAAAATGAAAGGCAACATGGGGCAGAACTGGCAGTTTTTCCACTTGCAATGGCAAAACTATGAGCTGGCAACAGATTTAATTAACAAGCCGGAACTGATAAGAGTAGCCACACTTCTAACACCGTGGGGAGGGACTGCTACAAATTGTATACCACCCTAAATCTAACTGACGAACAAAGAAAACAGACAGCGGAGATTTTGAAAGCCTCGAACGAACACTTTGAACCTCGAGTGAACGTAACTTATGAAAGCTATGTATTCAACACTCAAGCTCAAGAGAAAAAAAAACATTGAACAGCATGTGACTGCAGTAACAAAACTTGCAGAGTCATGTGAATTCAGCTGGCTAAAAGATGATCTGATTAAAGATAGAATACTCTTAGGCACTTGAGACTCCTCAGTGAGGGCAGATCTACTGAAAGAGGAGAAACTTATGCTCAGAAAAGCGATAGGCGTGTGCAGGAATGCCGAGTTTGTAAAATGTCAGTTAGAGCACATGTATGGCAGAGCGGACCAGGAGTTACATTATTCTAGAGACATGCCAGGCTGAAGGAGCAGAGCAATCGCAGACAAAGGGCAGGGATGCAAATGCTGTGGATGACATTTTACAAAGGAAAAGAAGGATTTCCCAGCATGGGGAAAGCAGTGTTTTAACTACAAGAAGCCGAATCATTTCGCACACAAGTGTCTGACTGGAAAGAAGCAAAACAAGCCTATAGAGGTGGCCACTGGACAGGTATCAGCAGAAGAGTCTGACGATGAACTGTACACGATACAGCAGGTTGTTTCTGTCAAGTCTATAGGTGAGAAATGGTTTGTGACTGTTACAGTGACGACCGCAGAAGGAGAGTATCAAGTGAACAAGAAATGTCAGATCGACACTGGTGTGTCATGCAACGCAATGACCTTCACAAACCTGTGCAAAGTAGCTCAACCTGACGATCCAAAACTGAAGAACCCGAAAGTGAGGTTGAGGCTATATGATGGCGCAATACTCATTCCGAGAAGACAAATTAGTCTGAGAGCCCAATGCAATGGGAAGAGGGAAGATCTAGCGTTCCAGATCATCGATGGGATGCAATGACCACTCATCTCAGCTGGAGCAAGTCTAAAGCTTGGGCTGGCATCACTAAACTTGCCATCAGACGTTCAACGTGAAGCGGCAGCTCCACATGATCTGGACCAGCAGAGGCATTGAATCTGACAGATAAGCACCTTGCACACATCAAGAAAACTACCCAACTCTCCAAGCACTACAAGGAGTAGTGATGAAAGGATAGCCTGAGAGCATCAAGGGCACAAAAGCCTATTGGACATACTGAGATGAATTGACAGCTCAAGATGGCATCTTGTACAAAGGAAATAGAGCCATCATCCCTAAGGAGATGAGAGGAGAGATGCTGAAGCACATCTACAAGCCTCAAGGAATTGTGTCAAATCTGAGGAAGGCAAGAAAAGAGCTCTCCTGGCCAAACATGAGCAATTAAAGACCATAAAGGCCATTGCAGCGCTTGTAACGAGTACCAAGCTAAACAAGCTCGAGAGCTGTTGATGATGCAATGACATCCCAGACAGACTGTGGATGAAACTGGGTGATGCAGGAACTGATTATCTTATCACTGTTGACGACTATTCTGACTACTGGGTATTAGACGAGCTGACTTCAACAACGACAGGAGAGATAGCTGAATGCCTGAAAACACACTTCAGTCGTCATGGCATTCCAGACATTGTGATCAGTAACAATGGCCCTCAGTTCACGAGTGAAGAATTCAGCTGCTTCACAAAGGATTGGAAATTCAACACTATACATCATCTCCACACTATCCCCAGCCAAATGGAAAGGCTGAGGTGGCAGTGAAAATCGCCAAAGGAATCATCACGAAATCGAGCAAATTGAGCACTGATGTACACAAGGTAATCCTCGAGTGGAGACAGACACCAACTGAACGCATGGAAAGTAGTCCATTCCAAAGACCAATGTCAAGCCGCACACAAACTACTCTTCCAATAACAAAAAAGCTTCTGAAACCAGAAGTATTAACAGGCGCGAGTGAAAACACCAAGGTGAAACAGCAGAAAGCTAAATTTCATTTTGACAAGACTACCAAACCATTGCCAGAGCTAAGCATTGGAGAGCCAGTCAGGATACAAAGCTTCAACACCCTCAACAGGAGTCAGCCCACGTGGCAACTTGGGACATGTGGAGAGAAATTGTCACCTCGATCATACGTGGTGCAAGTGAACGACCAAATCTACCGGCAGCACCGCAGGCAAATACACGCAACCACCAAAGCTGTCTCTTCACTGCAGTCGGCTGGTCAGGAAGATGGGATCTCACCAGCTGTACAGAGTACAGAACGACCATCACTCCTAGAGCTCCACGGATCCCCAACAATAGAACAGCAATAGTTACCATGGCAACAAGTACGTAAGAATATAAGAACTAGGAGCAGGAGTAGGCAAATTCAGCCCCTCCAGCCTGCCCCGCCATTCATTACGATCATGGCTGAGTACCACGGGAACGACACTCTCCGGACAAGGAACATCAACCAGATGAACAGTCAATGACAACACGTACATGTACTATTGAGAGACCTGCATGGTTTAAGGACTATGTATATAATGCAGGTGCAGAGACTGAATAGCAGAATGAACAGTCATCAATGAATGAGAACAGTGGGTGTATGGTGGGCAACTTGGGTAACTCACAGTGACATGTGATTGTGCATGCAAATGTGTCTTCTGTTCATTAGGAAAAGGGGGATGTTTGGGTTTTGAAATGCAACTGTACTACATGTCCTATCTGGCTTGCTGTAGTCATGTGACCTCTGACATGAGGGAAGCTCTGTAAGCTGCTATCTTACAATCAGCTCAATAAAGACCCACAATAAGAAAGCGCCACAATCTCTGAACTCTAAACAGTCTTACCTTTTAACCTAGTTTCCCCGTTCACTATAGCCAACTCTGCCTACATACCCTTATAATTACCCACTCTATTCAGGGCTTGGTTACATCAGGCGACTCCCAAGAGGGCTACAGAAACACTTTAGGGATCTCCTCAAAGCCTCCCTGAAGAGGTCAAACATCCCCCACTGACTCATGGGAGACCCTGGCTTGTGACCAACAAAAATGGAGAAGGCTCATGTGGGAAGACGCCGAACACACTGAGAGACTGGGATTGGGAGAGTCTGCAGACGCGCATTGGATTTATCAGCCATTACAGAACCAATCGAACTGGAGAGGAAGCAAGTCATAAGACCATAAGACATAGGAGCAGAAATTAGGCCATTCGGCCCATCGAGTCTGCTCCACCATTCAATCATGGCTGATAAGTTTCTCAACCCCATTCTCCCGCCTTCTCCCCATAACCTTTGATCCCCTTACCAATCAAGAACCTATCTATCTCGGTCTTAAATACACTCAATGACCTGGCCTCCACAGCCTTCTGTGGCAAGTCATCCTTGGTCCTGAGAGACTGCCTAAGAAGGAGAAGAAGAAATTACAGCCCATACCTGAATATCTTGAGGTTTCCTGGAAGTTGCTGGACTCTTCGCATCTTTAAGTGGATGTGTGAGGGGAGTGGATGTGTGAGGGGAGTGGTGGATACGGGATGATATTGCCTCTGAAAATACAATAGGAATAATGAGGGCAGATCATTGCTCCAACATCGAGACAGAGGGCAATGCAACTCGAATTTCAAAAGTTCCTCAAGGCAAACTGGGGCACCACTCAGGGGGTCCTCGCACATTGAAGCGCGATTATGCTTGGATTTCGCCCATGCAAGTTCCCATAGCAGAGAATCACATTGGTGGTGGGGGTGGGTCAAGTGCTTACATTTAGCGGGGACTGGAGGCTTGACTGATACTGAACTTTAAAGCTGGGATTTGCATTCAGAACGATGGAAGAAACCTGATTCACACTCAGGTGATCGGACATTAGGCTGAGTATAGACGAGATCAACATTTTACCATGTAAACTTCTGGCAGCCATTGCACCGTATGGAGCACCGATATACCAATGGGTCTCACGGTGCAATAGTGCATCTGGAAAATTGTAGTAATCTAAGTTGAGTATCTAATGGCCAGAGATGTACGCTCCAAACTGCAGCCAATTCAGCAGATGTGGCTGCAACGCTTTCAGTGAGGGCCTGAGCAGTATAAGTGCACGGCACTGCTTTCAACAACTTGCACTGATATAGCGCCTTTAACATAATGAAACATTGGATGGCACTTCACATACGCGTCGTTGAACAGAATTGGATACTAATCCAAGTCAGGAGGTATTAGGACAGGGCTTGGTCAGGCATACGTCTTAAGAAGTGTCTTGGGAAGGTAGTGAATTGGAGAGGTTTACGGAGGGAATTCCAGAGCTTAGTGTCCAGGCAGCTGAAGGCACGGCCGCCAATGGTGGAGCGATTAATGTCGGGGATACTCAAGGTGCCAATTACAGAAGTGCAGAGATTTGGGATGGTTGTGGGGCTGGAGGAGATGGGGAATGGGGCGGTGGGGGGGGGGGGGGAAGAGAAATTTGGAACAAGGATGAGAATTTTAAGGCTCAGTACAGAGGGAACATGTCCCCTAATCCTGCCCAGCAACAGGCCCCTCCCCAATAACAGGCCCCTCCCCATAACAGGCTCTACACCCAGCAACAGGCCCCTCCCCAATAACAGGCCCCTCCCCAATAACAGGCCCCTCCCCATAACAGGCCCCTCCCCATAACAGGCCCCTCCCCATAACAGGCCCCTCCCCAATAACAGGCCCCCTCCCCAATAACAGGCCCCTCCCCATAACAGGCCCCTCCCCAATAACAGGCTCTACACCCAATAACCGGCCCCTCCCCAATAACAGGCTCTACACCCAGCAACAGGCCCCACCCCAATAACAGGCTCCCCATAACAGGCCCCTCCCCAATAACAGGCCCCACCCCAATAACAGGCCCCTCCCCAATAACAGGCCCCACCCCAATAACAGGCCCCCTCCCCATAACAGGCCCCTCCCCAATAACAGGCTCCCCATAACAGGCCCCTCCCCAATAACAGGCTCTACACCCAATAACGGGCCCCTCCCCAATAACAGGCCCCTCCCCATAACAGGCTCTACACCCAGCAACAGGCCCCACCCCAATAACAGGCCCCTCCCCATAACAGGCTCTACACCCAGCAACAGGCCCCACCCCAATAACAGGCTCTACACCCAGCAACAGGCCCCACCCCATAACAGGCTCTACACCCAGCAACAGGCCCCACCCCAATAACAGGCCCCTCCCCAATAACAGGCCCCTCCCCAATAACAGGCTCTACACCCAGCAACAGGCCCCTCCCCAATAACAGGCTCTACACCCAGCAACAGGCCCCACCCCAATAACAGGCCCCTCCCCATAACAGGCTCTACACCCAGCAACAGGCCCAACCCCAATAACAGGCCCCTCCCCAATAACAGGCTCTACACCCAGCAACAGGCCCCACCCCAATAACAGGCCCCTCCCCATAACAGGCTCTTCACCCAGCAACAGGCCCCTACCCAGCAACAGGCCCCTCCCCAATAACAGGCCCCTCCCCAATAACAGGCTCTACACCCAGCAACAGGCCCCTCCCCAATAACAGGCTCTACACCCAGCAACAGGCCCCACCCCAATAACAGGCCCCTCCCCAATAACAGGCCCCTCCCCAATAACAGGCCCCTCCCCAATAACAGGCCCCTCCCCAATAACAGGCTCTACACCCAGCAACAGGCCCCTCCCCAATAACAGGCTCTACACCCAGCAACAGGCCCCACCCCAATAACAGGCCCCTCCCCAATAACAGGCCCCTCCCCATAACAGGCTCTACACCCAGCAACAGGCCCCTCCCCAATAACAGGCTCTACACCCAGCAACAGGCCCCACCCCAATAACAGGCCCCTCCCCATAACAGGCTCTACACCCAGCAACAGGCCCCACCCCAATAACAGGCCCCTCCCCAATAACAGGCCCCTCCCCATAACAGGCTCTACACCCAGCAACAGGCCCCTCCCCAATAACAGGCTCTACACCCAGCAACAGGCCCCTCCCCATAACAGGCTCTACACCCAGCAACAGGCCCCACCCCAATAACAGGCCCCACCCCAATAACAGGCCCCCCCCCAATAACAGGCCTGCCCCAATAATACACTCCACACCCAGCAACAAGCCCCCCAGTCTCAGGCTCCTCCCCCTGTCTCAGGCCCCGCCCCCAGGCTCAGA
Organism: Cetorhinus maximus; assembly: GCF_964194155.1. NCBI lineage: Eukaryota > Metazoa > Chordata > Chondrichthyes > Lamniformes > Cetorhinidae > Cetorhinus > Cetorhinus maximus. The sequence goes on along the minus strand of NC_135907.1, from coordinate 1,594,978 downwards.
TCCCGCTCCAGGCTCCTCCCCCAGTCTCAGGCCCCGCCCCAGGCCCCACCCCCCAGCTGTCAGGTGGTGTGGACTCTGCAGGCGGGTGTTCATTATGACGATATCCTGAATATATTGTTAAGATTTGGATGTTTTGAGAGCCGAGACTCACCGACCCGCGGCCCAGGAGGCGGGACAGACACCGAGAGCAGCATCTTCACCCGGCCGGGCCCCCACTTAAAGGGGAAGGCCTTTACCGGCGGGCTAAATACTCTTAAAGGGGAAGGCCTTTACCGGCGGGCTAAATACTCTTAAAGGGGAAGGCCTTTACCGGCGGGCTAAATACTCTTAAAGGGGAAGGCCTTTACCGGCGGGCTAAATGCTCTTAAAGGGGAAGGCCTTTATTGGCGGGCAAAATGCTCTTAAAGGGGAAGGCCACTTTTTTTGTTGGCAGCAAATATTCTTAAAGGCGATGGGCTGAAAATTATTTGGCTTAATGGGATGGGTTACTTTAATACTAGAGTCTCCGCGGGTAAGAGAAAGACTTGAATTTATACAGACCCTTCCTCACAGACAATGAATTATATTTGAAGGGCAGTTATTGTATAAAATGTCTCGATCACATTTTCTCCATAAATTTCACCTCATCCAAAACTCTGCTGTTTGGTGTCTTAACCCACAACAAATCCCTTTAACCCATCACCCCTCTGTTATCCCACTCCAGCAACACCTCGATTTTAAAATTCTCATCCTCGTGTTCAAATACCCTCCTATCCCTGTGATCCCCTCCACCCCTACATCCCTCCGAGGATATCTGCGCTCCTCCAATTCTGGCCTCTCGAGCATCCCCAACTTTAATTGTTTACTACTGACAGTCCTGCCTTCAGCTGCCTAACCCTAAACTTTGAAATTCCCTCTCCAAACATCTACTTTTAAACCTACCTCTTTGACCAAACCTTTGGTCATCTGCAATAATAGCTCCTTATGTGGCTCGGTGTCAAACTATGTTTGATTGACACTCCTGTGAAGCGCGTTGGGATGTCGAAGGCTGTATATAAATGCAGTCGTTGTGACACTCATTTGCTCTTACTCATTCACTGAGACTTTGTTGGTAACGCTCAGAAAGAAACAGGCTCACTCCGTGCACTGCCAGAAGAGATCTCCCAGTAATCATTCCAAAACATTTCACCTCTTGTTCACCACGTGACCAGATGCTTGTGTGCCAATCATAGAACAATGTAGAGAGATTAAGACCTGTTCTATGGGTGGTGCTGAGCATAAGAGTGGCATTGAGGGAACAGCCTTTAGGACCCAACAGAGAAAAACCTAAGGAAATTTGACTACAATGTTATCGCACGTCATGGGCATTGAAATTCTTGGGCATCCATTGCGTCTGTACGTGTGGCTGGCAGATCAGGCTCTGTTCAGCCCTAGACTTCATGGACCACTTGTGGAAATGTTGAGGGATGGAACAAGGGATAGTAACTGATGACAGAAGAAAGTAGTAAAGGATGATTGAAAGTACTGCAGTTGTGTCGGGGTGGCAGACATCTTGGAATACCAATGCGTCATGTTATCCGCAGCCACAATGTCCTACCATGCTGGGATCAGCTCTGATGCATTGGGGAATTGTTTGCCAAAGGAAGATGGGCTGAGGTAGAATCTTGTTACGAAGGTAGGTCTTGGTATTGAAAAATTAAAGAAATATTAATAAAAACATTTCTAAAGCATCACTTTCAGGACCATTGGATGTCTCAAAGTGCTTCAGTAAATGAAGTACTTTTGAAGTGTAGTCATGTGGGAAACCCAGTTTGCACAGTGATCAAGCACCAATGCAACAATGACCAGATAACCTGTTTTTCTGATGTTGAGGGATTCAGGTTATTGGTTAGGATATGAAGAATAACCTTGCTTTTCTCCAAAATAGCACCATGGGATCTTTAATGTCCACCTAAGAGGGTCAGTTTAATGCCTGATTCAAAAGACAGCAGTTTCAACAGTGTCGCACTCCCACAGTACTGCACTGGACTGTTAGCCTAGATTCTGTCAGGCTGGAGTGGGGCTTGAACCCAGAAGGTTTTGACTCAGAAGCACTTGACAACTTGAGAAGATATGGGGATGCAATGCTCAGCTCTGGGTCAAATAACAAAGTCTTCCAAAGTTTAATTAGGGAGATGTTGCAGCTCATTCAGAATTGGATATGTGACAAGCAGTCTGAAACACGGTGGAGGGGTCAAGATAGGTGGTAATGAGTTGGATGTCATCAGCATATGTGTGGAACTTGACGTCATGTCTTCAGATGGTGTCACTGAGGGGCAGCATGTAGCAGACAAGACTAAAAGGCAGACACGTAGGCAAAAATAACAGTAACACTTGCACCACACGAGTGCCAATGGCCATCTCCAATGAGAGAGAATCTTACCAGCTTCCCTTGGCATTCAAAGACATTATCATTGCTGAATCCCCCATCAATATCCTTTGGGTCACTACTGACCAGAAACCTAACTGTACTAGCCACGGACGGCATCTACAAAAGCAGGTCAGAGGCTGGGAATTCTGCGGTGAGTAATTCGCTTCCTGACTCCCCAAAGCCTGTCCACCATCTACAAGGCACAAGTCAGGAGTGTGATGGAACACTCCCCACTTGCCTGGATGAGTGCAGCTCCCACAACACTCAAGAAGCTCAACACCATCCAGGACAAAGCCTGCTTGATTGGCACCCCATCTACCACCTTCAACATTCACTCTATAATGTGGAAATATGTGTTCAGATTGCCCATGTACCTCGTTGTTTGTGGGATCAGCAAAGTGAGGTAAAACAGCTTTCAGCTGTGCTGAACAGGGATGCATTGTGTTGCAGGCCTAGTTGAAGGAAGGTCATTCATCCATTTCTTAAGGGGCTGGGACATGTTGTTTATAGTAATAGTGATTGAAGAGCTTTAGTGGACCATATGACCAAAATAACTGAAACACTGGGAGATTGAGATGAACATGTGCATCTTCTCAGCTCTATGTTATATATCTGAAGACTGCTTTGGGTGTCTTTTAGTGTAATGTTGTTTAGTGTCGGTATGCATGGAATGTAGAGATCAAAGGGTAGAACTGGTAAAAGTGTTTTGTTTGCTGTTGTTATGCTGGAATTGTGAAGCATGATACCTGAGTTCATACAGTGATTTGTGAACTCAATAATAAAGGGGTTGTGTGATTTGACTGAGTACTCATATTGGATTGTGTAATGAGCCCATTAAAGATAAAGTTCAGTTACTGCAGTTTTTACAACTGATTTAACAAAACAAAATAGGACAGGAAAGTGGTCCCAATATGTACCATCTAAAAGATTGACTCACCAAGGCTCCTTCGACAGCACCTTCCACACCCATGACCTCTACCATCCAGAAGGACAAGGCAGCAGATAGATGGGAACACCATCGTCTGCAAGTTCCCCTCCAAGCCACACACCATCCTGACTTGGAAATATATCACTGTTCCTTCACTGTCACTGGGTGAACTTGCTGGAATTTCTTCCCTAACTGTATCTGCACCAGGTGGACTGCAGTGGTTCAAGAAGGCAGCTCACCACCATCTTCTCAAAGGGCAGTTAGGGATGGGCAATAAATGCTGGCCCAGCCAGCAACGCCTACATCCCGTGAATGAATAAAAACAAACATGGCAGTTATTTTGTGCACAGAAATATCAGCAATGATTAATGGCCAATCTGTTTTTTCTGGTGTTGGATGAGCGAGAAATGTTGGGCAGGACACTGTGAAAATCACGCCTTAAAATTACACTTTGTAAAAGAATTAAACCATGTATTCAAATTCTGTAGCTTTAACACATGTCTGTATAAGTTTAAACACTATGGCCTCTAATTTACCAGCTCTGGGGCGTCTCCCAAAGATGCACTGCACCCCCCCCGCCCCCAGAAGGATGGCAATTGCCCAGCAACGGGAACCATCTGAAAGTACAATATAAATCGCAAACCTCAGATGGTACCGACTGTCTTACAGGAAAAGTTAGAAGTAAAACCACTCCTAATCTCTGGGTAACTATAGTACTGACCCCCCCTGCCCCCCCCAGCTCCCCACTTACACCCCAACCCCCCAGGACCCCCTGACCTTCCACAGAATCGTCCTCCCACCCCAGACTGCACTCCCTGCGTCCCCCGCTGACCATCCGTCCTCCCCTGACCACCCCACCGCCCCCTCATCCTACCCATTTATCTTACACACTTACCTCCACCCGGGCTTCTGAAAGTGGCTGGGCCTTTAAACTTACCAGCTTTACGGCAGCTAGTGCTGTTATTAAAAAGGCGTCCCTTCCTTACCTCGACTCTCCAGCCCTCAACTGAAGGCCTGGGGAACCCGCTGCACTGCACCGTTCTCTCCCGGCCTGAGTCGGAAGGTCGGGTGAGAAGGGAGCGGCTGCATTTCAAGGTAAAAATACTCGGAGCGGAGTGGCAATCCCACTCTGAGCACCACTCTGCGGAAACTCTTTCGAGTTATCAACAGTCACAGATTGCAACTCTTTCGAGTACAATCACAGTTCTTGGTTTCCGGGAGTGGGACATGAACCCACAACCCTCTGATTCAAAGGCGAGGGTGCTATGAACTGAGCCACAGCTGACACCTCTCTGCGGAAGTTACAGTTCTGAGCGTACCTTTGTAACCTTGGCTTGCCTCTAACTGCATGAACCTGTACCATTCTGGTTAGAACTAGTAAAGATTGATAAGCTGTCGGGGAGTTTGAGAACCTTCTTACGTAGGAACGTAATAATTTAGGCGTCAACATCAGATGCTCAGGGCCAATTATTAATCAGTTCTGTGCCCTGGTAACTGGTGAATTGGCTCAAGTAGTTAGTAAAGGAGGGGAATAATTCATTATTTAGGGCAGGCTTATCCATCGCACAGCCCGCAGGCCACAAAGCCATTCTATGTGCCCCCCCACCACCCCCCCCGGAGTCACTTTTCAAAACGCTGGTAAGAAGTGAAGTTCAAGATTCTGCACGGGGCTGCTCCCCCATTGCGAGTGAGCCTATCAGCAGCAAAGAGTGGGAGAGAAGCAGGCTGTGATCGCAGGAGCAGTGAACACTGACGGCTGTACGTGGAGGGAAAAGGAGACGATAGCAGGAGGGGGAAAGAGAGAGTGAGGGGCCCCCGAGAGGCTGTGGGGTGCATGGGGCAGAGAGAGAGAGAGAGGCGGCTGGATATGTTTCGGGGGAGGGGTGAAGTGACTGGTTGTGGGGGGACGTGAGAGTGTGAGAGAAAGAATTGTGAGAGTCTGTGTGTAACAGAGATTGTGTGTGTGTGAGAGAGTGTGTGTGTGAGACAGAGATTGTGAGTGAGAGAATGTGAGTGTGTGTGTAAGAGACGGAGAGTGTGTATGTGTGTGAGAGAGAGATTGTGAGTGAGAGAAAGAATGTGAGTGTGTGTGTGTCTGTCTGGTTCACCCCCAGCCTCAGGATTCTCACTCATCCCCACCTACCAACGCATACTCACACCCACACTCACAGTGGGTGAGGATGAATGAGTGACCACCCTGAGACTGGGAGTGAGCTGGACACACACACACTCACTCAACCCTTTCACACTCTAATGGTCATCTTGATTAATTACTTTTTTAAAATGATAATTATAAATATAATTTATAATTATAATTGCTTTGACGTTGCTTTATTTTTGCTTGGCAAGTTGTTTCGTTTGTTCATGCCTCCTCATGTTTAATGCTGTGCCAAACCTTATCTTTCCGAAATTTACTCATTGGCCCTTGAGTGGGAAAAAATTGGAAATGTGGCCACCCCCCCGCGCAGAAGGTTGGACAAGCCTCGGTTAGTAAGTAGGTTGAAACCATGTTCTTTGTAGCATGGAGAAAACAGATCCAAACAGAGGGACTACCTCTACCCAGGATCTGAGAGTATGAGAAGCCTGAACATGGTACAGGAATCCAAAGAGACCACAAGAGTTTAAGAAGTCAGGAATAGAAATTTTCAAGACAAGTCCTGTCCGGGTTTTTGTCTGCTCTGTTGTCCATAGTCGAACAGGGACCTATAACCTGATACACTGTTTTAATTACTGCCCCCCAGCCTATTAAACCACCTTTAATGCTGAATAAATCTTTCCATTCTGCTACAATTTGAGTCTTGCTGTTGACTTATTTATCATGCCCGAAATTCCTTAGAGCAATGGGTGTGAATCGTGTTATGGATTTTAATGCCTCCCCCTGAGCAGGGTTTGATATTCTTTAGAAGGGCACTGTTGATAATGCAGCATTCCAATCTTGGTACCAGCCTAGAACACCAGCCTAGATTATGCACGCAAATTCAGGGGCAGGGCTCAAATCAGTAGTTGCCTGTCCCAAAAGCGAGTGCGCTAAAAACTAAAGCAATACTGGCCGAGCCTGGGAGAGGTTCACCCACTCCCTCAAACATGCCAGGTAAGGAGCTTAAGAATCACACTGGGCTGAGTTTAACCCTTACAGTGGCACTGAAACCAGCTGAGAAGCTGTTGCAGAATAAAACTTTAAATTTCCCAAAAAACATCCGTGACAGGAAAACAGAAACAAATTTTCAAATATTTTACTTTTACAATAATCCATCTGCAACATTGAATTATTTTAACTTCTCCATAAATGAAGTCACAGACCCTGACCTGTACACAACCACTTCTTTAAAGGAGCAGTTAATTTAGAAAAATAAAATTGAAGATTTCATTCTGGGAGCCACACCCGTGCTCAGATATAATCTCAGATGGCTGCACGTCTTGTCCTCTGTACGGGAGGTGAGCACCTGTATTATGGAACTACAAGGGGGGAGCTGTGGAGCTCTGAGGGTGGTGCTGTGCTGCTGCGGGGGAGCTGCAGTGGCGCTGCGGGGGAGCTGCAGTGGTGTTGCGAGGTGGCTGCGGGGGAGCTGCAGTGGTGTTGTGAGGTGGCTGCAGTGGCGCTGCGGGGGAGCTGCAGTGGTGTTGCGAGGTGGCTGCGGGGGAGCTGCAGTGGTGTTGCGAGGGGGCTGCAGTGGTGCTCTGAGGTTGGAGCTGTGGAACTCAAGGCAGCTGCGATGGAGCTCCAAGTGTGCTGCAGTGGAGTTCAATAGGTACTGCAACTTCGAGGAAGCTACAAGAATGTTAAGAGCATGGTGCTATTAAACTCTGAGTGAGCTGCAGTGGTGATCCGAAGATCATGATGTGGAACTCCGAGGAAGCTGCAGTGGAGCTCCAAGAGATGAAGAGAGAAAGTAGGCAAGAAAGTACTCAAATAACTCCCCAGTAAACTCCTCCCTCTTCTTACTTATGAAAAATACAGTCAACCAAAATAAGGATTGGAGGTTGGTTAGTGTGTTAAGGGAGTGTGATAAAAGATGGTTTGTAGACAACTGCCCAGTGAATTCTTAACCTCAGAGTAACCCTAGCCTCTTTCACCCAGAACAGGCTGGAGGGGCTGAAGGGCCTGCTCCTGTTTCTGGCGACAGGTCATTGATGTGATACGTTAACTAAGATGCTGCCTGAACTGCTGAGGATTGCCGACATCTTCTGTTTTTAATCTTGTTCCTATTGTGGGGCTGTCAAAAGTTGGGAGGTTGGCCCACAGGTTCATCTGCTGCAGCCAATTCAAGTGAGGTCCCGAAACCTCATTATTGCTTTGTACTTTCCAGATTTAGGTTAATCTTCACGACACTGTGCTGCTGTATCCAACTGCACCTGCCTGTTTCTCCCTCGATGTGCAGTAAATAGAAACTAGCTCACTAGGAGTACAAGTGTACTTTAACCAGGTGTTTCTAAGTAAAGAGGGCAGTCAAGGTTCATTATATTAGCCATGGGCAGTGCTAGTTGGTAGTTAATAGGTAACTTGTTGCTGTAACCAATTTCAAGGCTTCCCCACCACCCCACAAACCCTTGTAAAAATAATGAGGAAAATAAAGTTCAGACATGACAATGACTTGCCAACACAGGGTTTGGGTAGATGTGAGTGGGTTACAGGTGGTTTGTACAATACTAATTATTAAAAAAAAACTGTGAAAAATTCAGGAGATACAAAAATATCCTGTGCAGGTTTCTGAGTTTCTTGTCAGTGAGGGTCGGTATATCCTGGAGATCTCAGAAGGGAACTCTGTGCCGTCCTCATTACGCAGAGAAGCCCAGGATGGTCAGAGTCACAGAGAGGCTTTCACCTTGTCAGAGCGAGTCTTGGTTCTGTTATGTTTGGATCAGAGCTCATTTGGATACTTGCTGCTACTAGGATTGTAGCTTTACTGTTTCCGTGATTGTGAGGCTTCAGTTACGCGGAGAAGGCCGGGTGTGCATTTCCCCAGCTAAACCCGACCGCGTCTCCACTGCTGGTGCAGGCCCGGCCATCGCCTGGACTCAGGTCCGGTCACTTCTCAGCAAAGTGGCCGGTGATGGCATCAATCAGCTCTTGTTTCTTGCTGCCCTTCAGCCCGTACTGTTTACAGACCTCCTTCAGCACCGGCACCGTCAGCTTGCCCAGTGTCCCACTCCGCAGATACTGCCTGACCTCATCCACCCCCAGTGATGCCTCCACTTTCGGTTTCTTCTCCGCTCCCCCAGCTGTGTTGCCTGATCACAGAAAACAGCAGTTCACACTTTAATTCTTTAGACAGTCACTGTGAAAATTCTCAGTGCCAAAGCTCTACAATGGCCCCATGCTTGAATATTCAGCTGACAACAAGTGCAACCATTCAACTCCACTTAAGAACAATTACACCTGCCGATTGTTTTTAAGGAACAGTATAACAATAATCATTCTTGAGATGCGGGCATCGCTGTCGTTTATTACCCAGCCTTAGTTGCCGTGAATCGGGCAGTTTTGATACTACTGAGTGGCTTGCCAGGTTACTTTAGGGAGCATTCAACAGTCAACCACATTGGGGTGGGACTGGAGTCACATAGAGGGCAGACTGGATAAACATAGCACGTTTCCTTCCGCAACGGACATGAATTGGGCAGTCGGATCTTTTTCCGACAATCTGACAGGTTTGTGGTCACTTATACCGTTTATCGGTTGAAAAAAAAACACTAGATTAGAATTCTCGAACTGCCATAGTGGGATTTGAACCTATTTTCTCTGGATTTGAGTATCGCCGGAAAAAAAGCGACAGGCTGTTGAAGTTTTCTGTCTTGCACTCATCAGGGACAGAGACAAGAATGCCAAATTTCAAAGGGAGCCACAATTTATACTGCATGAGAAAAGGGTGCTGATTGGTTGAGGCGTTACCATGCAGAATGCACCAGGGAGCTATTGTCCCCCTCAAGCTTCTGTTTAATTCAAAAAACGTGCAATGTCTGGACATGTTCCTCTTGCTTGCAGAGGCCCTGTGTATGAATATATGTGGCTTCTAGCAAATATAAGTGAGCTACATTGTGAGCCTGACTGATAACCTTAAATTATTGCTCCCTTTAAAATCTGGCATCCTTGTGTCTGTCCTGATGAGTGCAAGATGAAAATCTTCAACAGCATGTCTCTTTTTTCAGCAATACTCAAGTTCTGTATAACCAAGCAACTATTTGTTCCCTGGATTCCCTGGAGTAACACAGCCACAACATTACATTCCAATCACTGCCCCAGCTGAGATGAGCAGGATTGGAAACTGAGAAAGACCATTAGGACGAATAAAGTGGTTTCCTGCTATCAATTCCCTTGTTGGTGCCAGCCTGGGGCTTAGCGCTAGCACCCTTCCCTCCGATTGTCGGTTCAAGCCCCACTCAGAGGTCCGAGAACAGATTTGACACTCCAGTGCAGTACTGAGAGAGTGGCAGCACTGTCAAGAGGAGCCATCTTTCAGATGAGACCGATAGCGTCTCTGCCCTCTCAGGTAGGCGTGAAAGATCCTATGGCATTATTTCGAAGAAGAACTGAGGAGTTCTCCCCGGTGTCCTGACCAATATTTACCCCTCAACCAAAATAAAATAGATTATCTGGTCATTAATCACATGATAATGATGGGAACTTGCTGTTTGCAAAGTAACTGTCACGTTACCAACATTATATTGTGAATATCTAGTTCGTCATTCGTATGTTTTGAAAGTATAACTTTAGTTTTAGGAATTAAAGTTTTAATTGTAGATAAATGGGGCATTTAGTTGCGGAACTGCTAAACAAAATTCTGATATAAATACAACTCAAACAAGCCTGGGTTTATTACACTTAAAAGGTAGCCTGTGTTTATTCAATAAGGTTAGAGCAGACAGTGGGAACACTTGAACAATGGACAATCTATTGATAGGCTTGTGGTACAGCCAGAGAGACTCCACTTACTCCGATAAAATATTTAAATTATCCATGTAGTTCCCAGATGAAAGGAGTTTTGGGGCAAGTTAAGTCAACAAGGGAGTTTCTCGATAGGGACAGAAATTCTGGAGATAGGGTCATAACTCCACTAATAATATAAATTATCCATATGGGTTACGGAATCAAAGAGTTTTGTTGAAGGTAAAATAATTGATTTACATTTCTGTTTGAGGACATGGCACGTTGTCATAAAGATGGGCTGTGGGGATAGAAGGTTATCTTGTTCATCTGGGTATCTGTTCAGAAACCAGGCTGTTGTAGTTTTGCTTTGGTGTAGACTACATCTCACTGAGAGGAGGGAGCCAACAGGAGATGACCGTTAGCCAGGCCTGACTTTAAGCAGAGAAAATACAAACTTTATTGTCCATCGCATGGAATGCAGATGGGGCTCGAGCTCAGTTTGGATTTCGTGAGGGGGAGAAAGCAGCTGAAAGATTTGTAATGTGTAACGAGTGCAAGAAAGCTGCAGTGGTCCTCACAGAGCCTTGTGGTAGAAAGTAGTCAGCAGGGCTAGCTTGGAAGCTCTGAGGAAGCACTGGGTATCTGCCAGGAGCCAGAACAAGGAGCTGAGGCATCCATTGTTGTAAGGTATTAAATAAAGTTTGGAGGGTCGGTTAGTCAAAAAAGCTAATGGAAGGATCTCCATTGAATCTTACCTCAGAAAATATCTAGAACACTGAGGAGAAATAAAGTGAATTCCGGAGGGTTGTGGCAGACCTGGCGGGTTGGACCCTACAGAGGTGAATAAACCTTCAATATTCTTGTAACGTATAGGGGAATTCTTTGGTGGGGGTGGAGTGCAAAGTCGAACCGTGTTCATAGCATAATTATAAACTATAGTGTTAAGTTAATAGTGTTTGCTTTGTTTAATTCTAATGTACAATGAAGTTTGTTTTTGTTTAAAAACGTGAAATCTTCTGGGGTGATTATGAAGAGGTGATGATGGGGGTGCCGAGGGTCGAGTTTGGGTGTGGATAGAGGGAGCTGGGGTGGGGGACGGAGAGTGGGAGCTCAGGGTGCGGAGAAGGGGAGCTGGAGGTGCAGAGAAGGGTAGCTAGGGGTCAGAGGGGTGATTGACTGTAAAGTGCTTTGCAATGTCCTGAGGCCGTGAAAGGTACTATAGAAATGCAATTCTTTCTTTCTTCCAATGTTCAGCTGATTCAGCTCTGACAGAGAATTGGGCAGGGACTTCCTTGCCTCAGTTCTATCCTGAGAGGTGCAATTTCCTGACACAATGTTTAATTTGCTCCTCTTTCCTGAGCACTCACCGAGCTTCCTCTTCTGATGGCTCTTTGCCTCTGGGTTATAGTCGGGAGGATAAACCAGTGCATTGAATTCTTCTGCCAGCTGTCCGATTCTCCTGTCCATAACATCCGTCTTTGGCACTGTGTGGGGAAATGATTATTTACATTCCTCTGTCCAGCTCCCCATCTCCGCACCCCCAACTCCCCCTCTCCGCACCCCCAGCTCCCCCTCTCCGCACCCCCAGCTCCCCCTCTCCGCACCCCCAGCTCCCCCTCTCCGCACCCCCAGCTCCCCCTCTCCGCACCCCCAGCTCCCCCTCTCCGCACCCCCAGCTCCCCCTCTCCGCACCCCCAGCTCCCCCTCTCCGCACCCCCAGCTCCCCCTCTCCGCACCCCCAGCTCCCCCTCTCCGCACCCCCAGCTCCCCCTCTCCGCACCCCCAGCTCCCCCTCTCCGCACCCCCAGCTCCCCCTCTCCGCACCCCCAGCTCCCCCTCTCCGCACCCCCAGCTCCCCCTCTCCGCACCCCCAGCTCCCCCTCTCCGCACCCCCAGCTCCCCCTCTCCGCACCCCCAGCTCCCCCTCTCCGCACCCCCAGCTCCCCCTCTCCGCTCCCCCAGCTCCCCCTCTCCGCACCCCCAGCTCCCCCTCTCCGCACCCCCAGCTCCCCCTCTCCGCACCCCCAGCTCCCCCTCTCCGCACCCCCAGCTCCCCCTCTCCGCACCCCCAGCTCCCCCTCTCCGCACCCCCAGCTCCCCCTCTCCGCTCCCCCAGCTCCCCCTCTCCGCTCCCCCAGCTCCCCCTCTCCGCACCCCCAGCTCCCCCTCTCCGCACCCCCAGCTCCCCCTCTCCGCACCCCCAGCTCCCCCTCTCCGCACCCCCAGCTCCCCCTCTCCGCACCCCCAGCTCCCCCTCTCCGCACCCCCAGCTCCCCCTCTCCGCACCCCCAGCTCCCCCTCTCCGCACCCCCAGCTCCCCCTCTCCGCACCCCCAGCTCCCCCTCTCCGCACCCCCAGCTCCCCTCTCCACACCCCCAGGCTCCCCGTCTCCGCCTCCCAGTTCATCCTTCTTCACCAAACCGCTCCCCCCACCTTCATCAGCCTGCTGCTCTCTTCATGCCCCCAGCAAACCCTCTCTGCCCCCACAGCTGGATCCAACGCTCACCCGATATTCACACTGGCCCAGGGGCCCTTAATCCAATTGGAAAATATCACCACTGTGCTGTCCTGTGGAGGTCAGCTAACCTGTTACAGACGCCAGGTAGAACCTGGGCTTCTCTAGACTGTGAGATCATGATCACAAATCCCTCCTGTAGCTGAGCAGTCAATAGAAGCTTCACAACCAGATACTCACACGTCAGGTCCTCCATTCCTTCTGGTTCCTTTAAATCGAGCGCCAATGCCTCCAGATTACGGAAATGCCGCTGAATTACCGGATTTTCAAAGCTCTCGGGCCTGTTGCCAGAGGAACAGAAAAAGTCAGTTTTGTTGAATGGAAACGTTGCAGGAATTTCCCATTCACTGCGCGGGGACGTGTAACCTTTAGCGGTAATGTTAGCTGTGGGTAATCTTTTCCAATGTTTGGCACCCAGTATCAGCGTCCAGCGCCCTTAGGTTTGGGTTATGGCTGGGCCACACAGTGAGTGAACCTCCCTCGGCACTGCTCCAACATCAGCAGGATGGCCCAGTATTATCACCAGACAGATTTATCACACCAAGTCAAAGTGACGGGGGCAGCAGAGGGATTTTATTCTTGTGCGATGCACTTCTCAAGTGACACTCTCTTTTTATTAATTTATGGGATACGGGCGTCACTGGCTGGGCCCAGCATTTATTGCCCATCCCTAATTGCCCTTGAGAAGGTGGTGGTGAGTTGCCTTCTGGAACCACTGCAGTCCATGTGGTGTAGGTACACCCACAGTGCTGTTAGGGAGGGAGTTCCAGGATTTTGACCCAGCAACAGTGAAGGAACGGCGATATATTTCCAAGTCAGGATGGTGAGTGACTTGGAGGGGAACTTCCAGGTGGTGGTGTTCTATCTGCAGACCTTGTCCTTCTAGATGATAGAGGTCATGAGTTTGGGAGGTGTTGTCTAAGGAGCCTTGGTGAGCTTCTGCAGTGCATCTTGTAGATGGTACACACTGCTGTTACTGTGCGTCGGTGGTGGAGGTAGTGAATGTTTGTGGATGTGGTGCCAAACAAGAGGGCTGCTTTGTCCTGGATGGTGTTGAGCTTCTTGTTGTTGGAGCTGCACTCATCCAGGCAAGTAGGGGATATTCCATCACAGTCCTGACTTGTGCCTTGTAGATGGTGGACAGGCTCTGGGGAGTCAGGAGGTGAGTTACAGAGGATTCCTAGCCTCTGACCTGTTCTTGTAGCCACAGTGTTTATATAGCTAGTCCAGTTCGGTTTCTAGTCAATGGAAACCCCCAGGATGTTGATATTGGAGGATTCAGTGGTGGTAGTGCCATTCAATGTCAAGGGACGACAGTTAGATTCTCTCTTGTTGGAGATGGTCATTGCCTGGCACTTGTGTGGTGTGAATGTTACTTGCCACTTGTCAGCCCAAACCTGGATATTGTCCCGGACTTGCTGCATTTGGACATGGACTGCTTCAGTATCTGAGGAGTTGCGAATGGTGCTGAACATTGTGCAATCTTCAGTGAACATCCCCACTTCTGACCTTATGATGGAAGGAAGGTCATTGATGAAGCAGCTGAAGATGTTTGGGCCAAGGACACTACTCTGAGGAACTCCTGCAGTGATGTCCTGGAGCTGAGATGATTGACCTTCAACAACCACAACCATCTTTCTTTGTGCTAGGTATGATTCCAACCAGTGGAGAGTTTTCCCCCGATTCCCATTGACTCCAGTTTTGCCAGGGCTCCATGATGCCACACTCGGTCAAATGCTGCCTTGATGTCAAGGGCAGTCACTCTCACCTCACCTCGGGAGTTCAGCTCTTTTGTCCATGTTTGAACTAAAGCTGTAATGAGGTCAGGAGCTGAGTGGTCCTGGCGGAACCCAAACTGAGCGTCAGTGAGCAGGTTATTGCTGAGTATGCGCCGCTTGATAGCACTGTTAATGACCCCTTCCATTACTTTACTGATGATGGAGAGTAGACTGATGGGGCAGTAACTGGTTGGGTTGGATTTGTCCTGCTTTTTGTGTACAGGACATACCTGGACAATTTTCCACACTGCTGGGTCAGTGTTAGTGTTGTAGCTGTACTGGAACAGCTTAGGCTAGGGGCACGGCAAATTCTGGGGCACAAGTCTTCAGTACTATTGCTGGAATATTGTCAGGGCCCATGGCCTTTGCAGTATCCAGTGTCTTCAACCGTTTCCTTATATCACGTGGAGTGAATCGAATTGGCTGAAGACTGGCATGTATGATGCTGGGGACCTCCGGAGGAGACCGAGATGGATCATCCACTCGGCACTTTTGGCTGAACATTGTTGCTAATGCTTCAGCATTATCTTTAGCACTGCTGTGCTGGGCTCCCCCATCATTGAGGATGGGGATATTTGTGGAGCCTCCTCCTCCAGTGAGTTGTTTAATTGTCCACCACCATTCACAACTGGATGTGGCAGGACTGCAGAGATTAGATCTGATCAGTTGGTTGTGGGATCGCTTAGCTCCGTCTATCACTTGCTGCTTATGCTGACTGGCACGCAAGTAGTCCTGTGTTATAGCTTCACCAGGTTGACACCTCATTTTGAGGCAAGCCTGGTACCAGGTAGGTATTTCAAACACCTCAAATTGCTCCCTATTGTCAGTGATAGATCTATAAGGAAGTAAAATTTTGTACACAGCAGGATCTTACGGGCACAACGGGATCTGTTTTTGGTGATGGTTGAAGGATGAATGTTGGTCAGTAGACCATGAGAGCTCCCTGCCTTCCTTTGAGCATGGTAGCAATGTCAGTGCTAGAACTAGTCAGTGAGTCAGAAGGTTGTGGGCTCAAGTCCAGAGCCTTGGGTGCAAAATCTAGGCTGACACTCCAGTGAAATGTTGAGGGGGTGCTGGACTGTCGGAGATGTTGCCTTCTGTTCTCTCAGGTACATGTAAAAGATCCCATGGGACTATTTCAAAAAAGAGCAGGGGAGTTCTTTCCCTTGCACAGAGCTAGCACAAACACAATGGCCCGAATGGCCTCTTTCTTTGTTGTAACCGTTCTATGTTTTACCCTTCAAACAACACCTAAAATGAGATGATCTGGTCATTTATCTCATTGCTGTTTGTGGGAGCTGACTGTGCGCAAATTGGTTTCTGGCTTTCCTACGTTACAATAGCGACTGCACTTCACAGTTATTTCACAGTTCTGAGATTCGGAAAGGTGCTATATAGAATAAAAATTGTTCTATCTTTCCAGAGATCCTAGATTATGTACTTAAAACCTAGTCGTGAGATTTGGATCCACGATCTTCTGACTCAGAAGGGAAGAATGTTAACAGCTGAGCCAAGCTAAGAGGGTCAATCCGTTACAATAGTGACACTTTCTAAGTGGGATGTCCAGAGGGGTTCCAATATAAATGCAAATTTCCTTTCTATATTATGATGGAAAATACTCCCTCTGGGAACATAAGAACTAGGGGCAGGAGTAGGTAATTCAGCCCCTCGAGCCTGCCCCGCCATTCATTACAATCACGGCTGATCTCATTTCGGCCTCTACTCCAATTTCCCGCCCTCTCCCCATAACCTTTCAACCCATTACTAATTAAAAATCTGTCTATCTCCTCCTTAAATTTATTCAGCGTCCCGGCATCCACTGCACTCTGAGGTAGTGAATTCCACAGATTCACGACCCTTTGAGAAAAGTAATTCCTCCTCATCTCTGATTTAAATCTACCACTCTTTAGCCTAAAACTATGGCCTCTCGTTCTAGAATGCCCCACAAGGGGAAACATCCGCTCCACGTCCACTTTGTCTATCCCTTTTAGCATCTTATATACCTCAATTAGATCTCCTCTCATCCTTCTAAACTCTAGCGAGCATAGGCCTAAACTGCTCAATCTCTCCTCATAAGACAAGCCCCGTATCTCTGGAATCAATCTAGTGAACCTCCTCTGAGCCGCCTCCAGTGCAACTACATCCTTCCTCAAGTAAGGGGACCAAAACAGTGCACAGTGCTCCAGGTGCGGTCTCACCAATGCCTTGTACAGTTGCAACAACACTTCCCTATTTTTATATTCTATTCCTTTAGCAATAAATGCCAAAATTCCATTTGCCTTCCTTATTACCTGCTGTACCTGCATACTAGCTTTCAGCGATTCATGCACGAGGACACCCAGATCCCTCTGCACTGAAGCATTCTGAAGTTTCTCTCCATTTAAATAATAAGTCACCTTTTTATTCTTCTGAACAAAATGGATAACCTCACACTTATCCACGTTAAACTCCATCTGCCAAATTCTGGCCCATTCACCTAACCTGTCCATATCCATTTGTAAATTTCTTATTTCTACATTGCAACTTACTTTCCCACCTATTTTGGTGTCATCTGCAAATTTAGCCATAGTACCTTCTACCCCTGAATCCAAGTCATTAATATAGATTGTAAATAGTTGGGGCCCAACAATCCAAGTCTACCTCGCCACTGTTATTGTATGGATGAATGTTCAGAACAGGCTCTCACATAGAAACATAGAAACTAGGAGCAGGAGTAGGCCATTCGGCCCTTCGAGCCTGCTCCGCCATTCATTACAACCATGGCTGATCATCCAACTCAATAGCCTGCTCCCGCTTTCTCCCTATATCCTTTGATCCCTTTCGCCCCAAGAGCTATATCTAACTCCTTCTTGAAAACAGACAATGTTTTGGTCTCAACTACTTTCTGTGGTAATGAATTCCACAGGCTCACCACTCTCTGGGTGAAGAAATTTCTCCTCATCTCAGTCCTAAATGGTCTACCCTGTATCCTCAGACTGTGACCCCTGGTTCGGACTCCCCCACCATCGGGAACATCCTTCCTGCATCTACTCTGTCTAGTCCTTTAGAATTTTATAGGTTTCTATGAGATCCCCCCTCATTCTTCTGAATTCCAGCGAATATAATCCTAACCGACTCAATCTCTCCTCATATGTCAGTCCCACCATCCCAGGAATCAGTCTGGTAAACCTTCGCTGCACTCCCTCTATAGCAAGAACATCCTTCCTCAGATAAGGAAACCAAAACTGCACACAATATTCCAGGTGTGGTCTCACCAAGGCCCTGTACAATTGCAGCAAGACATCCCTGCTCCTGTACTCGAATCCTCTCGCTATGAAGGCCAACATACCATTTACCTTCTTTACCGCCTGCTGCACCTGCATGCTTACCTTCAGTGACTGGTGTACGAGGACACCCAGGTCTCGTTGCACATTCCCCTCTCTCAATTTATAGCCATTCAGATAATAATCTGCCTTCCTGTTTTTGCTACCAAAGTGGATAACCTCACATTTATCCAGATTATACTGCATCTGCCATGCATTTGCCCACTCACTCAGCTTGTCCAAATCACACTGAAGCATCTCAGCATCCTCCTCACAGCTCACCCTCCCACCCAGCTTTGTGTCATCTGCAAATTTGGAGATATTACATTTAGTTCTCTTATCTAAATCATTAATATATATTGTGAATAGCTGGGGTCCCAGCACCGATCCCTGTGGTACCCCACTAGTCACAGTTGAACAGTATGAACACTGCACATAGACTGACATTTACTGACATTCTTTTGACAGCCCTGGATGTCTTCATGCACCCAGGAGTAATTTCTATTGGTCAATATATCAGCATACAAACACAGGGAGCAAAAGTCCAACTGCTTCATCAAGCCTGGCTGAGACATCATGAGCAGATATTTTCTAATTGTCCCCACATATGTAGTCTTCTGGGAGAGGCCAAAAAAATTCCCAGCGCCAATGTAGGAAAATATTCTCTTTATTTTCCCACCCTCTCAAGAGATCGCAACCAGTCCAAGAGATCACATGGACCAAAGGCACTTAGAATCCATATGATGTGATCTCTGCCCCAGTCAAGAATTCTTGCTTTCAATTAGAAATTCATCAAGGTTCCTGATATCCAACTCACTCGCACTGAACTGTCACAGCAGTGAAAGAGGGAACTTTCTCCCAGACTGTGAGAGTCGGGATCCCTGTTTCCAAGGTGAAGTGACAATGGAACCCAGTGCAACTTGTCACAGAAATCCCACAGGCTGGTCAGAAACCCACAAAAACTAACACTGCTGTCAAGATGCAGTGGGACACACACACAACTGCCTCGCAGTGATATGGACATCTCTCTTGCTAAGTGAAAAGAGGAAAGTCACAAAGGTCAGGCCTCGTACAGGGCAGGGTGGCCCAGTGAGTGAAGACACTCACCTTTCACCGCTGGGAACTCGGTTCCAAGCTCAACCCAAAGTGACGAATGAAAATCACCTCTGCCTGCTGGGTGTAGATGGAGCAATGGATGAAAATCTCCCTCATTGCTCCACCATTGGCAGCCTGGCCTTCAGCTGCCTAGGTCCAAAATTCTTCCCCCCTCAGGTGTTTCTCATGTGTCGGTGCAGACTCGATGGGCCGAAGGGCCTCTTCTGCACTGTGAGATTCTGTGAAACCTTACACTCCTTTAAGATGCTCCTTAAAACCTGCCTGCATAGCAAAGCTTTGGGGTCTCCTGCCCTAAGAACTTCTTGGAGTCAAACTTCATCCAATTACCCTCCTGCGAAGCACCTCAGGACGTTTTATAACCTGCAAGGTGCTATGTAAATGTAAGCCTTTGCTCTGTTTGAGCTCTGCAGTTTCAATTCCTCCCATTGCTAATAAAAGCAGCTGAGGCACAAAACCATCCTCAGTATGACAATGGCCAAATCAACAACCGTGTTCGTCTTTAATGGTGTGAAACCTCCGACTGACCTGTATTTAAACTTGAGTTTCTGCACCACTAACTTCATCTTCTCGATCTGTTCCTCATCGGCCACTGTCTTCTCCGTATAGTTGATCTTCCGGATATCGTCGGCATAAGGCAAGAAAATCAGGTGGAATCCTGATGTGAAAACGATGGAAAGGTTTGATTTGTACTAAGAATCGGCGAACATTTCGCACCTACACACTGCCTGAGTTAGGAGCTGTGTTTGCCGGGGTGTTTGGAGTCCCAAGATGAACATTCACATTTCCACAGAAATCAGGTCAGAGCTGCCACCAGTAACAGTAGTGGTCTCTCCAATCAGATCCCACAAACCAGTACTGTGTATGCGGGAGGGCTCGGGGTGGGTGGGTGCGGTAATGGTTCCTCAGGGCATTAGGAACCTTCAGGTACTTTAATGTTTTTCAGATGAGACAGAAAACCGAGGTTCCGTTTCCCCTCTCAGGCGGTGGTTAAAGAACAGCAGAGGAGATCTCAATGGTGTCTCAGCCAATAGCTACCCCTCAATCAACATCACTAAAAAAAACTTCCTGCTCATTATCACATGGACTGTTCGTGGGAGTTTGTGCAAATTGGCAGCCGTGTTTCCCGCATTCCAACAGTGTCTGCACGCCAACAATTCATTGGTTGTAAAGTGTTTTGGGAGTCTTTCTTTGTCTTCCACTGCCCTCAGGCAGACAGTGTGAAGTTGGACTGACTCATGGCTGACGCCCAATGCTCAGTTCACTTGAAATGAACAGTGGAGCACACAAATAATGGAAGAAAACCACAAGTGAAGATCCACATCAAAAATCAACCACAATGCCACCATAATACAGGGATACCCACCCTGCCAATATAATGCAGGGATACCCACACTGTAACATAATACAGGGATACCCACCCTGTAACATAATACAGGGATACCCACACTGTAACATAATGCAGGGATACCCACACTGTAACATAATGCAGGGATACCCACACTGTAACATAATACAGGGCTACCCACACTGTAACACAATACAGGGCTACCCACACTGTAACATAATGCAGGGATACCCACCCTGTAACTTAATGCAGGTATACCCACCCTGTAACATAATACAGGGATACCCACACTGTAACATAATGCAGGGCTACCCACACTGTAACATAATACAGGGATACCCACACTGTAACATAATGCAGGGCTACCCACACTGTAACATAATGCAGGGATACCCACACTGTAACATAATACAGGGCTACCCACACTGTAACATAATACAGGGCTACCCACACTGTAACATAATACAGGGATACCCACACTGTAACATAATGCAGGGCTACCCACACTGTAACATAATACAGGGCTACCCACACTGTAACACAATACAGGGATACCCACGCTGTAACATAATACAGGGCTACCCACACTGTAACATAATGCAGGGCTACCCACACTGTAACATAATACAGGGATACCCACACTGTAACATAATGCAGGGATACCCACACTGTAACATAATGCAGGGCTACCCACACTGTAACATAATACAGGGCTACCCACACTGTAACATAATGCAGGGATACCCACCCTGTAACATAATGCAGGGCTACCCACACTGTAACATAATGCAGGGATACCCACCCTGTAACATAATGCAGGGCTACCCACACTGTAACATAATGCAAGGTTTACAGTGATGATAAATGACTCAGAATCAATAAACAATACCACATAGTCAGGGGTCATTCGGCCCATCATGGCCATGCCAGCGCTTTGAAAAAGCTTATCCAATGGGTCTCAATAGCTTCTCTCTCCCCAGCCCTGCAACCTTGTCCTCTTCAAGTATTTATCCACTTTCCTTTTGGAAGTTATTATTCAATCACCTTCAATTTTCAGACATCCAAGGTAGCACCCACTATAACGGAGCTATAGATGCCTGAAGGATCAGCCGTGAGTTAGCTCATCTGAGCCCAAGTCCAGGCCGTGGTGCTCTCTGGCCTCAGTGCCTCTGGGTCCCGGAGGCCACGCTCCAGTTCTCTTACTGTGTGTGGGGTGGGAGGGTGCTCAGGATTGGTAACAGTTATGATGTCCTCCGTTGTTGGGGGTAGAAAATTGAAAATCAAATGTACGTACCCAATCAGTGAGCGATTTGAGGATGGAGACAGTGTCACTGACCTGAAGGGATCGTCTGCACTTTCTGATTGTCCAATTCCTCCTCTTGGGGGACCAACGCCACAAATCGGGGTGGGGTGTTCCTCCGGGGAGTGTACCGGCAAACAGCGTACACTTCCTTCTCCAGGCACTTGGTAAGCAGCGCGCTGAATAAAGTGGTGCTTCCTGTCAGGAATGTGAAAAACAAACACAGCTCAGAAGAACAAACAGATTCGAGCCTGGCCCAAAGGCAAACTACTGTCGAGAAGGGTGAGCAGAGGGACAGACCTCTCTGAGCTGCTCAGCAAGTGGCGAAGATAAAATTCATATTACTTCTGAATCTGCATGAATTTCCTTTATATCTAACCAGAGTAACAGGATTCAGCACCTGTCACCTTTATTCAAAGTGTGAGACCCCTTTGGAAATATTTATCATCCAGAGCAGTGGAGAAAAAAACATTGATGCCATTCAACATGTAACTGAATGCTGTAACAGGAGGGAGTGGACCAGAGGGAACAGGTACAATGAGCACAAAACCATCTTCTCACCTCTAAGCCATCATAATTCTCAGGTAGCATCAAACAATCAGTGACAGATCCCCTCAGGGTAGGGGTATTCTGTACAATGACACATTTGCAGCAGGTTTCTAATATGGTTGCATGGTAAATATATACAATGCCACTAACTCCCCCAGGGTACGATTCTCTCATACAACATGCTGGGGCATTAGCTGCGAATGTTTTAACTCTACATGCTGCCGCTGCAGGCTTCCTCATCATCTCTCTGCACAGACTTGTCATTTCAACCAGCAGCTTATTGAGGATGAAGACTAAACTCTTTGCTCCCCACTCTGCAAACCACACTGGGTAGTGCCTTACCCGTGAGATCAATGGGGAGCAGTAGCTGTGGTTGAAAGTTACCTGCTATCAGTGTCTCCTCTGGGTAAATGAACTGTGAGGGTCTGACGTAGTGATGCTTCTTTAAGAGCGACAATGGCTTGAAACCAATTAGGACCAACCCTGGGTCATCGAACCTCTTCAGTTCCTCAGTTTCTTCTTTCTCCATAACAATCTGCCTGTGTCCATAAACCTGGGGATCAAAACAGACAAGAACAGCCTTAAACCTGCATGAATTTATACAAAAGAGCAAACATCTTTTGAGTAACTCACCTCCTGACAACCCAAAGCCTGTCCACCATCTACAAGGCACAAGTCAGGAGTGTGATGGAATACTCTCCACTTGCCTGGATGAGTGCAGCTCCCACAACACTCAAGAAGCTTGACACTGTCCAGGACAAAGCAGCCCACTTGATTGGCACCACATCCACAAACATTCATTGCCTCCGCTGCCAATGCACAGTAGCAGCAGTGTGTACCATCTACAAGATGCACTGCAGGAGCTCACCCAGGCTCCTTATAGACAGCACTTTCCAAACCCACGACCTGTCTCATCTAGAAGGACAAGGGCAGCAGATAGATGGGAACACCACCACCTAGAAGTTCTCCTCCAAGCCAGTCACCATCCTGAGTTGGAAATATATCGCCATTCCTTCACTGTCGCTGGGTCAAAACCCTGGAACTCCCTTCCTAACAGCACTGTGGGTGTACCTACACCACATGGACTGCAGCGGCTCAAGAAGGCAGCTCACCACCACCTTCTCAAGGGCAACTAGGGATGGGCAATAAATGAAATAAACTCCTCTTAATATAGCACCCTTACCATGGTAAAACATCGCAAGGCTCTTCACAGGAGCATATCAAACAACAGAAAGAGATTAGAACAGGTGAAGAAATGCTTGTTCAAAGAGGGAGGTTTTACAGAGGAGGAGAGAGGGAGACGGAGAGGTTTTGGGGAGGAATTTCAGAGCTTGGGACCTGAAGGGCACAGTCGCCAATAATGAGGTGATGAAAGTCAGGGATAATACAAGAGGCCAGAACTGGAGGAGCTCAGAGATCTTGGGGCATTGCAGAGCTGGAGGAGGTTATAGAGGTAGGCAGGAGCAAGGCCATGGAGGGATTTGATAAAAAGAATGAGCATTTTAAAATTGAGACGTTGTCAGACTGGGAGCCAGCGTAGGTCAGCGAGCACAGGGGTGATGGGTGAACGAGACTTGGTGTGAATTAGGTTCGGGGGAAGAGCTTAAGCTGACATCAACATAAAGGTGACCAGCTCCCACTGAAGTCAATTGAAAACAAGAATTGATCCCTTTCTGGATTCTCTCACACTGTGCGACATTAGTGATCACTGTGTTAATCCGGTCATACTATGCTCCTTTACTTAATGAGTTAGTGCTTTTGTTAAATAGCACAGAGAGGCACAGACATGCTCAATACCAACAACTCATTAGAGGCTGAACATGCTTTATGGGATAATCCATCTATATAGATGGTGATGTAACTACCACAGGGAGATGAATCCAGTGAAGGTCTGATTGAAAAATGGGAAATTGATCGAGGGGTAAGAAGAGCAAAGGGGAAGAAGATCTTTCCCACTGGGCGTCTGGACAGGGTCGTACAAAATATTCAGGACACTGCACGGAGGCTAGAGTATATCCCAGAAATAGGCAACGATTTAAAGAGAGAGCAGAAAATTGAGCAAAGAGTTAAAAAAGAAACCTCATACAGGTCCTCATTTTAAAACAAAGACGCAAGTTAAAGGGAGGGAATCAGTTTGTGAACGATAAAGAGAGTTACATGTAAGCAGAAACTTTCCTGTACTACAACAGTGCCTACACTTCAGAAGCAATGCTGAAAAGAGAGACATGTTGCCAAAGGTTTTCATCTTGCACTCATCAGGACAAACACAAGAATACCAAATTTCAAACCATCACAATTTATATTACAGGAGAAAAGGGTGCTGATTGGTTGGCAAGTTGACTCTGATTGGCTGAGGCGTTGCCATGGTTAAAGTAACAGGGAACCATAAACTTCCCAAGCTCTCAGGCAATCCAAAAAAGGCACAATGTTTGATCATACTCCTATTGTTTGCAGAGAACTTCAAAAATACTTTATTGGCTGAAAAGTGCTCTGGGCCATCGTGAAAGGTGCTATTTTCATTAACACAAGTTCTTTTCTTTCTTTACTCGTCTCATTACCACTTCGTCTTTGCCTCACACCATCGTCTCTTCTGTCATTTAGTCTCTCCTGCCTTCCACCCGGTCAGGGACCTTCCCTTTCATTCTTTCCAGCCCTCTGCACATACCCTCCATCTGTACCTGATTAAAACCTGTTACATGTTTAATGTGGGATAGTTCTAAAGAAAAGTCACCAATCTGAAATGTTAACTCTGTTTTGCTCTCCACAGCACCCACAAGGGATACAACACCATAGTAGTTATTTTACTGGACAAAGTAAATCCAGAGACTTGGCCTAATGACCTGGAGGTTGAAACTCCACCATGTCAGCTGGGGAATTTACATCCAGTTCATTAAATAAAGCTGGTATTAGCTTTTGATCCTGAAACTGCCAGGTTATTATAAAAACCCATCTGGTTCTTTAGGGAAGGAAATCTACCGCCCTTACCTGGTCTGGCCTACGTGTGACTCCAGAACTGCACAGTTGGCTCTCAACTGCCCTCTGACTGGCCTGGAAAGCCACTCAGGTGGATTAAAAATCGCTACGAGAAACAATAAAAACCCACCGCGCTTTGGGAGCACCTTCACTTCACCGAGTGCAGGCCTTTTACAAAGTGCTTCACCGTCACCGTCGCAAAGGCAATTAGGGCTGGGCAATAAATGCTGGCCCTGTCAGCGACGCCCACACCTCGTGAACGAATTAAGAAAGAAACGTTTCCAGCATTTTCTGTTTTATATTTCAAATTGCCATCATCCGCAGTATTTTGCCTTCAGTGAGGCGGGAGCTGATGTTATCATTCAGCATGATAAAGGTTCGCTATCCGTTACCTGGGCCTTTTTGGTGTCGCTGGGCAGGAGCAGGCTGCCCGTCTCCCCGTTAAACCAGCGGGTTTTGGTTTTGACTGGCTCGTTGGTTGCTTGGTACAGGCGGATTGCACTGGGTTTATGGGCGCTCCGGATGAGATTGTAAACTCCGACCGAAAGGTCCACACCTTCTCCCAGCTTCAGGTTCAGCCTTAGGCAAAGAACAGGACATCAAATGCGATCAGCACGACATCAGAGAGAGAGAGAGAGAGAGAGATTAACAGGGCAGAAACCCCACCTCAGAGGTAAACACGTTCCTGATGCACATTAAGCAGCTGAAGGTGGCAGGTTAGGGATGAAGTTTAAACTGACTATCCGGTCAGTTGGATGTAAAGGACCCCACTGCACCACATGAAGAGCAGGGAAGCTCTGTCCTATCCAAGATTTGTTCCTTAATTAACCATCAAAAACAGAACTGGTCATTCATGTCACTGCGTGAGCTTGTGTGGAAAATAGCTGCTACCTTTGCCAACGCGATAGCTGCTTCCCTTCAAAGTAACATGATGCACTTTACGATGTTCCTACAAAGGATATACAGCAGAGAATCAGGCCATTCAGCCCAACAGATCCATGCCAGACAAGCCTTCTCCTACCCCTCTTCACTTTGTCGGCGTAACCAACTAATTTCTTCCCCCTTGTGCTTGTCTAGCTTCCCCTTAAATGCATCTACACTATTCACTGCAAACACTCTCTGTGGTAGCGACTTCCACATACTCATCACTCTCTGGGTAAATAGGTTTCTCCTGAATTCCCGATTGGATTTCTTGGTCACTATCTCGTGTTGACGAGATAGTTTTGCTCTTCCCTGCAAGCAAAAACACAACCTTTGTGTCGATTCTATGAAAGCCTTTCATAAATTTAAAGATCTCTATTACATCCCATCAAGAGAAAAGAGACCCAGCCTGTTTGTCCATCCTGAGGCATGATGAGGATCTATTGTTAGGTCTGCCAGGATCCACAGGGGAAATGGGAAAATGTGTCATGAGTGACTTTATTAGAAACTCTGCAGTCTTGCAGGACCCAGGAGACACTGTGCTATTCTTGGTGGCTGCTGACCTGGTGATAGTCCTTTTCTTGTAGTCCTTGGCCCACACTTTCTGAAGCAGATCATCCAACCTGGCTGACTCCTTGTCTTGCATGGCTGTACCTTCATCCTCTGACACGCTGACAATGTCGCAGTAGAATAGAGACGTGTCAAAACCACCAGGCTTCTTCAGGTGCAGTAGGTCAAGGATGATACCTGCACACAGACAAGGACATTGGCAAAGACACTCCACTCACAACAGTGCAGCAAAAAGCAAAGCTATTATTATTATTGCTCTATAGATAATATCTTTGAACAAAAAAAAATTGACAGTTTTCTCTCTAACTCTTCTCAGGTCCTTTAAAGTGGAGCTGGACCCAGTTGTTGACTGGGGTAGAGATTGCGTTGTGCAGAAGATCAGATTCTGGATAATATTTGATCTATGTGATCTCCTGGACTAGTTTTGATTGCCTGACAGGGTTGACTTTGGCCCTGTTTATTTGCCTAGATTACACGACTGTGCCAGTGAGTGTGGGGATGGAGGGATAGAGAGGGGAAGACTCATACCGTCATGGTGTGGGGCAGGCTATCATGGGGCCAGCAGGTCTTTTCCTTCCCCTCCCAGTTTCCTATGCTGCCTGGTAGGCCACCAGCCATGTTGGGAAACAGCTTTCTGGCCATCCCTACAGGGCCATGCTTCATGTGTGAGTCAAGACAGCGGAGGCAGTGAAGGGAATGTTAGATGAAGCTCCAATGCACGGTACAACACTGGTGTCAGAGAGTTAAGACCTCATTCTACACTTTTATAAGATATATCATCCTGGCTAATCTATAAAGTTATTTTTCTTAAAACTGGGCAAAGACTTTAACCTAACTGAAGCCATGACTGGCTATGACTCACACAAAAGGAATTTTTGGCCTTCACACCAGCAGTAACCTCGTTATCTCTGAAGAGGTGCTAATGCCCCTGTGACTGCAGAGATCAAACCCCCAGGATCTGTCCACAAGGACAAGAGGACCCGGAAACCTCT
Source organism: Cetorhinus maximus (assembly GCF_964194155.1). Lineage (NCBI taxonomy): Eukaryota > Metazoa > Chordata > Chondrichthyes > Lamniformes > Cetorhinidae > Cetorhinus > Cetorhinus maximus. The sequence continues at coordinate 1,567,438 of NC_135907.1, read as the reverse complement.
GCTGAACTTATTAATGTGAACATTAACCATCTCAAGAGTCCAGACCAGGAGTGTACATCCTTTGTCCAACCCAAGGTTGCGAAGTGGGAGTCAGGTCACATGACACCTCCCCAAGCTGCTAGAATCTATAATATTGCCTCGTGGAGCTGAACAAAGGCAGACTGTCATTTTCCATCTAGCAGAAAAAGGGCTCTGTCTAGGTTTTTGAATACCTGGCTCCCCACCTAAACTATTTTCTACTGGAACTTCTGTGCCAGCGCCTACAAGACTAATTCATCTCTACGTGCCTATCCCATCTCTACTGGAAAAGTGAATTATCCAGCATCTGTCTTCAACCTGCCGACTCTGAAAGATACACTATTGAACTTTGATTCTGGACTCACATTTTATCTTCTCTGTATCTCTTTTTTTCCCTTATTTCTCTTTTATTATATGAATGGTACCGGGGGCTATATAGTGACATCCCCTCCCGCATTTTGAGTGTGTAAAATAAACTAACCCTTTTAGTTCACCCTGCCTCAAGTTTGCTGTGGGGTTATTATTGGAGAATTGGATCACACCAAAACTGAAGGGTTGGAAAAATACACCACCACATATAAAGGGGAAAATCAAAAATCAAAAACACTTTTCTGCTTAGGGATGGGTGGGGAGAGGAGAAATCAGGACTGTTTAAATTAAGAGCCCCCCCCCTCCTGTCTGTAACACTGGTCGAATCGCTACACCATCTAAACTTGTTTAAACGCAACACAATATGAAGCACAATTTTCAAATCGCTCCAATGTCTTGGCCCTCCCCATCTCTATAACTCTTCACTACTCCTCCAACCCTCCGAGATCTCTGCACTCTTCACGGTCTTCTAGGACCCAGGAGGCACAGGTATTAATTGCTGACCTAGTGACTGTCCTTCTCTTGTATTCTGTCCTCTTGTGCATCACCGAATTCCTTCACTCCACTACTGGCAGCTGTGCCCTCCACTGCCTGGTCCCCCAGCTCTGGAATCCCCTCCTAAACCTCTTGGTCTCTCTACCTCGCTTTCTGCCTTAAAATTTACCCGACCAAACTTTTGGTCGCCTCGCCATATGTGTCTCGGTATCAGGTTTTGTCTCATTATGCTCCTTTGTGGTGCTTTGAGATGTTTTGCCATGTTAAAGGCGCTATAAAAATGCAAGTTGTTGCTGTTGTGGTCCTGGCAGACAAACAGTACGGCACAGACAACAATACAGTAAGTGCCCATTTTAAACTGCCCTGCTTAAACTGCTCCCCTCTAAATTTGGTCAGTTAATGGGTCTGTATTTGTGTTTAACGTCTGGAATTTCGTTTTACAGTCGCTTCGTGCTGGATCTGACGTAGAGGCCACACGACCTGGCTGGTGCAGCCTCTGCCGCTCCCTGACCATTTATCTTGCTGTTGGCTTCAGGCTTCTCTCGCTGCCTGACCCACCCTCTCGCTGCCTGACCCGCCCTCACGCTCCCTGACCCGCCCTCTCGCCTCCCTGACCCGCCCTCTCGCCTCCCTGACCCGCCCTCTCGCCCCCCTGACCCGCCCTCTCGCCGCCTGACCCGCCCTCTCGCCGCCTGACCGCCCTCTCGCCGCCTGACCCGCCCTCTCGCCCCCTGACCCGCCCTCTCGCCGCCTGACCCGCCCTCTCGCCGCCTGACCCGCCCTCTCGCCCCCCTGACCCGCCCTCTCGCCGTCTGACCCGCCCTCTCGCCGTCTGACCCGCCCTCTCGCCCCCTGACCCGCCCTCGCCCCCTGACCCGCCCTCTCGCCCCCTGACCCGCCCTCTCGCCCCCTGACCCGCCCTCTCGCCCCCTGACCCGCCCTCTCGCCCCCTGACCCGCCCTCTCGCCCCCTGACCCACCCTCTCGCCCCCTGACCCACCCTCTCGCCCCCTGACCCACCCTCTCGCCGTCTGACCCACCCTCTCGCTCCCTGACCCACCCTCTCGCTCCCTGACCCACCCTCTCGCTCCCTGACCCACCCTCTCGCCGTCTGACCCACCATCTCGCTCCCTCACCCACCCTCTCGCTCCCTGACCCACCCTCTCGCCGTCTGACCCACCCTCTGGCCGCCTGACCCACCCTCTGGCCGCCTGACCCACTCTCTGGCCGCTTGACCCACCCTCTCGCCCCCTGACCCACCCTCTCGCCCCCTGACCCACCCTCTCGCCCCCTGACCCACCCTCTCGCCCCCTGACCCACCCTCTCGCCCCCTGACCCACCCTCTCGCCCCCTGACCCACCCTCTCGCCCCCTGACCCACCCTCTCGCCGCCTGACCCACCCTCTCGCCGTCTGACCCACCCTCTCGCTCCCTGACCCACCCTCTCGCCATCAGACCCACCCTCTCGCTCCCTGACCCACTCTCTCGCCGTCTGACCCACCATCTCGCTCCCTCACCCACCCTCTCGCTCCCTGACCCACTCTCTCGCCGTCTGACCCACCATCTCGCTCCCTGACCCACCCTCTCGCTCCGACCCACCCTCTCGTCGCCTGACCCACCCTCTCGCCGCCTGACCCACCCTCTCGCCGCCTGACCCACCCTCTCGCCGTCTGACCCACCCTCTCGCTGCCGACCTGCGGATTGCGGCAGACCAGCAGCTAGAGGGAGGATGAGTGGGTGGGGTGGGGGGAATAGAGGCCCCAAGCTGAGGAAGGGTCCGCAGCGACCCGAAGGACCAAGGAACGGGAGCAGCCGTTAGCTGGAGCCACAGGGAGGGTCAGGGAGCCAAAGAGCTGAAAAACCTAACTCCAGCTTTAATGGGAAAATCTGATTTGCTTAAAGTCGCTTCATGTAAAGTTGCTCCTTTCAGAAACGCATCTACAATTTGAAGTGAGGACTTCCTGAATCACGTTTCTTTCAGCCAGTTGCTGTCAGATGTATAACGATGCTTTATGGGTAACAGTAGCTCACCCACCTGTGTCTCGGAGGTCACTGGCCTTTGTTCTGGCCATTCGTGCTTTGGAGCTGTCTTTGGCATGCGGGTTGTCGTTGTTGGTGAACAGCATGATGCGCTTGTGGCTCAGTTTGAGCCTGACGTCACTGAAGAGATTGGAGCAGACCCAGAGTGCATCGCTCAACGAGCCATCGGGGCTGTGGCCTATGTTCTCCTTGAAGGACTTGTTCCCCTTCTCCCCCTCGTACTGATCCAGCTCCAGCACTCGCTTAGCACCTGTGTCCAGAGAGATGGATTCAGATTAGGACGTCAATCTATTAAACACACCAGGAAACGGCCCACGTTCTTTTACATAAATACAAGGTGGTGACCTAGCTGGGAGAGAGGCTTCAGAAACTTGCTCTTCCACTTTCAAACTTAAGGATCTTGGGGGTGGAAAGTCCCCCTCAATCCCCTGCCCTCACCCCAGGCAGTGCCAGTGGGAGCAGTGGTAGCTGCCGGCAATGCACCCACCAGATGCCCAGGATCAACAAGGGATCCAGGCTGAAGTTTTGCGGTTGAGACAGAAACGACATTAATCAGACTGGACAGAGGGCAGTAAGGGGAGACTTTGGCCTGAGTGAGACAGAGACCGAGTGAGTATATTGGGGATTTGGTTCAAAGTGAGAATTTGTTGCTTAGGAGGAAAGAGGTGTTTTAGGTAGGGTTTACTGCAGGAAGTAGAGTGTGCTGAGTGGGGAGTTCGGTGAAGGGCAGGGAGGAGGTTTTTCTTTCTTCTCTTTTACAGCCTCCAGTGCAGAAGCAGGTAAACCAGTAACTGGTATTATTAGTTTTATCCGTATTGTAAAGTTTACTGGCAGTGCCAAAACCTATTGGGAGGTGTCGGCTTTATTAATTATAATTAGTTAATTGGCAATTATTAATTAATTAACACAGATTGGAGATGGCAGGGCAGGTGATGTGCTGTGATTGCAGAATGCGGGAGCTGCTGGGTACCGGTGTGATCCAGGGCAAACACATCTGCACTAAGTGTTTGCGGCTGCAGGAACTTCGGCTCCGAGTTATTGAGCTGGAGGCCGAGCTGCAGACACTGCGGCATAGCAGGATGGGGGAAAGTTACCTGGACACTTTATTCCAGGAGGCGGTAACATCCCTTAGGATAGGGTCTTCTGATTTTGTCAGTGGTCAGGGACAGGAGGGTGTGACTGCAATTGAGGCAGACAAGGGGGACCCAGAGGGCAGGAGTCTTGGTCTTGCAATTATCCAACAGGTTTGATGTTTGCATGGTGCTGCAGGGTGGATGGGTTAATTGGCCATGGCACTCTGGCCCAGGAAGCCATTCAAGTGGGAGGAGTTACAAGGAATGTAGTGCTAGTAGGGGTCAGTATATTCAAGGGGATTGACACCATTCTCTGCAGCAAAGAGTGTGAGTCCAGACGGCTGTGTTGCCTGCCCGGTGCCAGGGTTTGGGATATCTCCTCAGGGCTGGAGAGGAACTTGCAGTGGGAGGGGGAGGACCCAGTTGTCATGGTCCATGTTGGTACCAGCGACATAGGCAGGACAAAGGAGGAGGTTCTGCACAGTCTGTATGAGGAGCTTGGCACCAAATTAAGAAGCAGAACCTGGAAGGTCATAATCTCTGGATTATTACCTGAGACACATGGAAATTGGAATAGGACAAATCAGATGAGGGAGATGAATGTGTGGCTCAAAGCCTGGTATGGGAGAAATGGGTTCCGGTTCACGGGGAATGGGCACTGGTACTGGGGAAAGTGGGATCTGTACCGTTGGGACAGTCTACACCTGAATCGTTCTGGGACCGGTGTTCTGGCCAGCAACATAACTAGGGAAGTAGAGAGGGTTTTAAACTAAGTAGTGGGGGCAAGGGTACAAATTTGGGAAGATGTGGTAAATCAAAGAGTAGAGACAAGGCAAGAGAGAAAGGTATTATTAGAGGAAATGAAAAACAGGCCATGACAGGAAGGGTTAGAGAGTACAAATCTAACAATAAATCAACAGATGAGACTAGAGGTTATAAAAAGAATAAAAGGATAAAACTAAAGGCTCTGTATCTGAATGCATGAAGTATTTGAAACAAAACAGATTTAACTGAGAGTGCGCATAGAAATAAATCGTTACGATTTGATAGACATTACAGAGACATGGCTGCAGGAGAACATGGATTGGGACCTGAATATTGAAGGGTACAGGATATTTAGGAAGGACAGGAAGCGAGGAAAGTGTGGAGGGGCAGCTCTGTTAGTTAATGATGGTATTAGCACAATAGAGAGGGATGACCTAAGCTCAGGAAAGCAGGATGTGGAAATGGTTTGGGTAGAGATGAGAAATGGTAGAGGCGAGAAGTCACTTGTGGGAGTCGGGTACAGGCCCCCTAACAGTAACCACATGGTAGGATGGAGCATAAAGGAAGAAATAATTGGAGCTTCTCAGAAAGGCACGGCGATAATCATGGTAGATTCTAATTTACATATAGACTGGAAAAGTCAAATGGGCAAAGGTAGCCTGGATGGGGAGTTCATAGAATGCATCCAGGATAGTTTCTTGGAACAGCACGTTCTGGAGTCAACCAGAGAGCAAGCTATACTAGGCCTGGTATTGTGCAACGAGATGGGATTAATCCACGATCCCATAGAGAAAACACCCCTAGGTAGCAGTGACCATAATATGATTGGATTTTACATTCAGTTTGAGGGAGAGAGGAGTGGGTCCGAGGCTATGTTTTTAAACTTAAAAAAGGACAATTATGATGGTTATTATTGCATTGGTGTTCGCTGCTTTGTTTCCTACATTACAATTTTCACAGAGCAAAATCCCAAGTATGAATGCTGGAGGGAGATACTCCACACGGGGTTCAAACAGACATGTACTGGATCTGGTAGACAAACTTGCCTGGTGTGTCCAAGTCATGGAGGACATAAACGTGCTTGAAGTCTACAGAGTTCTTGTGTTCTCGAGTCCCGAAGAACACGACAGCCAGAAGATCACGTTCACTGCTGATAATCTTACTGGTGTAAACCCTGTGTACACACTGCGAGCAAAGAGAGTCAAATCAGTCAGCAGCACTATCAACCAACCAAACCACTCAGCACTCTGAGTGGACTGAAAGATACTCTGGACGTTCACCAACGTGAATTAACTCCCTTCACCTCCATCGCACAGTGGCAGTAGTGTGTGTACCAGCTACAAGATGCACTGCAGCAACTCGCCAAAGCTCCTTCGACAGCACCTTCCAAACCGGTGATCTCTACCACCTCAAAGGGCGAAGGGTAATCAGCCACCTGCAAGCTCCCCATCAGGCCACACACCCACCCTGACTTGGAAATATATCGCCGTTCCTTCACTGTCGCTGGGTCAAAATCCTGGAACTCCCTCCCTAACAGCACGGTGGGTGTACCTACACTCACACGGTTCATGAAGCTGGCTCAACACCACCTTCTCAAGGGCAATCAGGGATGGGCAACAAACCCTGGCCTTGCCAGTGACACCCACATCCTGTGAAAGAATAAAAAAAAAGTAATCCTCTAGCAGCTTTCCCAGGTCATCGTACATGATGCCCTGTTTTGGAAGGGCAGAAACACTCCACCATGTCAGACACCGAGCGTTATTCTGTTGCTAACTTAGAGCCTTCTCTTTTCAATCCCTAACTCCAGTCAGCTGGTCCTCTGGTCAACTAGAAGGTGACTAATTATCTCTTTTGAGATCGGCAGCTGAATTCAAATCCCAGCTCCTTTCCAAGATCGTCATGAAAACAATTGCTTTCTTCCTCTTTATTTCAAGATTGTTTTAACTCTGTTATCAGGTGTGATGTGGGCTAGACACATGTCTCTATATAGCCATCTAATTATCTACCCATATTATCAAAAAATTCTTCCGTAGACAAAACCTTACCTTGTGTTGTAACATATTTGCCACAATTTGTCCATCGCAAACTCCATTTATAATGGAAACTGTCTATGTAAACGGTGCACAATGTAATTGCAACCTCCTGTCGATGGTGGCGCTACACTAGTTTTGCACTCCTAGTTCGACAGGCTGAACTGCAGAGAAACCCTTAGTTTTCAACCAATTTGTAAGAAATAGCAGTTTTTAAGAAATGGTGTTCTTTTAGAATAGTATAGAACTCTTATGGCACTAGCTGGCACTGCAATTAATTCTCTCTCTCTCTCAGAAACAAAACCTAAACCATTCTAAGGAGTCAGGGGCCAAGGCGAGGTAGCAATAAAGGTCACAAAGATTGCGCTCCCTACACTGAGGTCTCTAGATTCTACAAACAATCCTGAGCCTGCCGGCAGTCTGCGTACCCTCAGTGATCTCAAGCCAGGGTGACGAATGGAGTGGGGAGGTGACCACCCTGACATCTTGGGTACCTGCCCCGTATCCATTGGTCGAAGGGTTCGAACAAGCTTAAAGGGAGGGAAGTCCCGACTGCAGACAGTTAATTGTCTGATGCTTATAGAATGCAGTCAGAACTCCCGGAACTGGGGCTGCCCCTGACTTTCTGGGTGGGGTGTGGATGGGGGCCATCGCTGCCCATAAAACCCCAGCCAATAAGTGAGAGTGGTGATTAAATCCCACCAGTGAATCCTGGTGGGATGAGTGGGTATTTGACTGTGGCGTGCATCGGGTGCATTGAATTTAATTTCACATTCTTATCGTGGTGGGAATTTGAACTCACAACCTGTTGGTCACTGATCCTGTCGCTGCACCATCGGAGTTACTGCCTATAGTGGCCATACCACACTCTCCTCTTACCTGAACAGTCATGTCGAATGCTGAAGTATCTTCCTCGTTCATTTCAAACATGGCTTCTGAGGCATCAATGAGGAAGATTAAGCTGTCCCTTCCCAGGTATCTAATGTCCTCTGAAACGAGAATCAACTTGTCACAACTTTAAATGATGGAAAAATGGGGGAGGTGATAAAACTGGGTAACCGTAGCCCGTCATTATTATACTCCCCACCATTACATCAATTCTTTGCTTTAGGAGGGATTTATGGTGTCAACAGCGACAGGGCGACTCTGGTGGATATAACACATTCTGCTTTGTAAAGTCTTTAACTGAGGCCCAACAGCCTCTAACTAGTAGAACCACAACAACTTCGCTCAGAGAGGCCACAGACAGGCTGCTGGGGGGGGAGGGGCCACAGACAGGCTGCTGGGGGGGGAGGGGCCACAGACAGGCTGCTGGGGGGGGGGAGGGGCCACAGACAGGCTGCTGGGGGGGGAGGGGCCACACACAGGCTGCTGGGGGGGGAGGGGCCACACACAGGCTGCTGGGGGGGGAGGGGCCACACACAGGCTGCTGGGGGGGGAGGGGCCACAGACAGGCTGCTGGGGGGGGGAGGGGCCACAGACAGGCTGCTGGGGGGGGAGGGGCCACACACAGGCTGCTGGGGGGGGAGGGGCCACACACAGGCTGCTGGGGGGGGAGGGGCCACAGACAGGCTGCTGGGGGGGAGGGGCCACAGACAGGCTGCTGGGGGGGAGGGGCCACAGACAGGCTGCTGGGGGGGGGAGGGGTCACAGACAGGCTGCTGGGGGGGAGGGGCCACAGACAGGCTGCTGGGGGGGGGGCCACACACAGGCTGCTGGGAGGGGGAGGGGCCACAGACAGGCTGCTGGGAGGGGGAGGGGCCACAGACAGGCTGCTGGGGGGGAGGGGCCACACACAGGCTGCTGGGGGGGAGGGGCCACACACAGGCTGCTGGGAGGGGGAGGGGCCACAGACAGGCTGCTGGGGGGGAGGGGCCACAGACAGGCTGCTGGGAGGGGGAGGGGCCACAGACAGGCTGCTGGGAGGGGGAGGGGCCACAGACAGGCTGCTGGGAGGGGGAGGGGCCACAGACAGGCTGCTGGGGGGGAGGGGTCACAGACAGGCCGCTGGGGGGGAGGGGCCACAGACAGGCTGCTGGGGGGGGGGAGGGGCCACAGACAGGCTGCTGGAGGGGGAGGGGCCACAGACAGGCTGCTGGGGGGGAGGGGCCACAGACAGGCTGCTGGGGGGGAGGGGCCACAGACAGGCTGCTGGAGGGGGAGGGGCCACAGACAGGCTGCTGGGGGGGGAGGGGCCACAGACAGGCTGCTGGGGGGGAGGGGTCACAGACAGGCCGCTGGGGGGGAGGGGCCACAGACAGGCTGCTGGGGGGGGGGAGGGGCCACAGACAGGCTGCTGGAGGGGGAGGGGCCACAGACAGGCTGCTGGGGGGGAGGGGCCACAGACAGGCTGCTGGGGGGGAGGGGCCACAGACAGGCTGCTGGAGGGGGAGGGGCCACAGACAGGCTGCTGGGGGGGAGGGGTCACAGACAGGCTGCTGGGGGGGGAGGGGCCACAGACAGGCTGCTGGGAGGGGGAGGGGTCACACAAAGGCTGCTGGGGGGGGGAGGGGCCACAGACAGGCTGCTGGGGGGGGAGGGGCCACAGACAGGCTGCTGGGGGGGGAGGGGCCACAGACAGGCTGCTGGGAGGGGGAGGGGCCACAGACAGGCTGCTGGGAGGGGGAGGGGGGAATGGGGCTGTCACCCTGGGCTCTGCACATCTGAACAAAATCCAAATAGTGCGGGTGCTGGAAATCTGAAATAAAACCAGAAAGTGCTGGAAATACTCAGCGGGTCTGGCAGCGTCTGCGGAGAGAGAAAGATTTCAGACCTTCCTGAAGTTGCGGCTCAGTCACGGGGGAGGAATATTTCCACTAAGCCGCCTGCAGTGAAATGTGCTCCGAAAAACTGAATTAAAAAAGACTTGGGAGTATTGTGGACTGTGAGGAGATAGTGTTAAACTTCGGGAGGACACAGACAGGTTGGCGGAATGGGTGGACAAATTTAATGCGCAGAAATGTGGAAGTGATTCATTTTGGTAGCAAGAACACGGAGAGACAATATAAACTATAAGGTACAATTCTAAAGGAGGTGCAGGAGCAGAGGGATCTGGGTGTATATGTGTATAAAGCACTGAAGGTGGCAGGATTGAGAAAGTGGTTAAAAAAACATACGGGATCCTGGTCTTTATCAATAGTGGCATTGGGCACAAAAGCAAGGAAGTTATGATGAACTTTTTCAAAACGCTGATTTGGCCTCAACTGTAGTATTGTGTTCAAACCTGGAGACCACGCTTTGGGAAAGCTGTGGAGGCTTGAGAAAAGATTCATGAGAATGGTTCCAGGGGTGAGGGACTTCAGTTACGTGGATAGATTGGAGAAATTGGGGCTGTTCTCCTTGGAGGAGAGAAGGTTGAGAGAAGATTTCGACAGAGGTGTACAAAATGACGAGGGTCTGGACAGAGTAGGTCAGGGAGAAATTGTTCTCATTGGGAGAAGGATCAAGAACCAGCGGGCACAGATTTAAGGCGAGCGGCAAAAGAAGCAATGGCGACATGAGGAAAGACCTTTTTACACAGCGAGTGGTAAGGATGTGCCCGAGAGGGAGAGAGGCAGATTCAATTGGGGCTTTCAAAGGAGAATTGGGTAAACACTTTGAGAAAACAAAATGGCAAGAGCGACAGGGAAAGGGAAAAGCTGGGGGAGCGGCACTAGCTGAGTTACTCTTGCAGACAGCTGTTGGATGGTCAGGGGTTGAATGGTCTCCTGTGCTGTAACTGTTCCGTAACATGATTCTATATCTTATAATGTCTTTCACGACCTCAGGAAGAGCCCTCCGGCTTCACAGCCAATGGAGTATGTTTGAAATGTAGGGAATGTGGCAGCCAATTAGCGCACAGCAAGCTCCCACCAACAGCAATGTGATAACGACCAGATAATCTGTTTTCGTGATGTTGGTTGAGGGATAAATATTGTCCCGGATACTGGGGAGGACACCCCTGCTCCTCTTCAAAATACAGCCATGGAATCCTTCACATCCACCTGAGAGGTGGACCCCCTCAGTTTAACAATTCATCAGAAAGACGGCACCTCTGACAATGCAGCACTCCTTAAGGACTGCAATGGAGTGTCAGCCCGGATTAGGTGCTCAAGTCCTGGATTGGGACACAAAGCCACCACCTTGTGACTCAACAGACAAGCACGCTATCCACGAAGCCAATGGTGACACAGTTTCTCCACTGCTGGTAAGAAACAAAGATTCGCTCTGCGTTTAATTATGCCACGGGGTGGGTATTCATTACCCACCTTGAATGGGAGATATTTCAATTCCTCACCTGAGTGAGGACTCAGAAAAATTCACCTTTAAAATCTAAGCTTTTTTTAAATTTGTCCGTGGGATGTGGGCGTCACTGGCTAGGCCAGCATTTATTGCCCATTCTTAATTAAGAGTCGACCCTGTGGGTCTGGAGTCACATGTAGGCCACACTGGGTAAGGACGGCAGATTTCCTTCCCTAAAGGGCATTAGTGAACCGGATGGGTTTTTTACGACAATCGGCGATGGTTTCATGGTCATCGTTAGATTTTTAAAAAAAATTGAATTTAAATTCCACCATCTGCTGTGGCCGGATTCGAACCCGGGTCCCCAGGGTGTTACCCTGAGTCTCTGGGTTACTGGTCCAACAACAATACCACTACACCACCACCTCCCCTAATGATCTGATAGTCGTGATTTATTCAGGTTTGATAATAAGTCATAAACATAAACATAAATAAAAATTTAAATGACCTACTCCTGCTCCAAAGTCCCATCTTTTCCTCTGTTCCTATGAAAAGCTTCAAATATATCAGAAGCTTGGAGCAGAGGCTGGCTGAGGCGCGGCTAGGCTCTGCTGGAATTCAGTGTCATCAGTCAAGCTCTGTGTATTTAGCCAGGGGGAGTAGTCCAGGACTGATATATCAGTAGAGACCAGGGGCAACTCCTCTTAATTCAAACCTACTGCATTTCGTATCGCCTGTTTATCTAAACCGAATTCTACAACAAAAAGGTTGAGCGCTGTTTTATTAAAATTGCTTAACCTGCCCCACTGGATGACTTGAGTTCCTTTCAAACAGAAAAACTGCTTCGAATTCACTCCCTTCTCAATGGGCAGAGTGTCACCAGCGGGAGGTGGTGACTTTGGTGGCAGTATTTTGAGACGGGCAGGTCAAGAACACCCACTGTGTTCCCGCCTCCAGTTGATCTTGCCAGCGATGGCTGAGCGACGCAGCTAGCCAATTGGTGCCAACTAGCTGGTCAGTTGGCGCTGCAATCTGATCAGCCATGATCTTATTGAATGGTGGAGCTGGTTCGAAGGGCCAAATGGCCCACTGCTGCTCCTGTTTATTATGCTCCAGAGGGAATGCGATACTGTCGGAGATGCTGTCTTTCTGGCGGTGGGGGTGGGATCCGGGGGTGAGGGAAATGTTATGATATGGCAGGTAGTAATTACCGGGCTAACCAAATCCCAAAGGGAAGCTGTCACAACGATTTTAATTTGTATTTTTATTACGAGAAGGTATGTGCACTGAAGTCAGAAGTAAAGACTCCACTACCACTTTTGGAGGTTTTAAATATTAAATTAAAACATTTATTAACAAGAAAAGAAAACTTAAACACACAAGATTACAGTTACACAGTTAAATTTAGTCTTACAGCTTTCCCAAAATATTTCTACTTAGTTAGCCTCCCACATAAGTGCCCTTTTCCAGGCAACAGTTCCTATAGATTCTTAATCTGCAAAAAATCCAGTAATATTACCGCAAGGCACCCACTGTTGCTACAGGGGAAGTATTTCACAGGGACTTCTTTCTCTCTCTCATTTGACGATGAAATCCAAGGCTTGTAACAAAACCTCGCTTTCTGGAACAAACAAACACTCCTCTGGGGTGGCTAGAGGCTGCTTACTTCACCGGTCTGTCCTCGCACAATACACTCTACAAGATCACATGGTCTCACCATCCCATACAGCTTTCAATCTTTCCTTAAATATATTTTTTCTCTTTCAGCTTTAAACCCATTGTTCTTAACTTTCTTTGGAAGTTACTTTTCCCAGATTATAAAAAGCTTTCATGTTTATGGCCACCACTTTCAGGAAAAGAAAACTTAATAACTTTGCTTTATTCATTTATGATCTTCCTTGTATTTCTCTTTGAAATTCAACAGCTAAAAATTCAACTCCTCATTTATCTCCTAATGCAAATTCCTATTCATGTTGTATTTACATGTATCCCATCTTAGCTTATTCATCTCCACCTCAAAGTGCCTGTTTTTACACCTAACCCTTTGATGATTTAAACCTTGCCACCTGACTCTCTTCAGTTTAATTAGTCACAAACACACACAACATACACGCAGCCCCCACAAGCCTCCTTCACAGTGTCCCACAGTAATATTGGAAAAAAATGATATCTTATTTACAGAAGAAAGCAAAATACAGGTCGACATACTTTCTTCATCATGTCCCAAGATTCCCAAGGGGGAAAACCATAACAGAGGCAGCACACATCACCCAAGAGGAAATTTCTGCTCGAAGAGAGCCACACTCTGGCTGATTAGGTCCCAATGCAGAAGGTGCAGAGTGAAAGGAAGCGAAATAAAACCATTGCAACTAATCTATATTGGCACATTTTAAGCTGTATAATATTCAGGTGAAGCACTGGTGAGCACTGCTCCGACACTCATTGCGGCTAGGATTTCAGGTCACGGTTAGAATCATTAAAAAAAGTAGAGCGTGTTCTACTTAAACATAAGAAACAGGAGCAGGAGTAGGCCATTCAGTCCATCAAGCCTGCTCTTCCATTCAATAAGATGACCTCTGATCTAATTGGGACCTCAACTCCACTTTCCTGCTGCCCCCCATAACCCTTGACTCCCTTGTCGATCAAAAATCCGTTTCACTCAATCTTGAATGTTCTTATAATGGAGAAGTGTACCGTGTGTTGAACATGAGGGGTTCTGCTCTCCATGTACAGAGGTTTGATGATTTTATTTACATTCCCCGTACCTTCATTCTCCTCGGTCTCTTCCTGATCCTCCTCGTCTTGATTATGAAAGTGTGACTGCCAATCCGACATATCTGCAGCGGAGGAAGTTCCAACTGTCCTGTAAGGTAGAAACACAAGAGCAAACGCTAGCTGAGGGAGACATTCCTGGAGCATGGGGCTAGCTCGGTGATGTGACAAGAGGATCAGATGACAGAATGATCCCCCACCCCCCAGCACAATAATTCAGTCAATTTGGACCCAACTGATTTTTTAAAAAAAAGAAGCCTAAATTGGTTTCACTTCTTCTTACATCCCCCTCCCAAAAGAAACAGGGGCCTGTATAGACCATCCAGCCCCTCAAGCCTGCTCCGCCATTCAATAAGATCATGGCTGATCTTCCACCTCAACTCCACCTTCCCGCACTCTCCCCATCTCCTTCGTTACCTAAAAACCCCATCGATTTCTGCCGGGAATGTACTCAACGGCTGAACATCCACAGCCCCTGTGGGGTAGAGAATTCCGAAGGGAGATGGACAGCTCCCAGACCATATCCAGTGCTGGCCCCACTGTGATTGATTCATTTTTGTTATGCAAGGGGATGAACAGAACCAAGGTGGGTAAGTGGAGCTGAGACGTGGGTCAGCCGTGGGCTAACTGAATGATGTAACAAACTAGAGGGGCTGAATGGCCTCTTCCCCCCTTTTCCTATATGGAAAGTGAGGTCTGACTTTTTTTTTTTAGCTACACGTCTGGATTTAAAATATCCGGAGCAATGCGCCAAACTGAGCAGCAGTGAAAGAAGAAATATTAGGCGCTTTCTTAAAGCAGCTATGTTTTATAATCTGTTCACCTGGAGGGAGCTGTCACTTTAAGGCAATGACTCACCCAGTCAGTTTGATTGACAGCCAGACAGGACCTACCAGCCAATTGGAAGCCATACCGAGCAAAGGCACAGGGCCAATAAACAAAATCGTAGGCGGGACCTAGCGTCACAGTGATTGATACCCATCGGAACCATTCGGAAGGAGCATTGAGGACAGGCGATGAGCCAATCAGCAACAAGATAGGCGGGCACTTGCGTCGTGATTGATACCCGTAACAACCAATCAGAACAGACCAGTACTGGGAGCAAGCAAAGAGCATAAACAGGCGGCCTGTCCAGTGAGAGCGTTTGACAACATCGATAACCAATAAGCATCGGCTGAGAAGCAGGCCGCCAATCAACAACGAGGTAGCCAGGCAGCAGCGCGAATGATTGACACCGGCACTAACCAATCAGAAACAAGGCAATGTGAGCAACCACCAAATCAAATCTACAGAAGGCCTGAGGGACGCGGATCGGCTGCCAGTTTACGAATAAAGTTTTGGTACCGTTGGAGAGTTAGCCGTCGGAAATCATTCAGAATGCCCGGCGGGAAAGGAAAGTAATAATAAAATGTCGCCTCACGCACGAAAGTGAATCCGAATCTTTGGCGGGGGAAACGGCGGCCGGCAGCTCGCGCCTTGTCGCACTTCCGGTCCTGGAGAGTATCGCGAGAGGTGAGGCTGCGCAGGCGCAATGGGTACCTGTGGTACAGCCCATTCACAAAAAAACCCCACCCAAACCTCCTCAATGAGCATCACAATGAACATCACTCCCATCCCAGGGTCACTCCCCTGGCTTCAAACCCAACTCTCCCCAATGAGCTTCACTCCCATCCCTGGGTCTCTGTGCCCTGGCTTCAAATCTCATTCCAGAACTTTTAAGCACAAAATCCAAAATTGGCACCCTACCGTGGGGGTACCGCACTGCCAGAGGTGCCGTCTTTCGGATGGGCTGTTATAGCCGAGGCCCCATTTGCCCTCTCCGATGGGCATGAACGATCCCGTTGTGCTGTTTGGAGGAAGAGGAGGGGGAATTCTCCCCGGTGTCCCGGCCAATATTTATCGCACAATTCACATCACAGAAATTCATTATCGGGTCATTGTCACATTGCTGCTTGTGGGATCTTGCTGTGTGCAAATTGCCTGCCACATTTCCTACTTGACAACAGTGATTACACCTCAAAAAAGTACTTCGCTGGTTGTAAAGAGCTTTGGTAAACACGAGACAACATTTCTTTTACACAGTGACTTGTTGCCTGTTTCGAAGGCCGGTGGAAACAGAGTCCGTAACTTTCAAAAGTGAATGAGATAATTATTTGAAGGAAAAATTTTACAGTGCGATAGGGATAGAGCGGGTGGGAGAGAGCGCAGTGAGATTGGGATTGGGATAGAGCGGGTGGGTGAGAGCGCAGTGAGATTGGGATAGGGATAGAGCGGGTGGGCAGGAGCGCAGTGAGATTGGGATAGAGCGGGTGGGCGGGAGCGCAGTGAGATTGGGATTGGGATAGAGTGGGTGGGCGAGAGCGCAGTGAGATTGGGATAGAGCGGGTGGGTGAGAGCGCAGTGAGATTGGGATAGGGATAGAGCGGGTGGGCGAGAGCGCAGTGAGATTGGGATAGAGTGGGTGGGTGAGAGCGCAGTGAGATTGGGATTGGGATAGAGTGGGTGGGTGAGAGCGCAGTGAGATTGGGATAGGGATAGAGCGGGTGGGCGAGAGCGCAGTGAGATTGGGATAGAGCGGGTGGGCGAGAGCGCAGTGAGATTGGGATAGAGCGGGTGGGCGAGAGCGCAGTGAGATTGGGATAGGGATAGAGCGGGTGGGTGAGAGCGCAGTGAAATTGGGATAGGGATAGAGTGGGTGGGTGAGAGCGCAGTGAGATTGGGATAGGGATAGAGCGGGTGGGCGAGAGCGCAGTGAGATTGGGATAGAGCGGGTGGGCGAGAGCGCAGTGAGATTGGGATAGGGATAGAGCGGGTGGGTGAGAGCGCAGTGAGATTGGGATAGGGATAGAGTGGGTGGGTGAGAGCGCACTGAGAATGGGATAGAGTGGGTGAGTGAGAGCGCAGTGAGATTGGGATAGGGATAGAGTGGGTGGGCGAGAGCGCAGCGAGATTGGGATAGAGCGGGTGGGCGGGAGCGCAGTGAGATTGGGATTGGGATAGAGCAGGTGGGTGAGAGCGCAGTGAGATTGGGATTGGGATAGAGTGAGTGGGAGAGAGCGCAGTGAGATTGGGATTGGGATAGAGTGGGTGGGTGAGAGCGCAGTGAGATTGGGATAGAGCGGGTGGGCGGGAGCGCAGTGAGATTGGGATTGGGATAGAGCGGGTGGGTGAGAGCGCAGTGAAATTGGGATTGGGATAGAGCGGGTGGGTGAGAGCGCAGTGAGATTGGGATAGGGATAGAGCGGGTGGTCGAGAGCGCAGCGAGATTGGGATAGAGTGGGTGGGTGAGAGCGCAGTGAGATTGGGATTGGGATAGAGCGGGTGGGTGAGAGCGCAGTGAGATTGGGATAGGGATAGAGCGGGTGGGTGAGAGCGCAGTGAGATTGGGATTGGGATAGAGCGGGTGGGTGAGATCGCAGTGAGATTGGGATTGGGATAGAGTGGGTGGGTGAGAGCGCAGTGAGATTGGGACTGGGATAGAGCGGGTGGGCGGGAGCGCAGTGAGATTGGGATTGGGATAGAGCGGGTGGGTGATAGCGCAGTGAGATTGGGATTGGGATAGAGTGGGTGGGTGATAGCGCAGTGAGATTGGGATTGGGATAGAGCGGGTGGGTGGGAGCGCAGTGAGATTGGGATTGGGATAGAGTGGGTGGGCGAGAGCGCAGTGAGATTTGGATTGGGATAGAGCCGGTGGGCGAGAGCGCAGTGAGATTGGGATTGGGATAGAGCGGGTGGGTGAGAGCGCAGTGAGATTGGGATAGGGATAGAGCGGGTGGGAGAGAGCGTAGTGAGATTGGGATAAAGATAGTGCGGGTGGGCGAGAGCACAGTGAGATTGGGATTGGGATAGAACGGGTGGGTGAGAGCGCAGTGAGATTGGGATAGGGATAGAGCGGGTGGGCGAGAGCGCAGTGAGATTGGGATTGGGATAGAACGGGTGGGTGAGAGCGCAGTGAGATTGGGATTGGGATCGAGCGGGTGGGTGAGAGCGCAGTGAGATTGGGATAGAGCGGGTGGGTGAGAGCGCAGTGAGATTGGGATAGGGATAGAGCGGGTGGGTGAGAGCGCAGTGAGATTGGGATAGGGATAGAGCGGGTGGGTGAGAGTGCATGAGATTGGGATAGGGATAGAGCGGGTGGGTGAGAGCGCAGTGAGATTGGGATAGGGATAGAGCGGGTGGGTGAGAGTGCATGAGATTGGGATAGGGATAGAGCGGGTGGGTGAGAGCGCAGTGAGATTGGGATAGGGATAGAGCGGGTGGGCGAGAGCGCAGTGAGATTGGGATTGGGATAGAGCGGGTGGGTGAGAGCGCAGTGAGATTGGGATTGGGATAGAGCGGGTGGGTGAGAGCGCAGTGAGATTGGGATAGAGCGGGTGGGTGAGAGCGCAGTGAGATTGGGATTGGGATAGAGTGGGTGGGCGAGAGCGCAGTGAGATTGGGATAGAGCGGGTGTGTGAGAGCGCAGTGAGATTGGGATTGGGATAGAGCGGGTGGGCGAGAGAGCAGTGAGATTGGGATAGGGATAGAGCGGGTGGGCGAGAGCGCAGTGAGATTGGGATAGAGCGGGTGGGTGAGAGCGCAGTGAGATTGGGATAGAGCGGGTGGGTGAGAGCGCAGTGAGATTGGGATAGGGATAGAGCGGATGGGGTAGAGCGCATTGAGATTGGGATAGAGCGGGTGGGCGGGAGCACAGTGAGATTGGGATTGGGATAGAGCGGGTGGGCGAGAGCGCAGTGAGATTGGGATTGGGATAGAGCGGGTGGGTGATAGCGCAGTGAGATTGGGATTGGGATAGAGCGGGTGGGTGATAGCGCAGTGAGATTGGGATTGGGATAGAGTGGGTGGGTGAGAGCGCAGTGAGATTGGGATAGGGATAGAGCGGGTGGGCGAGAGCGCAGTGAGATTGGGATTGGGATAGAGCGGGTGGGTGATAGCGCAGTGAGATTTGGATTGGGATAGAGCGGGTGGGTGAGAGCGCAGTGAGATTGGGATAGGGATAGAGCGGGTGGGTGAGAGCGCAGTGAGATTGGGATTGGGGTAGAGCGGGTTGGTGAGGCAGCAGTGAGATTGCTCCAAAGAAACCAGCACAGGTACATTGGGGTCTATGGTCTCTTTCTGTACCCTATCATTCTGTGGGATGTCTTGTGGCCGTTGAAGGTTCTTTTTATTCATTCATGGGATGTGGGCGTCGTTGGCTGGGCCAGCATTTATTGCCCATCCCTAATTGCCCCTTGAGAAGGTGGTGGTGAGCTGCCTTCTTGACCTGCTGCAGTCCATGTGGTGTAGGTACACCCACAGTGCTGTTAGGGAGGGAGTTCCAGGATTTTGACCCAGTGACAGTGAAGGAACGGTGATATATTTCCAAGTCAGGATGGTGAATGACTTGGAGGGGAACTTCCAGGTGGTGGTGTTCCCATCTATCTGCTGCCCTTGTCCTTCTAGACTCCTAAATAATGTATTTATATTGGCTATCTTATATTTATGCCCCTGGTTTGTAGTGTAAGAGTCTGGCAATGGAGGGTTAATGTGGGACTGAGTACAATGCCGCCCACAGAGTGACGTTGGACAGAGCCATGGGTACAAGCAAGCATGGAGTCAGCTTGAAGCCTTTCCTGTGTTTCTGTCCACTGTTCTTGTAGTTAATAAATACATAGTTAACCTACTTAAGACCACAAAGACTTCAGTAAAACCTACTGAATGGTATCCAACCCCCTACAGCAAGACTCTGCTGTAGTTTCTCCGCATCCAGCCTATTGAGCCTCTTCATCATTTTAAAGGTCTCTATCTGGTCTCCTTTCAGCCTTCTGTTTTCCTGAGAAAAGCTTGCTAAATCTTTCCTGATTCCCACGAGCATCCATGTAAGTCTTTTCTATCATTTCTCAACTCCTTTTTATAAGACGGAGACCAGAACTGCACACAGTACTGCCAAGCATGGTCTAACCGGAGTTCCAGGTAAGTCCAACATTACCTCCGTGCTTTGGTGTTAGGGTGGCAGCCTTGTCTCAGCGGTAGCACTCTCATCCCTGAGACAGGAGCTTGTGGGGTTCAAGTCGTATTCCAGGGATGTAAGTTGTTACAAAACCCCAAACGTACCTTAATGTGGAGCTTGGAATTTGAGAACTTCAGCTCCCGATGGACCTCAGAATTTCTGTGTCCGTGCAGGTCGGGAGCAGGTTACACAAGCCCAGCTTCAGTATCTTTAAGCCCTTCAGGCCCAGGACAGGCCCAGCCTACCTGCACATGAAGAGAATGAAGAAAAATGGTGCGAGAACCCGGGTGCGGAGTGCGAGAGCCAGCAAGTGCCCCAGGCAGGGGACAAGAGAGAGGGGACAGGGAGAGGCCTCATGAGGAGGCCTCAGGTAAGGGACAGAGATGGGGGATGGAAGCAGCTCCTAGTTAAGGTCAGTTAAAAGAGAGGAGCAGAGAAACAGGCTCCAAATTAGAGAAAGGTGAAGAGGGTTCAGGAGAAGCTCCGGTAACTGAAAGGGGGGTGTTGGGGCAAAGGTATCCCTTTGGAGCAGTGATGTTCTGTTCAGTGCAGCCAAAGGTCTGAAGTTGTGCCTGTAGTTTGGTGTTTGAGTGCACACCCGGGAATCCAGGGGAATGGGACCTCGGAAGACGAAGCTGAGACACTGCAAGGCGGGCTGTTGTTGACGCCGTCCGAGTCTGCTCATTGAAGAGGGCTCAAGAGAAGCCCTGAATATCCAAGAAGGCGGCCAAAGGTTGGCGACCCTGTGCTGCGGGCCTTTGGGGCAAAGGTACCCCTTTGGAATAGTAGCGTTCTGCTCGGCACGACTGAAGAGCTCAAATTGTGGCTTGTGAGTTGGTGTTTGAGGGCACTTGGGAATCCAGGGCAATGGAATCTCAGGAGACGAGGTTAAAACCCTTTGGGGTGGGGCTGTCATTGAAGCTGTCTGAGTTGGAGTGACCTTTGGAGAGAATTCCAAGGTGAGATCCTTGAAGGTGAAGATTGGAATCCGCTGTGAGAGAGACGGAGTTTCAGTGAGATTGGTTAACTCTCAGTGTTACTGACGTCTGGGTGGTTTGTTGAGAAATCCATGGAATCTGTTTTGGTCGCACCTGTCATTTATTGTGTAGCATGATGTGCCTGACCACAGTTTGCTTGTTAATTCACATCTATCTCATACTTAACCTGAATGTTAGAGTATAAGGTAGATAATGCAAATTGTTTCTTTATTTTTATGACCTTGTATAGCAAAGTTTATTTTTGTTTGTGGTTTTATTCACCGAGCAAGTGTCTTGAATCTCAAACTTTATCTACTTTGAACAAAATGTTATTGGTCCCTAAGCGGATGTCACCGACAGCTCGGGGGTCTGGCCTAGGACCATAGCGATGTCCGGACTGGCATTCCCAGTGCAGTACAGAGGGAGTGCTGCACTGTTGGATGTGTTGTCCTTTGGGATGGGATGTTAAACCGAGATCCTGTCTGCCCTCTCTGGTGGATGTAAAGGATCCCATGGCACGGTTTTGAAGAAGAGCTGGGCGGGCGGTTCTCCACTGTGCCCTGGACGGCACTCACCCCTTAACCAAGAGCTAAGGCCAAATGATCTGGCCCCGGATTCCCCCCCATTGCCTCAGCATTGGAGTCCTAATCATCGATGGATATGGGGCCCTTCAGGAAGACACTTCCCATTCTCTCCCGATTCAAGGAACAATTCATCCCCTAAGTTTTCTGTTTTGTAGCCATCTCCCAATCCTTCAAAGAATTCAACAAGGTTGGTTAAACACGAGCTTCCTTGTAAAAATCTGTGCTGACTCTTTTTTAATAGATCCCCCACCTCTTGATGTTTTTGTTATTTGATCTTTTTGCAAATATTCTTATACCTTTCCTGCCTCTGCCATTAACCTACAGTCCCCTGGATTAGCTCCATCTCCCTCCTTACACATGCATAGGATACACAGCACAGAACCAGGCCATTCGGCCCAAGCAGCCCAGGCTTGTGTTGATGCTCCACTCGAGCCTCCTCCCGTCTTTCCTCATCCAAACCTACCATCGTAACCCTCTGTTCCCTTCTCCCGCAGATGCTTACCTAGCTTCCTCTTAGATACATCTACACTATTTGCTTCAACCACTCTCTGTGGTAGTGAGTTCCACATTCTCACCAGTCTTGGGGTGAAGAAGTTTCTTCTGAATTCCCGATTGGATTTCTTGCTGACCTGCCTTCTACCTCCGGCCTCTAGTTTATGTTCTTCCCCGCAAGAGGAAACATTCTCCCTGTATCCGCTCGATCAGGAGCTTCTCATCGTTTTGAAGACGTCGATTGGGTGATGGTGCTGACCATCAGCCAGCATCAACAGGTTGCCCGTTATTTATCTCACTGCTGTTTGTGGGAGCTTGCTGTGCGCACGTTAGCTGAACACGCTTCCCCGCTCCAGAACCGTAACCACGCCTCCCTGGCTGTGAGGTTCCTCGGGACGGCCCGGAGTTCTGAGAGGTGCAGGGTGAGACAGCAGGCTGCATTTCAGCCAGCCACCAGGAGAGGGCAGAGCCACACCAGGCTAGTTTGAAGGTGACTGATGCAGGGAGTTACAAAGCGTGTGGCGGTGGTTTCTGACAGTCAAAACAAGTTAACTGCAGGGGACAAAGTACTTCAGCAGAGCTTTTAAATCTGAGCTGCAACACTGAGCTACTTACCTTTTCTCTCGTCAACAGTTCTCCATTTTGAGTATTTTCTGCTCTAACGCCCTATGTTATTTTGGCTGGGAGTGTGTTAATCTTTTTAAATAGGTGGCAGTTTCAATGCGCTGTCTCTTTTATTCTGAGTAAACACATGGACCATTTCCTGGAATAGTTTGCAGTGTGATTAAGATTGTGCACTTTGTTGCATTGAATTCTGCTTCCATTTGTTCCAGGCGCTGACTGCATCTTCAGTAGAGAAAGAGCAATCGATAAGAGACAGAAAGATGGAGATAGGGATAGAGAACTAGAGATGGAGAAACCGAAACGGATACGGATAGACAGGGATAGAGGGATCGACAGGGATAGAGGGATCGACAGGGATAGGGGAATAGACAGGGATAGGGGAATAGATAGGGATAGAGGGATCGATAGGGATAGAGGGATAGACAGGGATAGAGGAATAGACAGGGATAGGGGAATGGGAGTCGAGGGGGAGCGGGGGTGGTAGGAGTGGAGGAGGTGGGGGGAGTGGGGAGTGGGAGGGGGGAGTGGGGGGGTTGTGGGGTGTGTGAGGTGGGAGGGGGGAGTGGGGGGGTTGTGGGGTGTGTGAGGTGGGAGGGGGGAGTGGGGGGGTTGTGGGGTGTGTGAGGTGGGAGGGGGGAGTGGGGGGGTTGTGGGGTGTGTGAGGTGGGTAGTGGGAGGGGGGAGTGGGGGGGTTGTGGGGTGTGTGAGGTGGGTGGGGGGAGGGTGGGAAGGGGCTGTGGTGATAGAGAAGCAAAGTAACCATGTTCTAAAGATACTGATGAGTCACCATCCTTTCTTGGTCCAATATTTTACCAGTTTATAAGACAACCAATCAGTGTTCTCCCTCCCTGTCCCTCGGAGGTGCTGACCTGTGCTCATGTCACAAGTGCTGCTCTTTACGAGTGAAGCCAGACAGCATGTATCAGCGGGCAATTCGGCTGTGGGAGGTATTGCAGCCCAGTTCAGTCCTGTGTATACCCAACACACACACACACACACTCTCTCCATCTCTGCTGACTGATTTTATTTTCTCCTCCCTGAGAGCTGTGGTGTTGTCCACATCTCCAGTGTGTAACTGAGTGAGTCACAGAGTCATCGCGGGACAGAAGGGGCCCATCGAGTTAATGTTGTCTCTCTGTAGAGCAATCCAGTCAGTCCCATCCCCCCATCAGCTCAATCCCCATGGCCCTGCAAGTTTAATTCCCTCAAGTACCTATCCAATTTCCTCCTGAAATCTTACATTATGTCCAATTCCACCACCCCTGTAGGCAGCGGGTTCCAGGTCATTAACAGTCAGGGTTCCGCCAGGGCCTCTCAGCTCCTGACCTCATTACAGCCTTGGTTCAAACATGGACAAAAGAGCCGAACTCCCGAGGTGAGAGTGACTGTCCTTGACATCAAGGCAGCATTTGACCGAGTGTGGCATCAAGGAGCCCTGGCAAAACTGTAGTCAACAATCTACATTGAATCAGGGGGAAAACTCTCCACTGACTGGAGTCATACCGAGCACAAAGGAAGATGGTTGTGGTTGTTGGAGGTCAATCATCTCAGTTCCAGGACATCTCTGCAGGTGTTCCTCAAGGTGGTGTCCTCAGTCCAACCATCTTCAGCTGCTTCATCAATGACCATCTCCAACAAGAGTGAATCTAACCATCGCCCCTTGACATTCAATGGCATTTTCATTGCTGAATCCCCCACTATCAACATTCTGGGGGCTTTCCATTGACCAGGAATTGAACTGGACCAGCCATATAAATACTGTGTTTTCCACTTGCCTGGATGAGTGCAGCTCCAACAACACTGAGGAAGCTTGACACCATCCAGGACAAAGCAGCCCACTTGTTTGGCACCACATCCACAAACATTCACTCCGTCCATCACCGACGCACGGTAGCAGCAGTGTGTGTACCATCTACAAGATGCATTTCAGAAAGTCACCAAGGCTCCTTAGACAGCATCTTCCAAACCCACGACCACTACCATCTAGAAGGTCAAGGGCAACAGACACATGGGAACATCACCACCTGGAAGTTCCCCTCCAAGTCATTCACCATCCTGACTTGGAAATATATCACCGTTCCTTCACTGTCGGTGGGTCAAAATCCTGGAACTACTTTCCTAACAGCACTGTGAGTGTACCTACACCACATGGACTGCAGCGGTTCAAGAAGACAGCTCACCACCACCTTCTCAAGGGGCAATTAGGGATGGGCAATAAATGCTGGCCCAGCCAGCGACACCCACATCCCTTAAATGAATTTTAAAAAAGGTGACTAAAAACTTGGTAGATTTTAAGGAGTGTTTTAAAGGAGGAGAGCGATGCAGAGAGATTTAGGGAGAGAATTCCAGAGCTTATGGTCCAGGCAACTGAAGGCATTGCCACCAATGGCAGAGTGATTAAAATTAGGGACGTGCAAATTGCTACAATTGGAGGAGCACAGATATCTCAGAGGGTTGTGGGGTTGGAGGAGATTACAGAGATAGGGAGGGGCAAAACCACGGAGTGATTTGAGAACAAGTATATTTAAGACCGAGATAGATAGGTTCTTGATTGGTAAGGGGATCCAAGGTTACGGGGAGAAGGCGGGAGAATGGGGTTGAGAAACTTATCAGCCATTGAATGGCGGAGCAGACTCGATGGGCCCAATGGCCTAATTTCTGCTCCTATGTCTTATGGCCTAACAAGGATGAGAATTTTAAAATCGATGTGCTGCTTGACCAGGAGCCAATGTGGGTCAGTGAGCACAGAGGTGATTAGGGGAACGTATTTGGTGTGAGTTAAGATACAGGTGCAGGGTGTTGGATGAGCCCAAGTGTATGGATGAGAGATTGTAGGAGAGAGCAGCTGGGGATATGTTGGAATAGTGAAGTCCAGAGGTAACAAAGACATGGCTGAGGGTTTCAACAGCAGAAGGGCTGAGGCAGGGCGGTGAAGGATGACGATGGGTGATGGGTGACGATACGGTGATGGTTGACGATGTGGTGATGGGTGATACGGCGATGAGTGGTGATACAGCAATGGGTGGTGATACGGCGATGGGTGGTGATACAGCGATGGGTGACAATACGGCGATGGGTGATGATGCGGTGATGGGTGATGATACGGTGATGGGTGATATGGCGATGGGTGACGATACGGCGATGGGTGGTGATACGGCGATGGGTGGTGATATGGCGATGGTTGGTGATACGGCGATGGGTGACGACACGGTGGTGGGTGATACGGCGATGGGTGATGATACGGCGATGGGTGGTGATATGGCGATGGGTGGTGATACGGCGATGGGTGGTGATACGGCGATGGGTGACGATACCGCGATGGGTGACGATACGGTGATGGGCGGTGATACGGTGATGTTTGACGATATGGTGATGGGTGATATGGCGATGGGTGGTGATACGGCGATGGATGGTGATACGGCGATGGGTGGTGATACGGCGATGGGTGGTGATACGGCGATGGGTGATATGGCGATGGGTGGTGATACGGTGATGGGTGACGATACGGCGATGGGTGACGATACGGCGATGGGTGACGATACGGCGATGGGTGACGATACGGCGATGGGTGACGATACGGTGATGGGTGGTGATACGGTGATGGGTGGTGATACGGTGATGGGTGGTGATGCGGTGATGGGTGACGATGCGGTGATGGGTGGTGATACGGTGATGGGTGGTGATACGGTGATGGGTGACGATGCGGTGATGGGTGGTGATACGGTGATGGGTGGTGATACGGTGATGGGTGGTGATACGGTGATGGGTGACGATACGGTGATGGGTGACGATACGGCGATGGGTGGTGATACGGCGATGGGTGACGATACGGCGATGGGTGGTGATACGGTGATGGGTGGTGATACGGTGATGGGTGGTGGTACGGTGATGGGTGGTGATACGGTGATGGGTGGTGATACGGTGATGGGTGGTGATACGGTGATGGGTGACGACACGGTGATGGGTGGTGATACGGTGATGGAAGTCATAGTCTTGGTGACAGAGAGAAGATGTGTTCGGGTGTTCAGCTCAGTCACATAGGAGGCCAATGCTGTTCAGCTTCCAACAGCACCCAAAGGGAGGGATGGAATGACTGTCCCGAGGATGGAATTTGTGCCGGGGTCCGAAGACAATGGCTTTGTCCTTCTAAAGTTGGGATTGAAGGAGGAAGTGTCCAGGTGCTGGAACAATGTGATGCACAGGAAAGTCCAGGAATAAAAACAGAAAATGCTGGAAACACTCAGCTAGCCTGGCAGTATCTATAGAATCAGTTGGAAAGGAAGGGCAGGAGCTGAATGTTTCTCTCTCCACAGATGTTACCGGGTCTGCTGAACATTCCCAGCATTTCTCGTTTATCTGTCAGATTTCCAGCATCTGCAGCATTTGACTCTGTAAAGGCCGGGACCCTGTCTGCCCACCTCAGGGCCTCTCAGCTCCGGACCCGGGTAACATATTCCTTAGATCCTGTTGTTAGGATGAAGCCCACTCTGTCTCCCTCAACTCCCCTTCCTCAGGCTGGGTTTCTCTGATCAATGACCCAGTTCTGGCTCTCCGGAGGAGTTAGCCAGTCAGTGCCGTACCCCTCCTCCTTACCCCGAGCTCTCTGTCCCAGGGAACCGAATTGCTGTGGTCACATGCTGCACTTCACCCCCCACCCCCCAGTCCTCACGGAAACCAATCCGATTGGGAATCAAAGTGACGGGAATTGCCCGGGGCTGAATGCATCGTTCCCACCAGGATTAGTTCCTGCACTGGCCGTGCTGATGAGACTGACGGGTGACATGTTGCCAGGATACAGCCTCAAGCTACATTGCGCTCCCAGCTGACACCCCCTCGCTGCTCTTTGCAGACTCTCCGTGTGCCACTCAGTTGATTTTGTGCCACGTTTCCACTGTGCTCACCGCTTGGGCACCGAGCTCCAGATGCCAGCCCTCCACCTCTCCACACTGTCTGCACAACAGAAGCCACCACCCCCCAATCCCCTATCCCCACATCCCCCCCATTCCCCCATTCTCCCCATTCCCCCATTCTCCCATCCCCCCATTCTCCCATCCCCCCATTCTCCCATCCCCCCCATTCCCCCTCCCCCCATTCCCCCTCCCCCATTCCCCCTCCCCCCATTCCCCCTCCCCCAATTCCCCCTCCCCCATTTCCCATCCCCCATTCCCCCTATTCCACCCATTCCCCCACCCCCTCATTCCCCTATCCCCCACCCCCATTCCCCCATTTTCTCTAAGTAAAGGTTTAAAAGCAGACACAAAGTGGCCCAGGCCAGTTTCACAGAGGAGCTGGGAACCCCAGCCTCTGAATCAGAATTGAAGCCAGTGTTTTCCTCAGTGAAGTACGGGTCCTGCTGGAACCCAGTGCTCCTGACCCCACAGCCTGTGCGTGTTTGGGGGAACTCCAGTCTGCTCTCCCAAGAGTTTCAGTGAAAGCAAACGCCAATTTCCCAGTCCGATCTGAGCACAAAAAGGAAATGGGAGCCACACCAGCTCTCACCTGGGTGTGACTCTGTGGTCTAATTTGGTGGAAATTGAAAGCCGGAGGCTGATTGAAGGGAATTAGCGTGAACGGAATGTGTGGAGATAAGGTTGTGACAGACCCACTGAGCCAATTAATTACAATTTGTGCAATCTCGGCATCCTTGTCTCATTATCATGTTAATTCTGCTCCGCTCCCTTATCTCCCCCACTGATGTGGCGAGCAGCATGTTCGTTTGTCCCGCCTGTGCCTGGAATTGTTAATTGTTTTGTTGTCTCTTCTTGGAGAAATTTGTTATCCAATTTCCACTTGCAGCCGCGACTGCACGGAGAGTGACCGCAGCCAGAGCGAAGGCGATGGAGTAAATTCCCTGTCAATCAGGGTCCGGACACAGTACCAGCTGGAAGTGACTGTCCTGCAGAGAATCTGCACTCTGGAAATATTCCCCCTTTTTTTTCGGTGTTATTAGCAGGAGCACAGGGACTCCCCGGGGGTTCAGGCCAAGCTCTGTGAGCATCCCACCCAGCAAACACAGTGAACTTGCGCCCGCTCTTGCCAGCGCAGCTGCGGCGCGACTGGTCACGATTGTCCTGTGCCCTGTCCAGCAAACTGTGGGTGGTGCTCCCGGCCCGAGCTGCAAGGTCTGGAGAGGCTCAGCCTGAAAGGAGAGAGGCGCCTTCTCACCCTACCAGGAGGTGGAGGTCATTCCAGGAGGGAGTTTGACCTGGAAGAGACCGAGGAATGTCAGAAGGAGTTGACTCCTGGTGTCTCCGACACAAGCACTGGAGGGGGACAGGAGGGATGGGGGAATCTTCTCAGGACACCCTGCAGGCAGTGGGAGCACATGGTCATCGATGATCAGAGCCAGCCAGGGTAGAAACAGCTCAGACATGCCCTCAAAGCATCCCTGAAGAGGTCAAACAGACCGGCCGACTCATGGGAGTCCCTGGCTTGTGACTGGCCAAAATGGAGAAGGTTCATTCAGGAAGACACATTTTGGGATACAGTTAGTGAACCAGATGGGTTTTTACAACAATCAGCAATGGTTTTTTTTTTCAAATGGTCAACATTAGACTTTTAATTCCAGATTTGTATTGAGTTCAAATTCCATTAACTACCCCAGAGCATTAACCTGGGTCCCTGGATTACCGGCCCAGTGACATGACCACTACACCACTGTCTCCCCCTGGGTACAGCCACAGTGCTGTTAGAGAGGGGGGGTTCCGGGACTTTGACCCATCAGTGTTGACGGTTTCACCCTCATCACCGGCCACAGCCTCCAGTCGCGGCTCTTCAATGATGGTGAGCACTGCCTTCCCTCGCTGGTTCACTCCTGATGCTGGGGGGGTTGTGCACCAGCCCATCTTGCAAGAGAGAGGGAAGAGTATCAGTGAGGCTGTGCAGTCTGTTTGGGTGATGTGGCCTATCATGGTTGAATAGCTGGCAGTGTGTGAGCTGTGAGATGTCGGAATGAGGTGGGAAGGCAGCGGTGCTCAAGTGTGTGAGGGTGAGGTGAAGCTATAAATGTGAACTATGAGTGGTGATTGATAGAGATTGAGAGTGATGGGGGTTTGGTACATTGATAGAGATTGAGAGTGATGGGGGTTTGGTACATTGATAGAGATTGAGAGTGATGGGGGTTTGGTACATTGATAGAGATTGAGAGTGATGGGGGTTTGGTACATTGATAGAGATTGAGAGTGATGGGGGTTTGGTACATTGATAGAGATTGAGAGTGATGGGGGTTTGGTACATTGATAGAGATTGAGAGTGATGGGGGTGTGGTACATTGATAGAGATTGAGAGTGATGGGGGTGTGGTACATTGGTAGAGATTGAGAGTGATGGGGGTGTGGTACATTGATAGAGATTGAGAGTGATGGGGGTGTGGTACATTGATAGAGATTGAGAGTGATGGGGGTGTGGTACATTGATAGAGATTGAGAGTGATGGGGGTGTGGTACATTGATAGAGATTGAGAGTGATGGGGTGTGGTACATTGATAGAGATTGAGAGTGATGGGGGTTTGGTACATTGATAGAGATTGAGAGTGATGGGGGTGTGGTACATTGATAGAGATTGAGAGTGATGGGGGGTGTGGTACATTAATAGAGATTGAGAGTGATGGGGGGTGTGGTACATTGATAGAGACTGAGAGTGATGGGGGTGTGGTATATTGATAGAGTTTGAGAGTGATGGGGGTGTGGTACATTGATAGAGATTGAGAGGGTTGGGGGTGTGGTACATTGATAGAGATTGAGAGTGATGGGGGTGTGGTACATTGATAGAGATTGAGAGTGATGGGGGTGTGGTACATTGATAGAGATTGAGAGGGATGGGGGTGTGGTACATTGATAGAGATTGAAAGTGATGGGGGTGTGGTACATTGATAGAGATTGAGAGTGATGGGGGGTGTGGTACATTGATAGAGATTGAGAGTGATGGGGGTGTGGTACATTGATAGAGATTGAGAGTGATGGGGGTGTGGTAGATTGATAGAGATTGAGAGTGATGGGGGGTGTGGTACATTGATAGAGATTGAGAGTGATGGGGGTGTGGTACATTGATAGAGATTGAGAGTGATGGGGGTGTGGTACATTGATAGAGACTGAGAGTGATGGGAGTGTGGTACATTGATAGAGATTGAGAGTGTTGGGGGTGTGGTACATTGATAGAGATTGAGAGTGATGGGGGTGTGGTAAATTGATAGAGATTGAGAGTGATGGGGGTGTGGTAAATTGATAGAGATTGAGAGTGATGGGGGTTTGGTACATTGATAGAGATTGAGAGTGATGGGGGTGTGGTACATTGATAGAGATTGAGAGTGATGGGGGTGTGGTACATTGATAGAGATTGAGAGTGATGGGGGTGTGGTACATTGATAGAGATTGAGAGTGATGGGGGTGTGGTACATTGATAGAGATTGAGAGTGATGGGGGTGTGGTACATTGAAAGAGATTGAGAGTGATGGGAGTGTGGTACATTGATAGAGATTGAGAGTGATGGGAGTGTGGTACATTGATAGAGATTGAGAGTGATGGGGGTGTGGTACATTGATAGAGATTGAGAGTGATGGGGGTGTGGTACATTGATAGAGATTGAGAGTGATGGGGGTGTGGTACATTGATAGAGATTGAGAGTGATGGGGGTGTGGTACATTGATAGAGATTGAGAGTGATGGGGGTGTGGTACATTGATAGAGATTGAGAGTGATGGGGGTGTGGTACATTGATAGAGATTGAGAGTGATGGGGGTGTGGTACATTGATAGAGATTGAGAGTGATGGGGGTTTGGTACATTGATAGAGATTGAGAGTGATGGGGGTGTGGTACATTGATAGAGATTGAGAGTGATGGGGGTGTGGTAAACTGAGCAGCGGCTGGCGTAAACGGTGCAGTTGGTAGGATCTGGCATTTGAAGATACATTCACTGACCTTGCCCACCCAAGAGGCCATTAAACCTCTTGCAGCACTACGTCTTGGTGCTACACCGCTCCTTCTCCTCCTTTGGGATTGAGGATGGTGTGTTTCTGACCTGGTCTATCTCCTGTGCTCATTCCTGACGAAGTCTCTCCATGTACAATAAAAACAAAAATACCTGGAAAAACTCAGCAGGTCTGACAGCATCTGCGGAGAGGAACACAGTTAACGTTTTGAGTCCGTATGACTCAAAGTTAGTTAGTTCATCAGAACTAAGGAAATAGAGAAATGAGCTGAAATATAAACTGGTAGAGGTGGGTGGGACAGGTAGAGCTGGGTAGGGGGCCAGTGATAGGTGAAGGCAAAGAAGAGATTGCCAAAGGAGTCTCTCCATGTGTTTGGGTATCCCAAAGGGTTTGATTAGTCTGTTAAGAGATAGACTTCCTGCAATCCTAAAGTACTGGGCCTAGTGCTGGAAAATGGGATTGGAATAGTTAGGTACTTGTTTGACCGGTGCAGACTCGATGGGCCGAAGGGCCTTTTTCTGTGCTGTAAACCTCTATGACTCTATGACTCTAAGTTCTCGTAAATCAGAATGTGCGGAGTGGGAGCTGGTCCCGTGGACCATCTATTGGTGCCAAAACTCTGGATCATTGATGGAACCAGATGGGTTTTTCCCTTTAGGGAAGGAAATCTGCTGTCCTTACCTGGTCTGGCCTACAGGTGACTCCAGAGCAACTCCCCTGTAAAATCTTTCTTTTCAGGTAATTACCCAACTCCCTTTGAATTGAATTTTGATTGAACCTGTCTCCACCACAATCTCAGGTTCTGCCAATGGGAACATTGTTTCTCTCAACCTACTCCGTCCAGACCCCTTTTGAACATTTCTATCAAATCTCCCCTCAGGTGCCACCTGGTTAGGTCTGGGTGGAAGAGAGGAGATGGAAGGGCAGGAAGACAGTGATGAAAAAGACACACCATCACTCACTCACTCACTCACTCACTCACTCACTCACTCACTCACTCACTCACTCACTCACTCACTCACTCACTCACTCACTCACTCACTCATTCACTCTCACTCACACTCATTCACTCTCACACTCACTCATTCACTCTCACACTCACTCATTCACTCTCACACTCACTCACTCTCACTCACTCATTCACTCTCACACTCACTCACACTCACTCATTCACTCTCACACTCACTCATTCACTCTTGCACTCACTCACTCTCACACTCACTCATTCACTCTCACACTCACTCATTCACTCTCACACTCACTCACTCTCACACTCACTCATTCACTCTCACACTCACTCACTCTCACACTCACTCACTCTCACACTCACTCATTCACTCTCACACTCACTCACTCCACACTCACTCATTCACTCTCACACTCACTCACTCTCACACTCACTCATTCACTCTCACACTCACTCATTCTCACACTCACTCATTCACTCTCATACTCACTCATTCACTCTCACACTCACTCACTCTCACACTCACTCATTCACTCACTCACTCACTCTCACGCTCACTCATTCACTCTCACACTCACTCATTCACTCTCACACTCACTCATTCTCACACTCACTCATTCACTCTCATACTCACTCATTCACTCTCACACTCACTCATTCACTCTCACACTCACTCATTCACTCTCACACTCACTCACTCTCACACTCACTCATTCACTCTCACACTCACTCACTCCACACTCACTCATTCACTCTCACACTCACTCACTCTAACACTCACTCATTCACTCTCACACTCACTCATTCACTCTCACACTCACTCATTCACTCTCACACTCACTCATTCTCACACTCACTCATTCACTCTCATACTCACTCATTCACTCTCACACTCACTCACTCACTCACTCTCACACTCATTCACTCTCACACTCACTCTCACACTCATTCATTCACTCTCACACTCACTCATTCACTCTCACACTCACTCATTCTCACACTCACTCATTCACTCTCACACTCACTCATTCACTCTCACACTCACTCACTCTCACACTCATTCACTCTCACACTCACTCTCACACTCATTCATTCACTCTCACACTCACTCATTCACTCTCACACTCACTCATTCTCACACTCACTCATTCACTCTCACACTCACTCACTCACTCTCACACTCACCGCCACCAGCTCAGATATTGGCACTGTGCTGTTTTGGAGGATATATTCGAGGCAGGACCTGCAGATAGTGGGTCACAGGGCACCAGTAGTGCAAGCAGGGCAGGGGTAATGTGTTGTGCAGGATGGGTTCTGCTGTAGAGGACTCCAATGAGGATGTCAATGGGACGGCATACGGAGAAACGCAAATGGGTGTGCCCAACGAAACGTTCAGTGCATTGATGGGCCTCCCAGGAAGCCTCCTGTTACTGTCAAGAAGGAGCCTGACTCCAGTGTTGCACAGGGCTTCGTGGAGAACTTGCAGCTCATCCTTTCCAGTGTGGATGTGTTGGTTAGAACACATATGGACCCAAACACCTGGTGGTTAATGTCGCAGCTCCCACTGCATCACCAGCAGAAGCCACCCAATGCCTGGGTGCGGCAGCGGGAGCACCAGCCCTGCAAGCTCGGACTGCCGCCATTGGCTGTGGATATCAGTGTTCACCCTGCAGTCCTCCAATAGAATAGCTGACTCCGTCCCCGGGGGAGTGGCATTGGCTCCATGGAGCTTGGTCCTGCCACCCTCTCTCAGGCTGGCAGCAGTCATCCTCCCCACTCTGCCACTCTGCCAGTGTCCTTGCCTTTGTCCAGCCAGCTCCTGCCTGCTGCTGCTGTCCATGCCAAGATGTGGCCCAAAACTGGGCTGCTCAAAGTCTTCCTGCGAGGTCTTCTGCAGTCGCTCGAATGGCCCTACATCTGCTCGTATTTTGTCTGTTCATCCTTCCTCCAGCTGTGCTGCAGCCACTGGGGTAGCACTGCACTGGGCAGGTAAAGGCACTCAGAAGACAGATATGCACAAGGGTGTAAGGAATATTGGGTGGTTTGACAGATAAAGCCGGTTGGGAATGTTTTGAGGTGTTCTTTACTTCAGTTTTGAGGCCAAGAGAATGCTGTAATGGTCAGTAACAGAGGAAAGACAGAGGGCGGAATCACCCCAGATTTGCACTAAGTGTGGGAGCAGGCGGCAAAAAGGACCCTTTACCCGCTGGCCACAGTGGCAGCTTTTTGTGCCATATTGTCCCAATCCCACCTCATTAATCATTCATTCCTGGGAAACATGCCGTTTCCTCACGCAATATTAAAACTGCAGCCCCCCCCGACACCTCTCAGTGCTTCCAGCCCAGGAGGGCACCAGTGAAGACATGGCCCCCAAAGCCGAGAAGTGTTCAGCCCCCTGATTCAGTGACGCATCCCTGGGATGCCTTCCGGACACAGTGGAGGCCCACTGCGATGTCCTCTACCCCCCAGCTCTGACCACAGGAGGCCCATCAGTCTCAGCACTCCAGCTTGAGAGGTGGTGACAGTGGGGGTCAGTGGCAATGCTGCACATAAGAGGTCGGCCATCCAGTGCAGAAAACAGATGAATGATGTCAGGGTAAGGCAACCATCTCATCAATCTCAACTCACCCACTCACAAGCCCATCACACATTCATTGGCATCTCACTCACTGCCAGCTCAAGGGACATCTTTACTCGCTCTCACACACACCCTCACATCTCCATCTGGCCTCATCTCCTCTGGAGACTGCCTCCTCAGTCCTCACCATTTTGAGGCCACTTGCAAAGATCAACATGTGCCCACACACACCCTGGGATACCCCCCATCCCCAGTAATGCCCTCACCCTGCAGCCTCTTCCCTTGCCTGAAGCCCCTTCTCCCCCTTCCCCAAGCAAGCTCTAACCCTGCAGCCGTTGAAAAGCCACCCCTGCCTTACTGCTGGCCTGGTAAGTAGAGACAAGCCCGTGATGTGGTGCTGCCTGTGAAGCCTGGTGCTGTTGACCACGAGTGCTGCCCGAAGCAAGGTGGACAAACAGACCTCAGTCCTGAGTGAAGTGCAGCTCACCGGGTGCATGTCGCTTATGTTCAGTTGTGAAACAAGTTGGTGTTCCTGACATCCGACGGCAGGAAACACAGCCTGACATTGACGGGCAGAATGTGGCTACACCACATCACAAAACTGACTTTTGCCCTTCTCACCACATTGTCCGCTCACACCGCCAAACACGCCCAACGCCAGTGGGCACGGAAAATTCCACCAGAGTGTGGGACTGCTGTTGAATGGGGAACTGGGATTGCAATGGAACTATCGTCGGATGGGATGGTCACAAGCCGCCCAGTTGGAAAGGGGATATGTTGGTTGCTTGCTCTCCCCTCCTCCACCTCCTCTTCACCCTCATTCTCCTCCTCCCCCTCCTCTTCATCCTCACTCCCCTCCTCCACCTCCTCTTCACCCTCATTCTCCTCCTCCCCTCCCCTTCATCCTCGCTCCCCCCTCCACCTCTTTATCCTCACTCCCTTCCTGCCCCTCCTCTTCATCCTCACTCTTCCCCTCCCCTCTTCTTCATCCTCACTCTCCTCCTCCCCTCCTCTTCATCCTCACTCTCCTCCCCTCCTCTTCATCCTCACTCTCCTCCTCCACCTCCTCTTCATCCTCACTCTCCTCCTCCACCTCCTCTTCATCCTCACTCTCCTCCTCCACCTCCTCTTCATCCTCGCTCTCCTCCTCCACGTCCTCTTCATCCTCGCTCTCCTCCTCCACGTCCTCTTCATCCTCACTCTCCTCCTCCACCTCCTCTTCATCCTCGCTCTCCTCCTCCACCTCCTGCCCTGAAGCCACATTCTCACTCAGCCTGCTTTTCTCTGGAAAGAGGTTGCAATACATTATCCTATTTTTGCATACAGAACATCAATCACCTCCCTTATACAACAGCGGATGATGAGCTGCGAGATGTTGGAGGTGCCCCCTGCTCCAGCCTGGAAGGCGCCTGATTTGAAGAAGTTCATTAGCATCATCACCTTTACAGCCACTGGCAATGCCATCCTTGCCCTGCTCTAAGGCTGCAGGTCTGCCTGCAATGGGTGCCAGATTTTAGTAAGTACCTCCTTATTGAAACAGAGACCTCACACACAATGTTCCCTCATTCAGATTGAAATAAAATAAGTTTCTACCTGAACACCTTGGCCTCCTGATGGAAACCCTCCTCCCCCTTCCAACAGCTTGTCCTACTCTTTGTCACCTCTGCTCATTTTCCCTGTCATGTTGCAGGCCAATGAGGATGGAAGCTACAGCACCCGTGGCTGGGGGCGGGTGGTCTGTGCAGGACGCTTGAAGTGAGAACCAAAGCCTTAATCACATGTCATGTTGCTCCTCGTAGATTTCACCAACTTTGAATTGCAATTCAAATCTTCATGCTCTTCCCCTAAGTCAGCAACCCCTGAGTAGAAGTTAATGAGCAATTAACCTGAAAGTGGCTAACGAGAGCTTTCATTAGCCCTGGTGATTGGGGGCAGTTGCCTCCGATGGGCTAACCAGGCTCCCAAAGGAAGCTCTGCCTCCAGTGTGCCACCTCACATTCCACCCCCCCAGAGAACGGGAGACAGGGTGGGAAGGTGGTGGGAATGCCATGTGCTGCATTTGACAAGCACCAACCCCCACCTTCAAAGCTGCCGGTGGGAGACCGAAGAATTCCACCCTTCAGCTGTCCGAAGTTAGGAGAGGGCGTTAGCTGGGGAGCTGAGGGAGGAGGTACGCTACGGCTGATGTTAGCTCAGCGTCAATCAGCTCCGCGTAATTCCAGCACCCGCGCTAACGACACATCCAAAATGGTGCCCACCCATGACCTGCACCAGGCGTGTGCGTGTGTGGCACAGGAACGGTGCCTGTGGGCCGAAAATATGGGCGCTGCCCAACCAAACTTTGCCGCGCCTGTTACCATAGAAGCTGCGGTAAAATAGAATCCATTTGCTGCGGATCTGACTATAAAATCCCCACCTCCAACTCACGGGCTGACATCGTAATGTTGATCTTCACTTTGCCCCATCGAGGGACATCAGCTTTCGTCCTGTTGTTGTTTCTGTTGTTGTTTCTCCTCCAGAAGCTGTTGCTCCCCGGATTAAACATTCAACAACATCGACCTGCTGGGCACCTGGAGGGTGAGTGGATGGCAGAATGTGACTGGCACAACGGTGTTAAATGACCCTTTCTCTCGCCACGGATGCTGCCAGCCCTGCTGCTCATTGCATTTATATAGCACCTTTAATACAGTAATGCACCCCAAGGTGACTGGCAAGAGTGTTATCGAATAAAGTTTGACACTGAGGCGCAGGAGGAGGCAATGCAAAAGCAAAATACTGCGGACGCTGGGAAACCTGAAGTAAAAACAGAAAATGCCAGAAGCACTCAGCAGGCCGGACAGCGTCTGTGGAGAGAGAAGCAGAGCTAATGTTTCCGGTCCAGGGGCGGAGTTTTCCGGTGTCTCACCGGCAGGTTTGAAGGTGGGGGGCGGCGCTTGTCAAATGCAGCGCGTGGCATTCCCACCCGTCCCGACCTGTCACCCATTCTCTGGGGTGGGGGGGAGTGGTGGAGGTGTCGGGTAGTCACCCGCCCTTGAGCTGATTGAGGCCCTTACGTGGAGCAATTAATGGCCGCTTCTGTGTGTCATCCAGACCCCCGGCCACTATCTTATCCCTAGGCAGGGGGGGAGGCACAGGCCAAGCGGGTAGCCTGGCAGGTTTAGCCGCACAGGCTGGTGTTGGACATGGAGGGAAGCCCCAACCCCCACCCTGTACCCATCGGAGGCAACTGCCCTCAAGGTCATTTCCCCCTCCCCCTTTTAATCCTCCCCCTCTATGGCCTTTCGAGCCTGGCCCCTGAAGGCCCTCACTCCCCTCGCTGCACCCCGCCAGCCAATCCCCACCAGCGCCCAAATCGAATTGGCCGGCAGCTCTGTCAGGTACCTCCTCCTGCCCAGGATGGGGCAGGAGTTTGCACTTAGCCCAATTGCAATGGCAGCAGGGTGGTGTGGTACCGGTGGGGGTGCATTCTCCACAGACTGGTCAGGTGGCGGGGGTGGCGGAGGGGGGTGGATATTTGGGTCACGTGGCCAAAAACTAGCTCAAAGGAGGGAGTGAAGCAGTTAGGGTTTTAACAATAATCCCACAGTTTTATAGTCAGTGAGCTTATTGAAACTGTAAAGGTGGGAATTGAAATCGTGGCCTCCTGGAGAATGAGGCCATTGGAAAACCTGTGCAGCAAATATACATTTCGAATGCAATTTCATTTTAACCTTGTTGCTGATTGAGAGGGAAGCACTTGCTATTTGAGCACAGAAACCACAATGAAGGAAAGGAGGGGACAGCTCAGGTGGCTGCATTTTATTGTCGCACCCACTAAACGGCCGGGAGGGAGGCTGTGATGGAGCAGATTACACTGCCTCTGACAGCTAAATAAAGGGCTGGTACTACAGGAGCTGCAGCGATGAGGGTGGTGCGATGGGGACTCTGCCCACATGGTGGGGGTTGGATGATGAAATTTAGTACGATTACCACGGCTTCTGATCAATGGCTCTGCTTTCTCCCTCCCGGACTTGAGGGTCTTGTGTTCAGCGTTGTCGTTCACCTCCTTTAGGTGGGAAAGAACAAACGTGTGGTTGGCAGCCAAGTGTAGGGTATATTTAAACCTCCTGCTGGCTCATCGAACTACTCAGAGGCTTTTTACATCTTGGCCCTGGTTATTCTTACGCCGGAAATGCAGAATCGTGTCACCTCTCTCTGCTCTTCCCTCTTTCCTGATCCACTTACAGTGGGAGAAAGCAGGATGAGACCCCCATCCCCACATTAACATTTGGACCTGCGATGTTAATGCTATTTAATGATGTTTTTTTTAAGTTCACTCATGGGATGTGGGCATCACTGGCAAGGCCCAGCATTTGTTGTCCATCCCTAATTGCCCTTGAACTGAGTGGCTTATTAGCTCATTTCAGTCATGGAGTTACATGTGGGCCAGACCGGGTAAGGACGGCAGATTTCCTTCCCCTGAAGGACATTAGTGAACCGGATGGGTGTTCACAGCAACCGATAGTAATGGTCAGCATTACAGCACTAGTTTCAACTCCAGACTTTATGGATTGACTTCATACCAGCTGCCAGGCAGGATTTGGACCCATGTCCACAGAGCGTTACCTCTGGGTCACTAGTCCAAAGTGTTAACCATCACACCATAGAACCACATTCCACATTAACACATTTGTGTGAGACTCCACCGCCTGCCCTTTTGAAGGAGGTGTTAAGTTTGTGCACTGGCCACTTCCTCTCACTCCAGGAACTCGAGCCCAAATTGAGGGAGGGTGGTGGAGGCGGGTTGCCTCACATCCTTTAAAAAGTACCTGGATGAGCACTTGGCACGTCATAACATTCAAGGCTATGGGGCCAAGTGCTGGTAATGGGATTAGGTAGGTAGGTCAGGTGTTTCTCACGTGTGGGTGCAGACTCGATGGGCCGAAGGGCCTCTTCTGCCCTGTGTGATTCTGTGATTCCGTGAATTGCGGGAGTGCAGCCCTGTTGGAGGTTCTGTCCTCCTGATGAGACCTTAAAGTGAACATCCCCACCGCCCCTCCTCCTCTGCCCTCTCAGGTAGATGTAAAAGATCTTTTGGCATTATTTTGCAGAGGAGTTTTCCCAAATTTCTTGCTCATTGTTGGCTGTGGGAGCTTGCTGTGTGCCAATTGGCTGCCACATTTCCTACATTACAGATTCCACTTCAAAAAGTACACGATTGGCTGTAAAGTGCTTTGGGACATCCTGAAGTCTTAAAGGTGCAATATAAATGCAAGTCTCTCTTTTCTCCTTTGCTGAATGTGTTGAGGTCTTCTTTGGTCAAAGTTGCATAAGCTGCTTACAGACAAGGAAATCCTCTGTGGGAAACTGGTTTTGGCAATTCTGGTATTTTATGTAGAAAGGTGAAACTTTTGGGAACAAGTGGAGGCCATTAGCCTTCAGGATGTCCCCTTACTCTTTCCAACAAACGAATTAGGAGCAGGAGTAGGCCATTCGGCCCCTTGAGCCTGCTGCACTATTCAATAAGATCATGGCTGATCTGATGTGGCCTTAACTCCACTTTCATGCCTGCACCCCCCATAACCCTAGTCGCCCTTGCCGATCAAAAATCTGTCTAACTCAGCCTTGAATATATTCAATGACGCAGCCTCCACCGCTCTCTGGGGAAGAAAATTCCAAACACTCACGACCCTCTGAGAGAAGAAATTCCTCCTCATCTCTGCCTTAAATGGGAGACTCCTTATTTTGAAACTGTGCCCCCTAGTTCTAGATTCCCCCTCGAAGGGAAACGCCCTCTCAGCTGTCCGCTTCCGTGATTTAGGTACGCAGCGTTTACAGTAATTACGGTAAGGTCACAGATTTCACATGTAATTTAACCCAGTTACAATGGATTGCGACACTAGGAGGAAACATGGATTAAATCAATTACAAAGGGCAGGAGCTGAGTGAAATAAAGTACATTAAACCTTGCCCTCTGGAGCTCTGCCCAGGGTTTGAGTAGTGTATAACTGAGCCCTTACCCACAGGAATAATTATGGAATGATCGAGGGTCTGGGCTGGGCACTAACCTTAACCTAGGTAACTAGGTGCCCTTGGAGAGAAGATCAGCCAGTGTCCCCAGGCCTGATCACTCATTTAGCACACAGGCAGTTTTAATGAGTAGATTTTTTTCCCCCTTGCTGTTTAAGTAGATTGTGTTATTTTTCACCTTGTTTTGGGTTTGTCATCAGAAACTAGTTGGAATGTTTCTATAGAAACCAGAAAACCCAAATATTGTAATTAAAGCATCTGCAAGATCTCTCAAAGGATGAAGGAACTTGTGTTTAATTAACATATTTCATAGCCTCAGGACATCACAAATCACTTTGCAGCTAATGAAGTTTGTCTGAAGTTTAGTCACAGGCAAAACACAGCAGCCAAATTGCACACAGCAAGATCCCACAATCAACAATGTGATGAAAGACCAATTTGTCTACTTCGGTAACATTGGATGAGGGACAAATGCTGGCCAGGCCCCTTCTCTTTGCAGATAATACCACAGGGGTACTCTATCCACCTGAGAGGGCCGACTCAGTTTAATGTCTCATCTGAAAGACAGTACCACCAACAGTGCTGCACTCCCTCGGTATGATAGTGGAATTCCAGCCTAGATGTTTCTTATCTAGCCTCTTGAGGGAGAGGGCTTCAGCCCACATCCTCCTGACTCCCATCCATCCACAAAGCTCAATGCCAGCTGCTAGGATGGCTGGAATGTAATGATGAGCTTTGCTTTCAACATGTCCCAATGACATTACCTCATGATCGAGGTGGCACAAGATGTGAAAAGCATTTCTTTTTATTTGTTCCAAGGATATACCAGTTACTGGCTAGGCCAGCATTTGTTGCCCATCCCTAATTGCCCTTGAGAACCGCTGCAGTCCCTGTGGTGTAGGTACACCCACAGTGCTGTTAGGGAGGGAGTTCCAGGATTTTGACCCAGTGACAGTGAAGGAACGGTGATATATTTCCAAGTCAGGATGGTGAGTGACTTGAAGGGGAACTTCCAGGTGGTGGTGTTCCCATGTGTCTGCCATCTCGTCTTTCTAGGTGGTAGAAGTCATGGGTTTGGAAGGTGCTGTCGAAGGAGAATTGGCAAGTTCCTGCAGTGCATCTTGTAGATGGTACACACTGCTGCTACTGTGTGTCGGTGATGGAGGAGGTGAATGTTTGTGGATGGGGTGCCAATCAAGTGGGGTTGCTTTGTCCTGGATGTTGTCAAGTTTCTTGAGTGTTGTGGGAGCTGCACTCATCCAGGCAAGTGGAGAGTATTCCATCACACTCCTGACTTGTGCCTTGTAGATGGTGGACAGGCTTTGGGGAGTCAGGAGGTGAGTTACTCTCTGCAGGATTCCCAGCCTCTGACCTGCTCTTGTAGCCGCAGTATTTATATGGCTGGTCCAGTTCAGCTTCTGGTTAATGGTAACCCCCAGGGTGTTGACAGTGGGGGATGATAGCATGCCTGAGGATTGCATTACTCCCATACCTGGGATTATACAACCAGCTATGTCTACAGGGGCTGCCACAGCAAGCTGGCCAGGTCAAGACCCCCTGGCTTGATGAGTTTTGGGCCAGCACTCAGCCAGTGGCTCAGGTGTGCTAACAGCTTCAAGCATGTCTGTAGCCCACTTCCAATATAAGGTTGGCCATGCCAATAGTGGGTAAGACTGGCAGGAGGGTCATCTGCAATATTAGCCAATGTGCTGTTTACTGGAAAAAACTGTTACATTGGGACTTTAATGGTGCAATAACTGTTATAAATTTGAAAAAAAGGAGAGTCGGTGGCCCCTCAGGTGGAAGTAGGAGGTGTGGTATGGTCAGAAAAGATGAACTAGAAGGTTGGATTTGTTGCGATAAGCAGGATCAAGTTGCTGCCACTGTTTCAGTTACTTTAAATTACCTGGTTGACCAGCTCCGGCCATACAGTGCACAGGGTCATCACTGATGTATGGATTAATGCAATACTGGTGGATCCATGTAGTCAAGACCGTCCTGAGTGTTAATATCTATTAGGTTCTGGTGAATACCTACCCTGCAGTTTAAGGTAATAAGGTGAACAAGTGCGGGTATTGATTAGTTAATTAGACTCAGATATGTATATAAGGAAGAGTCAGCCAGCACTGGGTGAGATTGTGTTGGAGTGGAGAAGTAAGCTCTGTGGAAGAAATAAACAGTCTCTACTAGAGCTTCTTACTCTCAGTGTCTTCTTCACAGCCGGCATTGGGAATTCACTGAGCAGGGCTGAGAAGGTTCTGGAAAAGCGTCCCATTTTGTTGAAGATTGTTTCTGTGGAACTCAGGTTGAGTGGGAGTTGCTGCCAGATGAGAATGTGTGGCTAAATCCTTAAGCTGGAATTCAACCTGGGGGTGATCAGCATCTTGAAGGACTTACTGTGTGAAATTGGTGCCATATATACTGAATGGAATGTCTGACTAATCTGTGAGATC
Organism: Cetorhinus maximus; assembly: GCF_964194155.1. Classification (NCBI taxonomy): domain Eukaryota; kingdom Metazoa; phylum Chordata; class Chondrichthyes; order Lamniformes; family Cetorhinidae; genus Cetorhinus; species Cetorhinus maximus. The sequence continues at coordinate 1,524,059 of NC_135907.1, read as the reverse complement.
TATCTTTGTTGTATCTACTATTTAATCTGTAATTTATAATTTATTTGACTGTGATTTTACTTTAATTTATTTTTAAATTATATTGATTCTGGTTCGATAAGTTAAAGTTATCAAAAGGTGAAATCTTGTCCATTGATTTAATTGAGGTCGTTTGGTAAATTTGGCTTTTCTGGTTTGTTGATCTCAATGGTGATCACCAGACTGTCTGCACACCTATCAATATTGTGACTGGTTCCAGTGAATCTCTTTCCCATTGAATTATAATGCGCTACAACATAAATTATGATATTATGGCAACAACATCGCATCAGATTCCAACCCATACTATGAAAATAAGAAACAGGAACAGGGGTAGGATGTAGGTCAGCTTCTCCGCCCTTCAGCATGATCATGGCTGCCCTTTGGCCACAACTCCTGGTTCCCATATCCCTTGATTCCCTTTGAGTCCACAAATGTTTCGATCTCAACCTTGAATTCCTTCATCGATGGAGCATCCACATCCCTCTGGGGTAGAGAATTTCAGAGATTCACAACCCTTTGAGTGAAGTAACTCCTTCTCACCTCATGATCGACCCCTTATCCTGAGGTTTTGTCCCATAGTTATAAATGCATTAGCCATGGGAAATAAACTTTCATTGTCTACCCTGTCAAGCCCTTTTTGAACCATATACATTTCAATGAGATCACCTCTCAATCCTCTAAACTCCAGAGAGTGAAGGGCCAATCTGCCCAACCTCTCATCTTAGGGCAACCCTCCCCTGGGTGAGGTCACTCACTCCTTCTGACCTGTCCACTCATCACCTCCTGGAGCTTCTCCTGTGTAACTGGACTTGTACTTGCAAAGATGGATAGGAGGGATGTTGTCATGTCCTGGCCCCCTGGCAGGCCTGCAGAGAACAGGTAATCTCATTGGACTAGTAACCAGAGGCCTAGGCTAATACCCTGGTGACAAGGGTTCAAACCCCACCACGGCAGCTGCCGGGATTTAAACTCAATTAATAAAATCTGGAATATAAAGCTAGTCTCAGTAATGGTGACCATGAAACTATCATTGGTTGTAAAAACCCGCCTGGTTCCCTAATGCCCTTTAGGGTAGGAAACCTGCCATCCTTATGTGGTCTGGTCTAAATGTGACTCCAGACCCACAGTAACGTGGTTGACTTCGAAATGGCTGTTCAAGGGCAATTAGGGATGGGCAACAAATGCTGGCCTTGCCAGCAGTGCCCATGTCCCATGGGAGCATAAATAAATAGAAAAGAACAAATAATACCTTCTAATAGGCTTTGCATTATTGGATGTGTTGTTGGTGAGCTTGTATGCAGTTCCATGTGCGTGAATTGGATGTCACTGGTCATTATCTTCTATCCTCCCTCCATGTCCTTGTATGTAAGGCAATTCAGGCTGTTCTCCTCTAAGAGGATGTAAGACTTGCAGTTTTCCCAGATCACATATATTCCCTTCTATGCTTTGCCATTTTACTTGAGGCAAGGCATTGACTGAGACGTCAAAGCTTTCTGTGTCCAGGATGCATGAGGCAGACAAACGCACACTTATGTCTGTTTCCATGACTACAGTTTCCTGGAACAAGTCATCAGCCCGTCATCAGAGGCTAGATCTTGAGGGGTGCCACTCCTCATCAAGCGTAGCTGACCAGGAGACTCTCCCACCTTTACCACCTGACACAGGCACAGCAGAAAGATTTGCAGATTGATAGTCAACCTGTCTGGCCGGGTTATGAACACACCTTCCTGGGCCATCAAGTCCTGGGGTGGGACTCAAACCCGGAGCTTCTGACTCAGAGACAGGGATACTACCCTCTACGCCACAAGACATCCCACAAAATAGTGACCTTGACTTCAGTGACAAACAGCAAAGGTAGTTGTGCTCCGTTAAAGGTCAGTATTGCTGTCAGTCATTTGAGAACAAGGTTTTGCCAGTTGCAGCCATGTGTGCAGGCTGGGGGGATGTGTCTTACATTGAAATCTTAATTTCAGAAATAAGTGTGTAACTTGATGGAGAAATCAAGATAACAAAAGCAAAACACTGCAGATGTTGAAAACCTGAAGTGAAATCGGAAGATGCTGGAAAGTGGGTCAGGCAACAGCAGTGGAGAGAGAGAAACAGAGTTAATGTTTCTTCAGAACTGCAAGAAGTTAGAGACTTAATAATTTTTAAACAGGGACAGAGAAAGGAATAAAATGGTTTTCAAACTATACAACGGGAATGATATGATTTATTCTCTCCCTCCATGTTTCTGGGAGAGTTTACTGGCTGTATTTTATACGTAAGTAGTTCTCTATTTGAAGTTAATCGACGTGCTTCCTTGTGCATTTCTATCCACGTTTTTGTTTGGTTTTTCCAAATAAAAAATTTGAGACAATCAACGGCAAGAAATTCTCGAGCATACCTGTGCCACGCCAAGGTTCAGGTGTAACACGATGGCCAGTTATGGGCACCAAACAAGATGGTGGTCTGGGCCTTTGGCAGGGAGTGGCCGGTGTTATGACCCACCCCCCACGGGAGGTTCCCCAAAGTTGTTGATCCAGGCGAGACCCCGCAATCTGTCACCGTGTGGCTGGGACACCCCCAAATGGCTATGCCCCGGATTAGGAGGGATGAACTGGCTCCCTGTCTTTATTCAGCCGCCCCCCCCGAAACCCCCTGCACCACCACATTGGTCGCAACATGATTTAATCTAAAAAGGATCCCTTTCGCAGGTACCTTTTTCTCAGACCCAATCGTTCTGGTTTTGAAGGAGCCAATTCGATCAGTCTTTGTTGAGCTAAAGGTAAGAGTAAGTTTATTACCGACTAAAGGCAAGAAAGGATAAAACACATGCATATACGGTCATACAGGTTTAAAGTAAGAATTTAGCTATAAAAAAAGGTACACGGAATAGACCTAGACTTGTGGGGAGAAGGTGATTGAGCTGTTGCAATTCGAGGTTCCAGTAGAATTGACTTCGGCAGGTGAATAGTCGTTTTCAAGGTTCCAGTCGAGTTGACTCCAGTAGACGAATAGTCGTTTTCGAGATTCCAGTAGTGTTGACTCCAGTAGACGAATAGTCGTTTTCGAGGTTCCAGTAGCGTTGACCTTGGTAGAGAGGGAGCGAGATCGGGTTACCTGCAAAATGGCGATTTGCAGGGGTACTGTGTGTGTGGCTGTTACTTCTGGTCAAACTTCCAGTTCTCTCAGAACACCCACCAGCAGACAGGGCAGTTTTCCAGCTCACATCTTTGTATATTCCAAGTGGAAAGCGAATTCACCAATCTGTCTGGGCATTGCCTGCAGGAATTCTTGATGAGGTGATACTCACCTCCCATCATGTCCCGTTGTCTCTACCGGAGGGAGAAATTAGCTTCTGGATGTCCTTAGAAGTACCTTGTCTGGCAACAGGGTGGGGTTCCATTACCTCTTAGGGAGTCACCCTGCAGCATTCTAGCCAGTGGCTTGTCTGCATTTTTAAAAAAACTCAGGCCTTATTTTTAAAGTCCATTATTTCCGGATGCAATTCAGTGTTTTTTTTCCTTCATTATCATGACATGGAGCATCTGCCTGAAGCTGAGCTACTTTTGACTAGGATTCTACCTATTTCTTGTCAGCTTCCAGTAAGATGTAGGGGATCGGGAAAGGCAGAATTTCAGGCCCAACATTTTTTTGAAATCTATTCAATGAAAGAAGAAGAAAGCAGCTCACAAGATTTAACCTAAAGGAGCTCACATTTCTGTCTCACCGTTTACAGCCTCAAGATGACCCTAACGAGCTTTCCAGCCAATTAAGTATTGTTGATGTCATCACTGTTGTAAAGTGGGAAATGTGACGGCCAATTTTCACACAGCAAGATCCCACACAAAGCATTGTGCAAATGACCAGACAATCTTTTTTTTTTTAATGATACTAGTTGAACACAAGAAGCAGGAGCAGGGTGTTTTGGCCCCTCGAGCCTGCTCTGCCAGTCAGTAAGGTTGTGTCTGATTTGACTGTACCCCCGACTCCACTCTCCTGCAACCGCCGCCCCCCCCCCCCAAAACCCTTGATTCCCTTTTCAATCAAAATCTTTCTAACCCAGCCTTGACCCAACAACCCAGCCTCCTTTGCTCTCTGGGGAAGAGAACTCCACGGACTCACGACCCCCTGAGAGGAAAAATATTGTCCTCATCTCCATCTTAAATGGGAGACCCCTTATTTTGAAACTGTACCCCATAGTTCCAGATTTCTCCACGAGAGGAAACACCCTCTCAGCGTCTATCCTGTTATGAGAATCTTATGTTTCAATAAGATCACCTCTCATTCTTCTAAACTCCAATGAGTACAGGCCCAACCTGCTCAATCTTTTCTCATTAGACACTCCCCTCATCCCAGGGATCAGCCTAGTGAACCTTGTCTAAACTGCTTCCAATGCAAGTATGTCCCTAAAGAGGCCAAAACTGTATGCAGTACTCCAGACACAGCCTCACTACAGATGTAGCAAAACCTCCCTACTTTTGAGGGATCAATATTGGCCAGGACACCAGGGAGAACTCCACTGTTCCTCTTTGAAATAGTGCAATGGGATCTTCTGACTCAGAGGTGAGAATGCTATCTCTGAAGCACAGCTGACTGATCTCCCTGATCTACTGGAAGTTCTCTCTGGGAGACTGTTGTAAAGCTCAGGGATTTCCCAGGAACGAGCTGATCTGAGCTGGGCATTAATGTGGGTGCAGGAATTGGCCACAATGCCCGTGAGCTGGAGAATGACCCAGGGTTCCCAGCCCTGCTCACCATGTGGGGCTGCCCTCAGGAAATGTGTTTGTGTGGGATGTTGGGCCAGGACTGAAATAGTATCGCGAGGGAGCTGTGCAGCCAATGAAGTCCCTTTTGAAGTTTATTCATTGTGGCAAAGTAGAAAATGCAACAGCCAATTTGCAGATGACCTGAAGGTATAATGAAAGACAGGCCAAGAGTCATCAAGTTATTACTTTAATACAGAGGACAATAAAAGCTGCGGCAAATTGCTGGAGGGAGCTAATAATGAGATGGCTTGACTAGGGATGAATGGACACATTACAGGCGGCAGTCATCCACACTCAACATAATGAGCTCGAATGAAAATGGGGAAATAATTTAACTGGGGACTGGCAGGTGGTAAAATTTAATTACAAAATATAACAGGCGAGAAGGCTTCACGTTAGATGTTGGAAAACAATTCACAGAGGCCCTGCTGTGGAGAGGAAAAGTCATCAAATTGTTCAACCTCTCCCCGACATGGTTGAAAGATGGGGTTTGACAAGCCAATTCTGCCGTGGTTGGGCTGTGTACCACCCAGCATGGTACGGGACTGTACAGAACGAGAATGACGCAGGCTTATTTACGATCTGGAATGGGCTGCCTGAAAGGATGGTGGAAGCAGATTCAAACAAGGAACAGACCTCTACTTAAAGCGGAAAAAAATAACAGGCCTGCAGGGAAAGGGCAGCGGCTGTGGGACTAATTGGTAGCTCCTTTAATGAGCTGGCACAGGCACGATGGGCTGATTAGCCTCAATCTGTGCTGTGTGATTTTAGGATTCGTGGTCTAAACTGTGTTAACTGATGCCTGCCATCTTGGGCCTGCATCCTGGGCCCTCTACATAAACCTCTCCTGCTTGTTAACCCACTTCCTCCTCCAGCTTCTAAAGGCTTCTCAAAGACAAGTTTTTCGACCATGATTCTTCCACCACTGCACCGTCTACAATCAGGAGTGTGATGGAATATTCTCCACTTGCCTGGGTGAGTACAGCTCCAACAGCACTCAGGAAGCTCGACAGCATCCAGGACAAAGCATCCAGGACTGAAACCCCATCCACCTCCTTAAACTTTCACTCCCTGCCTCACCAAAGAACAGTGACAGCACCTTCAAAACCTCTAACCTCTAACATCTAGGACAAGGGCAGCCGATGTGTGGTCACATCACCACCTGGAAGTTCCCCTCCAAGCCACTCACCATCCTGACTTGGAAATATATCGGCCGTTCCTTCACTGTCACTGGGTCAAAATCCTGGAACTCCCTCCCTAACAGCACTGTGGATGTACCTACACCACATGGACTGTAGCGGTTCTAGAAAGCAGCTCACCACCACCTTCTCAAGGGCAATTAGGGATGGGCAAAAGATGCTGGCCTAGCCAGCGACACCCACATCCCAGAGGCAGGTAAAAAAAACCGAATTGAATGATGGACGGTCTTGTGGGGCCAATTGGTCTCCTCCTTTCATTCAAGGCATCTTAAGGTGTCTCACTTTGTTAAAGGCACTTTATAAATAGGTGGCAATTGGATAGAACAGGCAATTATGATTGGTTAAAGTTGCCCCCAGCCACAGAGATCCTGTTCTTGATCACTATCCATTGCCTGCTCCTCTCCCCCATTAAGGACAGAAGCAGGGTGGGCTGTGATGCCTTCTGAGTGAATAGCTTTCTAACATTGACTTTCAAGGCAAAGAATGGATATTTGGACAAGATACTGGGGGTGTTTGGGATGGAGGGGCTCTGTATCCCAGTCAGACTCCACACCCTCAGGAGAAGAACAACAGGAAATGTTTCACAAAAGTTGCTGTAGGCTTGTCATTCTGCTACTCGATGCCACGAGCACTCACTATTAAGTTCTTACCGTTAAACTGCACCTTATCTGTCAGCTCCAAAGCAGCTGCAAGCCAAAGACTTACTTTTGAAATGTAAGCAGTGTTGGAATGCAGGGGAACAAAACAGCCAACTGATGTACAACAAGACCCCACCATTCAAGATCAGAAAGCTGTCTATTTTGTTCCTACTGTTGGAGCGAACATACATATGACAGACAAATTTAATATTGTGAAGAGATTCGATAAGTGTGTTTCCACTTCTGGGAATGCAGGACCAGAGGTCATACATAAGATAGTCACTAATTAAAAAAAAACACCACCTGCAAGTTCCCCTCCAAGTCACTCACCACCCTGACTTGGAAATATATCACCGTTCCTTCACTGTCGCTGGGTCAAAATCCTGGAACTCCCTCCCTAACAGCACTGTGGGTGTGCCTACACCACATGGACTGCAGCAGTTCCAGAAGGCAGCTCACCCCCACCTTCTCAAGGGCAACTAGGGATGGGCAATAAATGCTGGCCCAGCCAGCGAAGCCCACATCCCATAAATGAAGAATAAATCCGAAAGGGAATTCAGAAGAAGCTTCTTTTCCTAGAAAGTGATGAGAATGTAGTGCTTGCTACTTGGCCTCCACTCAATCACTCCCTGTGGTAGTGAGTTCCACGTTCTGACTTATATTGATGGCCTCTAGTTCTGCTCTTCCCCACAAGAGGAAACGTCCTCTCTCTATCCACTCGATCAAAACCTTTCATCGTTTTAAAGACCTGTATGAGGCCAAAACCCAGCCTTTTCTTTTCAAGAGAAAAAGAGACCCAGCCTGTTCATCATTTTCGGATGGGTCTAACCTCTCAGTTCTGGTATCAACCATGTAGATCCTTTTCGCATTCCTCCTCAATGCCTGATAATATAACATGGTGACCAGAACTGGACACGGTGCTCCAAGTGTGGATTGACAAAGGTTTCGTACAAGTTTAGCACAACTTTTTAAAGTAACCCACTTAGTTTGAGTTAACTGATGAACTTAACTGCCTGGAGACAAATTTATCTGATAGCGTAACTGCCAGCATTTGGAACATCATTTGTCCGACCTGATTTATTGTGTATTTGTTTGCTTGAAACTCAAGCTTCGGTATTACTTTTCCGAATAAATGATACTCGATAATAATCCATTAAAAAAGTAATGGCCATTTAAATCGTAAAATTTAATTTGGCTCTGGGCCTGGAAGGACATTTCTGCTCGTAAATGTTCAACACCAGTTGGACAGTTTGGAATTAAACATTTTAAAAGGTTACATTGGAGTGTTTTTAGTGGATATCTTTGCTAATCTAATCGTTGTGGTTTTAATATCGCAAAGAAATTCAATTTGGGGAATTAATTCAGCACATCCACTTTTATCAGGCTTCCTTCGCTGAAGCGACCCTGGCTCTGTTTTTTGCACCGGAAGGGTGAGAGATGGTTGCTTTTGAATTGATCGCCTTGATTTCCCATATTAAGCCAGGGCCCCCTCTTTCCCCAAATGCCCTCACCCCACCCTGAACCCACGGGTTTGCAGCAATGAATCACGAAAGGTCATGGGGATTGTTGAGCTGTTGAGTTTGACTGCATCCACCCAAGCCACCTCGAGTCAACTTATTTAGAGGGGCAGGTCTTCCCCAGTTTCTTTGGAGAGGATTGGTTCCCAGGACAGTGAAGAGATAGAGTAGCTTACAGTCATGGCCATATACTCTTCACCGAGGGAAAGAGAACTCAGTGGGAAACACTCTCGCCCCTGAGTCCAAAGGTTGTGGGTTTAAGTTCCACCCCAGGGACTTGAACAAATGTCCTAGGCTGAGAATCTAGCGCAGGCTTGTCCCACCTTTTCATGTGGGAGCCACATTTCAATTTTTCTCACACTCGGGGGAGGGGGGTTGGTGAGGGCGATGAGCACATTTTGGAAAGATAAGGTTTTGCACGACATTAAACATGAATTTAAAAAAAAAAGCTGGTGTATGAAAAGAAACAACTTGCTGAGCAAAAAAAATAATCACAGCAATAAACTGATACTTGAAAAATGAGTAATAGATCAAGATGATCATTCAAGTGTGAAAGGGTTGAGTGTGTGTGTGTGTGTGTGTCCAGCTCACTCCCAGTCTCAGGGGGCTCAGTCACTCACCCTCACCCCCCCTGTGAGAGTGGGTGAGAGAGCCTGTTGGTGTGTGGGGGTGAAGGTGAATGAGAATCCTGATACTGGGGGTGAACTAGGCACACACCCTCCCTCCCCTCTCAAACCCCTCTCTGTATCTCTCTCTCACACACACACACACACACACTCTCACCCTCTCTCAATCACACACAAATCCTCACCCAGCCTCACACTCACTCACTCACTCACTCACTCACTCACTCACTCACTCACTCACTCACTCACTCACACTCACTCACTCACTCACTCACTCACTCACTCACTCACTCACTCACTCACTCACTCACTCACTCACTCACTCACTCACTCACTCACTCACTCACTCACTCACTCACTCACTCACTCACTCACACTCACTCACCCATCCTCACTCACTAAATTGGCTAAGGGGAGGGGATAGGTACGATGAGAGCGGAAGAGAGACCTGGAGCGAGGCCTGAGGCCTTGCGGCGCCTGAACACGAGTGACCGCTGAGGGGACTGTGGAGAGCCAGGGTAAGCGGGCAGAACCCAGGGAACCTGGCCAGAGCCAGGACAAAGTGCCAGACGCCAGGTGAAAGCGACTGGAGCCACGGGAAAGCGCGGTGAGTGGAGGCCCCGCGTGCTCCACACTCTTCTGTTGCCGGTGTTCGCTTCTCCTCCAATCACAGCTTGCTTCTCGTCCGTGTTTGCTGCTGATAGGCTCAACAGTATTGAGCCTATCAGCAGCAAACACAGGAGAGAAACAGGCTGTGATTGGAGGAGCAGTCCCCCCGCAGAGATCTTTGAACTCACTGAGCTGTGTTACCGGCATTTTCAACAATCGCTCCGGGGCCCACACAGAGGGGCTTCGCGGCCTATGGGCCGTGGGGTGGACAAGGCTGTTCTAGTGCAATACTGAGGGAGTGCTGGGTCGTCTTGTAGATGAAACTTTAAACCGAAGCCTCATCTGCCCCCTCAGGTGGACATAAAAGATCCCAGAGCACTATTTTGGAGAAAGGCCTGGGAGTCTTCCCTTGTGTCCTGGCCAATCTCTCAATCGACCTCACTAAAAACACAGAATATCTGATCATTACCCCAGTGGGGTTTGTGGGAGCTTGCTGTGCACAAATACGCTGCCACCATTCCTACATTAAAACATTGACTACACGTCAAAACGTATTTCAGTGGCTGTAAAGTGCTTTGAGATGTCCTGATTTTGTGAAAGGAGCTTAATAAATGCAAGTCCTTTCTTTGTGTGGTTCTGATTGACATGATATCCATCCATTCAAGATCTAGACTTTTATCACCTTTGTCCAAAATGGATTCAATATCTGGAGATTGAGGACATTGAAAGTAACATGGTGGATGGAATAGATGCACCGAAATCCTTCTTCTCTTCCCTTTGTGCAGGATTTTTCAATCCCACTGAAACTCAGTGGGATTGGAACTTTTTGCTGCCTCTCCAAATTTTCCATTCCCACCTGTGATGGTTCCTGCAGCGGGCAGGATGGAAAATCCCAGCCTTTGTTCTTCCATGGGATGTGGGCATCTCTGGCCGGGCCAGCATTTATTGCCCATCCCTAATTGCCCTGGAGAAGGTGGTGGTGAGCTGCCTTCTTGAACCGCTGCAGTCCCTGTGGTGTAGGTACACCCACAGTGCTGTTAGGGAGGGAGTTCCAGGATTTTGACCCAGCGACAGTGAAGGAACGGTGATATATTTCCAAGTCAGGATGGTGAGTGACTGGGAGGGGAACCTCTAGGTGGTGGTGTTCCCATGTGTCTGCTGCCCTCGTCCTTCTAGGTGGTAGGTGCCGTGGGTTTGGAAGGTGCTGTCTAAGGAGCCTTAGTGAGTTGCTGCAGATGTAGATGGTACACACTGCTGTTACTGTGTGTCAGTGGTGGAGGAAGTGAATGTTTAAGATGGTGGATGAGGGGCCAATCAAGTGGGCTGCTTTCTCCTGGATGGTGTCAAGTTTCTTGAACGTTTTTGGAGTTGCCCTCATCCAGGCAAGTGACGAGCATTCCATCACACTCCTGACTTGTACCTTGTAGATGGTGGACAGGCTTTGGGGAGTCAGGAGGTGAGTTACTCTCTGCAGGATTCCCAGCCTCTGACCTGCTCTTGTAGCCACAGTATTTATATGGCTAGTCCAGCTCAGTTTCTGGTCAATAGAAACCCCTAGGATGCTAATAATGGGGGATTCAGCGATGGTAATGCCATTGAACCTCAAGGGGCAATGGTTCGATTCTATTTTGTTGGAGATGGTCATTGTCTGACACTTGTGTGGCGCAAATGTTACTTGCCAGTTATCAGCCTAAGCCTGGATATTGTCCAGGTCTTGCTGCATTTGAATATGGACTGCTTCAGTATCTGAGGAGTCGTGAATGGTTTGAACATTGTGCAATCATCAGCGAACATCCCCACTTCTGACCTTATGATGAAAGGAAGGTCATTGATGAAGCAGCTGAAGATGGTTGGGCCTGAGGACACTACCCTGAGGAACTCCTGCTGTGACATCTGGGGACTGAGATGATTGACCTCCAACAACCACAACCATCTTCCTTTGTGCTGCAACTTCAACCATTCAATGGGCTGTGGATAAGGGTTGGGTCCCTTCTTGATGCCAGGCAACTACCCTGTCCATGGTCACACAGATGCCCAGTGCCACATAATGACCGAACACACCTGCTTGGCAGCCTGTCCCTGGCCTGCTCGCTGGTCACTGTCTGGGATGGCAGAGGCATGATGGGCTGAATGGCTCCCTTCGGTGCTGTATCATTGCCCGATTCCGAATCTGAGTTTGGATCTGGCTCCTAATAACGGGTTAAATCCTAACCCCCCGACTGTCAACGTGCCAGAAAGGGCAGCAGACAAATCAGGATCATTGGTGGATCGGGGATTCTGCTCATTAAAATAGAAGGGCACAGTTTGTAATTCTTTTCCTTGAAAACTCCATTATATTTAATCAGCCAGACTGCAGCTGAATTTAAATACAAGTTTTCATTATGCAAAATATGATCTTGTGCAAGGAGTTGTTAGCGAAAAGATGATGGACCCTAGAAATCATCAGCTGAACAAGGAGAAACATGATTAATTCCGGACATTGTACGCCTGAAGCAAAAGCATAAATTGAACTGAAACCTCAAGACTATTTGATGTAATAAATGTTGTCCAGACTTATAAAGACCATTGATTTATATTCACCAATAAAAATCCTTTGAACACGTCTTTTTATAACATGGAGAAATACAGCTTAGGACGTCTTTCTTTATCTGCCTGGTCTACAGGCAACATTTGCTTCCCTCCCTGGGCTCCCTGAGCTGGTCAGATCAGAAGCTCCTTTGCTGAGCACCCCCACCCCAGCTGATCGTGCCCAGGCAATGACTGGCCTCAGTGCCCCCCCGACCCGTGTAGGGGGTGGGAGTCAGCGAGGGCTCCCAAACCAGTGGTTGCTGCTGATCCAGTTGCGATGCACACCATGGCCAAGCAGCGCATTGACTCTCACGGTGACTGCGTGTGTGTGTGTGTGTGTGTGTGTGTGTGTGCGCCATGGTCAGCTGGCGACAGGACTGCTGCCCAGCTCAGTGCCCTCAGCCCCGGGAGGGACTAACAGGGCAGAGAGGAGCCTGCCTGTCAGAACGATTATCTCCGAAATGCCATTCTTTTGCCCATTGCCTTGTGAAGGGAGGGCATTCTGGCAGTGCTTACTAAAGCTACACTGCTTCACCCCCCCCCGCCGTCCTGTCCTGCAGCTGTTTGCTCCTGTGAGGTTTTGGGTTCACAGTTACCCCATGCCCTGCTCTGGCCATTCTTTACATTTGATCCAGTATTGGTTGGCTCTTTGAAATTAGGGGGTGGGGGGCATCACACGCCAGACCAATCCTAGTGTAAGCTGACACTCACGGTTTAGTGGTCACTGGATAGTGGTCAAGAGTGTCACTGTGCACCTCAGGAGTATTGAGGCCCCAGCAGTTGCACCCTGTCCCGCTGTGTGTCCCAGGCTAATGGCCAGGATTTTACATTGGTCGGGCGGGCTCTGTGAGAGCGGGTACAAGCGGCCGCGGAGCTGACCGCCGCCCGCGATCGGCTTGGCACCGTGATTTCATGCGGGCAGGCCCGGTGTGGGTCTCGAGTGGCAGCGCTGAGGTGCTATCTGTGCGAGCGGGGGAGGGAGGAGGGAGAGTCGGGTCCAGCGCTCTTTCGCACATGAGTGCAGAAGAACATTTCAATCCCCCTGAGGCACGGAGCTGCTTTTAAACAAAAATCAATGGAAACATTAAAAATTTAATGAAACATTTCCCCTCATGTGACATGAGATGGGACATGATTTTATTTTTCAAATTAACTTTTTATTTAATTTGTAATAGCTTTAGACCTCATCCCGCTCGTGGTTAGGATCTGGAATGCACTGCCTGAGAGTGTGGTGGAGACAGGGTCAATCGAGTGGTTAGGGTCTGGAATGCACTGTCTGAGAGTGTGGTGGAGACAGGGTCAGTCGAGTGGTTAGGATCTGGAATGCACTGTCTGAGAGTGTGGTGGAGACAGGGTCAATCGAGTGGTTAGGATCTGGAATGCACTGTCTGAGAGTGTGGTGGAGACAGGGTCAATCGAGAGGTTAGGATCTGGAATGCACTGTCTGAGAGTGTGGTGGAGACAGGGTCAATCGAGTGGTTAGGATCTGGAATGCACTGTCTGAGAGTGTGGTGGAGACAGGGTCAATCGAGTGGTTAGGATCTGGAATGCGCTGCCTGAGAGTGTGGTGGAGACAGGGTCAATCGAGGCTTTCCAGAAGCAATTGGATTTTTATCTGAAAATGAATAATTTGCGGGGCTACGTGGAGAAGGTGGGGTGGAGGGGGAGTGGCACTCGATGAATTGCTTCTTCAGAGGGCTGGCACAGACACAATGGGTTGAATGGCCTCCTTCTGTGCTGTTACCGTTTTATGATTTCTGGAGACTCCAGGGCAATCTTGGAGGGTTGGCACCTCAATGGTGGCTGTACCCCTGATGCTAGTGGATCTGGTTGTTATTCACTTGTCCCCCGCACCCCAATCACTCCCATCCACTCTCCCAAACTCATGTCCACTCAGAGCAGGAGACCTGCAAGGGAACAGGAGTTTTATCACCTTCTTACGACAAGGTTGAAGACATAACAATGAACCTGTGCTTAATGTAAATCTTCGAGTAGCGTATGACTTGCTGCAGTCGTATAACATGGAGAGCGGTAAATGTCATGTGTCGAATTAAGCTGTCATCTGCAGTTATGATTACCAGCTCCAGAGCTTTAAGTTAGTAACAATCTGAAGAGAAAAGATATGAGAGAGTGTTTAAGGAAATAAGGTGCAGATATTTGTAGGGCCTAACCCATTTGTTCCTCTGTTACTGGAGACAAATTCCTGCTGGTGTAATTCATTCCAGACATAGCCATTGAGACACCATCACCAAACTAACTTGCCCCTATGTGTAGCCTCATGCATTTACTCAGGATTTTGCAGCACAGAAACAGGCGCTTTGGCCCAACTGGTCTACGCTGGTGTTCATATTCCACATGAAACACCTTCCACTGCTCTTTACCTCATCCTCCCAGCTTATCTTTCAATTCCTTTCTCCCTCCATGCACTTAGTGGGAAGTCTTGTGGTGCAGTGGGTAGTATCCCTGCTTCTGAGCAAGAAGTACCAGTTTCAAGCCCCCCCACCAGGATTCAATGGCCAAGGAAGGTGCGTTCATAATGTGGCCAAACAGGTTGAGTATCAACCTGCAAATCCTTTCAACACATGGCAATGGCTGGTGGTAAGAGTGGGAGAGATTCCTGGCCAGCTGTTCTTGATGTGGAGTGGTGGTCCTCTAACTCTAGTCTCTGGTTTCAGGCTAATGATCTGTTCCAGGGAATATAAGCTATGGCAAACAGACCTAATCACCTGCTTTGCGTGCCTCTAGATGTGGGAAGCCTCCTCTGTCTAAGTCATGTACTCATTCAATTTCTCCTTTAAATGCATCTGTGCTATTCACCTCAACTACTGTGGTAGTAGGCTTCACTTTCTCACCACTCTCTGGGTGAAGAAGTCTCTCTGGAATTCCCTATTGGGTTAATTGGTGTCGATTTTATTTTTTTGGCATCTAGTTTTTCTGTTATCACCATTGTGGGTCTTAGAGGGGGCTGTTCATGATCTGGATTTACAGATACTGCTGGAAGCAAGGCTGTTGGTAAACTTTACCTTTTATTGAACATAATACTAACTCTACAATACAGATTCAGCACGGGGCCCACGTAGAACTATCCCTTTCCATGCACTGTTGTCATCTAACCTTACGTCATGATGATGTGGACTATATCTTTACATATTTAATATTAACCCTTTATAATACATCTCCCCCGAAGACAAGTCATATTGGGTTCGAAACATTGGAGAGTTTTTCCATTCTGGAACTAAGTCCCATAGTGGGGGCGGGGATGAGGAGCGTTTCCCACCATGGAGGCTGCTGGGAATTTGCGCTGGATCGCCCGACCCCAGCCTCATTAAATTATGAAGTTGGGGTTTTCCCGATGTATCACATGGTAGGGCGGGCTGGATGGACCATGCCCCACTGTCATATCCAGGTGTCATTTTTAAAAGTCATCTGGACACAAATGATGCACTGTTGAAGTTAGGAGATGGATCTCCTGGAGCACCCTGAAACTGGAAGGTGGATCTCCTGGAGCACCCTGAAGCTGGAAGGTGGATCTCCTGGAGCACTCTGAAGCTGGAAGGTGGATCTCCTGCAGCACTCTGAAGCTGGAAGGTGGATCTCTTGGAGCACTCTGAAGCTGGAAGGTGGATCTCCTGGAGCACCCTGAAACTGGAAGGTGGATCTCCTGGAGCACTCTGAAGCTGGAAGGTGGATCTCCTGGAGCACTCTGAAGCTGGAAAGTGGATCTCTTGGAGCACTCTGAAGCTGGAAAGTGGATCTCTTGGAGCACTCTGAAGCTGGAAGGTGGATCTCCTGGGACACCCTGAAGCTGGAAAGTGGATCTCTTGGAGCACTCTGAAGCTGGAAGGTGGATCTCCTGGAGCACTCTGAAGCTGGAAGGTGGATCTCCTGGAGCACTCTGAAGCTGGAAAGTGGATCTCTTGGAGCACTCTGAAGCTGGAAGGTGGATCTCCTGGAGCACCCTGAAACTGGAAGGTGGATCTCCTGGAGCACTCTGAAGCTGGAAGGTGGATCTCCTGGAGCACTCTGAAGCTGGAAAGTGGATCTCTTGGAGCACTCTGAAGCTGGAAAGTGGATCTCTTGGAGCACTCTGAAGCTGGAAAGTGGATCTCTTGGAGCACTCTGAAGCTGGAAAGTGGATCTCTTGGAGCACTCTGAAGCTGGAAGGTGGATCTCCTGGGACACCCTGAAGCTGGAAAGTGGATCTCTTGGAGCACTCTGAAGCTGGAAGGTGGATCTCCTGGAGCACTCTGAAGCTGGAAGGTGGATCTCCTGGAGAACTCTGAAGCTGGAAGGTGGATCTCCTGGAGCACTCTGAAGCTGGAAGGTGGATCTCCTGGAGCACTCTGAAGCTGGAAGATGGATCTCCAGGAGCACTCTGAAGCTGGAAGGTGGATCTCCAGGAGCACTCTGAAGCTGGAAGGTGGATCTCCTGGAGCACTCTGAAGCTGGAAGGTGGATCTCCTGGAGCACTCTGAAGCTGGAAGGTGGATCTCCTGGGGCACGCTGAAGCTGGAAGATGGATCTCCTGGATCACTCTGAAGCTGGAAGATGGATCTCCTGGAGCACTCTGAAGCTGGAAGGTGGATCTCCTGGAGCAGTCTGAAGCTGCAAGTGGATCTCCTGGAGCACTCTGAAGCTGGAAGGTGGATCTCCTGGAGAACTCTGAAGCTGGAAGGTGGATCTCCTGGAGAACTCTGAAGCTGGAAGGTGGATCTCCTGGAGCACTCTGAAGCTGGAAGATGGATCTCCAGGAACACTTTGAAGCTGGAAGGTGGATCTCCTGGAGCACTCTGAAGCTGCAAGTGGATCTCCTGGAGCATTCTGAAGCTGGAAGGTGGATCTCCTGGAGCACTCTGAAGCTGGAAGATGGATCTCCAGGAGCACTCTGAAGCTGGAAGGTGGATCTCCTGGAGCACTCTGAAACTGGAAGGTGGATCTCCTGGAGAACTCTGAAGCTGGTAGGTCCACCTGCTAGAAGCTCCCCCACCCACTGCTGTGTCTTCCGGGGTCTGTGGTTGATGGAGGCCTGTTTCCTGAACTCTGGAGGCTGCCCCGGGTCTTTTTCAGGTAAATGCCAACATGTACGTGCTACATTGGTCCGGACGTGTTCTGGACGGGGTGATTTCCCATGGGCACCGTGGATGGTCAGGCGAGGTGGCGATTCTGGTTGGGCCTTCACCTGCACCCAGTTAGCGGGAGCTGGACCCCCCGTGGGGATTGTGACCTGCCATGGTGAGAGGGACTGGAAGATCCCACCATCACTTTATGTCGGTGGGGAACCGACTTTTCAGCTCCCACCACATTGTCCCCCCTCCCACACCCTCGCCTTTAACCCCATCGCAGGGGGCCTGGAGAATTCTACCCATTAACTTTGTTGCTCTCTCCACAGACGCTGCCAGCATCAGCTGCAGGATTTTGCTGTCTTTTAGTGTTGGTTTATGGATCACCCCTGATCTTATCTCCAGTGGATTGGCAGCTCCATCCGTTTACACACTCTGGGTTTAAAGTGAAGTGTGGATGGGATCACTGCCTAATTCCCTGCACCATCCAGTCCCTGAGTACGCTTTGATTAAACTGGCTGCTAAGATACTTAGTGTCAATCATTCCACAAGAACAGTTTGAGAATTTAATTCGGTTAAATCAAAATATGGAAGTAAAAAGCTGGTAAGAGTGAAAATAACCATGAAGTCCCTACAACCCTCCCCATCTCTCCAAACTCCTCCAGCCCCTACAACCCTCCCCATCTCTCTAACCTCCTCCAGCCCCTACAACCCTCCCCATCTCTCTAACCTCCTCCAGCCCCTACAACCCTCCCTATCTCTGTAACCTCCTCCAGCCCCTACAACCCTCCCTATCTCTGTAACCTCCTCCAGCTCTTACAACCCTCCCCATCTCTCTAACCTCCTCCAGCCCTACAACCCTCCCCATCTCTGTCACCTCCTCCAGCCCCTACAACCCTCCCCATCTCTCTAACCTCCTCCAGCCCCTAAAACCCTCCCTATCTCTGTAACATCCTCCAGCCCCTACAACCCTCCCTATCTCTGTAACCTCCTCCAGCTCTTACAACCCTCCCCATCTCTCTAACCTCCTCCAGCCCTACAACCCTCCCCATCTCTGTCACCTCCTCCAGCCCCTACAACCCTCCCCATCTCTGTCACCTCCTCCAGCCCCTACAACCCTCCCCATTCTGTAACCTCCTCCAGCCCCTACAACCCTCCCGAGCTCTGTAACCTCCTCCACCCCTACAACCGTCCCTATCTCTTTGGCAAGTTGGTGGCGAAGACCATTAATCCAGAGATCCAGGGTAATGCTCTGGGAATCTGGGTTCGAATCCCACCCGAACAGATGGTGGAATTTGAATTCAATAAAAATCTGGAATTAAAAGTCTAAAGCTGGCCATGAATCCTTACCCAATCTGGCCTATATGTGACTCCAGACTCACAGCAATCTGGGGGCTAGTGCCAACATTTGGAGAGCTGCCTCACAGACTAGTCAAGCAACAGTCTGACATAGTCATCCTTATGAAATCACACCTTACAGATAATGTCCCAGACACCACCACCACCATCATCATCCCTGGGTATGTCCTGTCCCACTGGCAAGACAGACCCAGCAGAGGTGGTGGCACAGTGATATTACAGTCAGGAGGGAGTTGCCCTGGGAGTCCTCAACATCGACTCTGGACCCCATGAAGTTTCATCGTATCAGGTCAAAATGGGCAAGGAAACCTCCTGCTGATTACCATGTACCGCCCTCCCTCAGCTGATGAATCAATACTCCTCCATGTTGAACACTCCTTGGAAGAAGCACTGAGGGTGGCAATGTACTCTGGGTGGGGGACTTCAATGTCCATCACCAAGAGTGGCTTGGTAGCACCACTACTGACCGAGCTGGCTGAGTCCTAAATGAAAAAGCTGCTAGACTAGATCTGTGGCAAGTGATGAGGGAACCAACAAGAGGGAAAAACATACTTGACCTCATCCTCACCAACCTGCCTGCTGCAGATGCATCTGTCCATGACAGTATCGGTAGGAGTGACCACCACACTGTCATTGTGTAGACAAAGTCCTGTCTTCACATTGAGGATACCCTCCATTGTGTTGTGTGGTACTACCACTGTGCTAAATGGGATAGATTTCGAACAGATCTAGCAATTCAAGACTGGGCATCCATGAGGCGCTGTGGGCCATCAGCAGCAGCAGAATTGTACTCAGACACAATCTGTAACCTCATGGCCCGGCATATCTCCCACTCTACCATTACCATCAAGGCAGGGGATCAACCCTGGTTCAATGAAGAGTGCAGGAGGGCATGCCAGGAGCAGCACCAGACATACCTAAAAATGAGGTGTCAACTTGGTGAAGCTATAAAACAGGACTACCTGTGTGCTAAACAGCATAAGCAGCAAGTGATAGACAGATCTAAGCGACGCCACAACCAACAGATCAGATCTATGCTCTGCAGTCCTGCCACATCCATGTGGTGGACAATTAAACAACTCACTGGAGAAGGAGACTCCACAAATATCCCCATCCTCAATGATGGAGGAGCCCAGCACATCAATGCAAAAATAAGGCTGAAGCAACAACTATCAGCCGAAGTGCCGAGTAGATGATCCATCTCGGCCTTGTCAGTATGTCCCATACACAAAAATCAGGACAAATTCAACCTGGCCAATTACCGCCCCATCAGTCTACCCCTGATCATCAGTAAAGTGATGGAAGGGGGCATCAACAATGCTATCAAGCAGCACTTGCTTAGCAATGACCTGCTCACTGATGCTCAGTTTGGGTTCCGCCAGGGCCACTCAGCTCCTGACCTCACTACAGCCTTGGTTCAAACATGGACAAAAGAGCTGAACTCCCAAGGTGAGGTGAGAGTGACTGCCCTTGACATCAAGGCAGCATTTGACCGAGTGTGGCATCAAGGAGCCCTAGCAAAACTGGAGTCAATGGGAATCAGGGGGAAAACTCTCCGCTGGTTGGAATCATACCTAACACAAAGGAAGATGGTTGTGGTTGTTGGAGGTCAATCATCTCAGCTCCAGGACATCACTGCAGGAGTTCCTCAGGGTTGTGTCCTCAGCCCAACCATCTTCAGCTGCTTCATCAATGATCATCCTTCCATCATAAGGTCAGAAGTGGGGATGTTCGCTGATGATTGCACAATGTTCAGCACCATTCGTGACTCCTCAGATACTGAAGCAGTCCATGTCCAAATGCAGTAAGACCTGGACAATATCCAGGCTTGGCTGACAAGTGGCAAGTAACATTCGTACCAAACATGTGCCAGGCAATGACCATCTCCAACAAGAGAGAATCTAACCACCGCCCCTTGATGTTCAATGGCATTACCATCACTGAATCCCCCACTATCAACATGCGGGGGGTTACCATTGACCAGAAACTGAACTGGACCCAGCCATATAAATACTGTGACTACAAGGTCAGGTCAGAAGCTGGGAATCGTGCAACGAGTAACTCACCTCCTGACTCCCCAAAGCCTGTCCACCATCTACAAGGCACAAGTCAGGAGTGTGATGGAATATTCCCCATTGCCTGGATGAGTACAGCTCCAACAACACTCAAGAAGCTCGACACCGTCCAGGACAAAGCAGCCCACTTGATTGGCACCCCATCCACAAACATTCACTCCCTCCACCACTGATGCACAGTAGTAGCAGTGTGTACCATCTACAAGATACACTGCAGCAACTCACCAAGGCTCCTTCGGCAGCAACTTCCAAACCCACAACCACTACCATCTAGAAGGACAAGGGCAGCAGATAGATGGGAACACCACCACCTGGAAGTTCCCCTCCTAGTCGCTCACCATCCTGACTTGAAAATATATCAGCCGTTCCTTCACTATCGCTGGGTCAAAATCCTGGAACTACATTAACAGCACTGTGGGTGTACCTACACCAGAAGGCAGCTCACCACCAGCTTCTCAAGGGCAATTAGGATGGGCAATAAATGCTGGGCCTAGCCAGTGATGCCCAAATAAAAAAAAACCTCCTCAAGCCCCTATGATCCTCCCTATCTTTATAACCTCCTCAAGCCCCTACAACCCTCCCTATCTCTATAGCTTCTTCCAGCCCCTACAACCCTCCCTATCTCTGTAACCTCCTCAAGCCCCTACAATCCTCCCTATCTCTGTAACCCCATCCAGCCCTGCAAACCTCCCTATCTCTGTAACCTCCTCAAGCCCCCACAACCCTCCCTATCTCTACAACCTCCTCAAGCCCCTACAACCACCCCTATCTCTATAGCTTCTTCCAGCCCCTACAGCCCTCCCTATCTCTGTAACCTCCTCCAGCCCCTATAACCCTCCCTATCTCTATAACCTCCTCAAGCCCCTACAACCCTCCCTATCTCTGTAACCTCCTCCAGCCCCTATAACCCTCCCTATCTCTGTAACCTCCTCCAGCCCCTATAACCCTCCCTATCTTTGTAACCTCCTCCAGCCCCTACAACCCTCCCTATCTCTGTAACCTCCTCCAGCCCATATAACCCTCCCTATCGCTGTAACCTCCTCCAGCCCCTACACCCCTCCCTATCGCTGTAACCTCCTCCAGCCCCTACACCCCTCCCTATCGCTGTAACCTCCTCCAGCCCCTACACCCCTCCCTATCTCTGTAACCTCCTCCAGCCCCTACAACCCTCCCTATCACTATAGCTTCTTCCAGCCCCTATACCCCTCCCTATCTCTGTAACCTCCTCCAGCCTTACCACCCTCCCTATCTCTGTAACTTCCTCCGACCACTACATCCCTCTGAGACCTCTGCGCTCCTCCAATTCTGGCCTCTTGCGCATCACTGATTTTAATCGCTTCACCATTGGAGGCCCTGCCTTCAGCTTCCTCGGCTCTAAGCTTTGGAATTCCTGTCGCCTGGCCTAACATCTCCTCACATGTGTTGGTGTCAAATCTGGTCTGTCAATGCTCCGGAGAATCGCCATGGGACATTGGAGCACGTTAAAATTGCACAAATTGCTGTTATTGTTGTACACCTGACTCCAGTCCCACATCATCGTGGTTGACAGTTTATTGTCTTCTGAAGTCGCTCCGAAAGCCATTCTCTGGTATGTGAACCGCTGCCAATGGTTTAAGGTGACAGTCACCGTCAGCTTTTCAGGTGTAACTAGGGACGGATAATAAATGTCAGCCTTGGCAGCATTGCCCTTATCCCGAGAATGGATGATAAGATTCTAAGAAAAATGTGCTTATCAAACAGTGATGATCTGACTGACAAGGAGGAAGTCCGTGGGAGGTCCATTCGGAAGAGTCAGGAAACCAGCCATCAGCCCTGCCTCTCCCTCTCCGGGCCTGGCCTGATCTTTAACTGCGTGAGCTGCCAGTAGCCACTGTTCCTCACATTCTTGCTAAGTTATCAGGCGCCAATGACAAAACGAGAGGCGTTTGAGTGGAGATCACGATACTTAGCCCAGCATATCACCATCCAGGGCTGACGGTCTATAATTAACATCTATAATCACAGTAATTAGCTGTATTGAAGGCAGCAATAACACAATTGTACAGGCACCAGGTGTCCGGGGGTTTTAATGAAAGCCCAACACACATATATAAATAAATCTATGTGAAGGACTGCTTCTATTTAAGTCAAGATTATTTATACTTGAAGACATTGTACATCATAAAGCCAGGATGCTGTTAATTTTCTTGTTAACGTGACTGGAGATACATCTATAAAAAAGTCCAGATTCGAGACACTAACCCACCTCCCTTGTAAATTTCTTGCTCCGTTTCTGGAGGCCTTCAGGCCTGTGTGAGGTCCGTGAGCCTGGTGTGGTGGTGGTGTGGTCAAAATCATCGGGCCCCAGTTCGTCGCCATGTCACAATGGGGCCTCGCATTGTGCGCCTGCCCGAATCAGGCCTGTGTCTCGTCACTGTCGGAATATCGGTCCCATGATGTACATTAGACCCCGAGGCCTCTTCCAGGGACAGCGGTGGGATTGAGGACTGTGCACTCTCTCCCCAGTTAAACTGGAACGTGAAAGAAAGAACTTGCACTTACTTTACTTTCATTTGTTCTTGGGACAAGAACCACTCAAACGCCTCTCATTTTGTCATTTGCGCCTAATAGCTTAGCAAGAATATGCAGGACAGTGTGCCCAGCATTTATTACCCATCCCTAATTGCCCTCGAGAAAGTGGTGTTGAGTTGCCTTCTTGAACTGTTGCAGCCTGTGTGGTGTATAGGTCCACCCACAGTCGGGTGGTTTGATACAACCAAGTGGTTTGCTAGGCCAGTTCAGGGGGCAGTTAAGAGTCAACCACATTTCTGTGGGTCTGGAGTCACATGTAGGCCAGACCGGGTAAGGAAGGCAGATTTCCTTCCCTGAAGGGAATTAGTGAACCAGATGAGTTTTCACAACAACCCAGTACATTAACGATTGTTATGAATGTGACGATCAATTTACTCCGGATTTATTAAGTGAATTTAAGTTCCACAGCTGTCACGGTGAGATTTGAACTCACATCGCTGGAGCGTCCACCCGGGCCTCTCGATTACTAGCCCAGTAACATTATCCCCATGCTACCATCCCCATGGGGTGTGCCAGAGCGCTTTAAAGTGAAAGACATTTTTGTTGGAAATGTTGGCGGCCGATTTGAGCACAGCAAGATCCCACAAATAGCGATGAGGGAGTTGCTCTTGCAGACAGCTGACAAAGACCTGACGGGTCGAATGGCATCTTCCTGTGCTGTAATGATTCTAGGATAATAAATTTTCCATCTCTGAAAAAGAGGCACAGACCTGTCTGACCCACTGATTATTTCCAGAATTTTCTGTCTGTCGAGTATGTACAATGAGATAATGATATCAGTTAAAGAATAAATGTTGACACAGGGGCACAGAGAGAATTCTCTTGCTGTTCTTTGAAACAGTGCCTTGGGATCTGTTCCATTCCCCACTGTGAGGGCAGATAGGGGCTCAGTTTAATGTCCCATCCAAAAGGTGTAACTCCGCCCTCCCCCTCCTCTCCACAAACAGTGCAGCACTCCCTCAGTACTGCACTGGGAGTGTCCGCTGGATTATGTGCTCAAATCCCTGGAGTGGGATTTCCATCACTAGCTTCCAGATTCAGAGGCAAGGCCCTTCCTTCTGAGGCACAGCCATCGACCCTGGGCAGGGCCGAGGTCATAAAGGGTTCAGCGTGGTGAGGAAATTAGCCTGTTTCTGTTTGAACACAGGGACTGACAGACAAGCAGCACCAGGTCACCACCAGGATGGAGCAGGGAGATGAACCTCCTGCCCACTCCGCACTGCGCGGCCTGCTGAAGGGCCAGAACCTTCCACCTTCCAAGATCACTGTTACCGTCCGACAAACAGGTTTCTAACAAGCCCTCGCTCCAGCTGCAGAGTGTGTGTGTGTGTGTGCCAGTGTCATATTTACTGTCCTCTCAAAGGGAGGATACAATTACCAGCTTGGCAGCCACAGTGGTGGCAGCGGAGGTCATGTAAGACAGGACGACCGAAGGGAAGCAAGGAAGACTTACAGCCCCACGAACACTCTCTCCCTCACACCCTGCAACCAAGGAGGAGCTGCAGAGGCTGGTCCAGGAAGTCTGGCAGATGGAAAGAACTGGGGAGAGTCAATGAGGCGATTGTAAGTGTTGCCAATACTCTGGTTAAATGTATCCCTGGAGGCTTCAGCACATGTTCTTCTACCTCCATATGGCCTCACCCAATTAAACAGCCTGTCCCGCATTTCTAATATGCTTATCATGTATAAACAAATATGTTGCTCCAGCTTTGTCCAGATGATTAATCCTCGAGACTCCAGGGCAAATCTGGAGTGTTGGAAACCCTAGCAATCCAAACAGGCTGATTATAAACAGCCCCTCGCTGTAGTGTTCAATTTTTCTGTGTTTGATTATGTGAGTCTGTTTACTACAGGTGCTTAATTGGTTAAGTCTGAGTGTAGATTCAGGGAAAAGTGAACACACTTTCGAAAGAGCTGCAAGCCAGAGCTGGAAGCATGGAGCAGACATTTTAAAGCACACACATGGAACATCTCTGCATAGCTCTGAGATAGATCCAAGATACAAATCTATAACACTCTCCACCTGCCTCTTGCCCAATAAAAATGGGACATAATGGGGGTTCTAATCTCAGTAGTGCATTGCTCACCTTACCTGCCCTTGTACTGATACCTGTGGCATTTTAACCAAACATTTTGGCCAACATGTGAGGCCCTCACCCCCAGGCAGCCCATTCAGAACCCAATGCTATTATGGGTTCAACACCTGGTGCCAACCTCAGCAGGAATTTCCTGTGCCAACCTGGCCAGGACCACCCAAAGCCAACCTCATTACAGCCTTGGTTCAAACATGGACAAAAGAGCTGAACTCCCGAGGTGAGGTGAGAGTGACTGCCCTTGACATCAAGGCAGCATTTGACCGAGTGTGGCATCAAGGAGCCCTAGCAAAACTGGAGTCAATGGGAATCAGGGGGATAACTCTCCGCTGACCAGAAACTGAACTGGATTATCCATATAAATACTGTGGCTACAAGAGCAGGTCCGAAGCTAGGAATCCTGCGGTGAGTAACTCACCTCCTGACTCTCCAAAGCCTGTCCACCATCTACAAGGCACAAGTCAGGAGTGTGATGGAATACTCTCCACTTGTCTGGATGAGGGCAGCTCCCACAACACTCAAGAAGCTTGATGCTGTCCAGGACAAAACAGCCCACTTGATTGGCACCACATCCACAAACATTCACTCCCTCCACCATCGATGCACAGTAGCAGCAGTGTGTGTACCATCTACAAGATGCACTGCAGGAATTCACCAAGGCTCCTTAGACAGCACCTTCCAAACCCATGACCACTACCACCTAGAAGGACAAGGGCAGCAGATAGATGGGAACACCACCACCTAGAGGTTCCCCTCCAAGTCCCTCACCATCCTGACTTGGAAATATATCGCCGTTCCTTCACTGTCGCTGAGTCAAAGTCCTGGAACTCCCTCCCTAACAGCACTGTGGGTGTACCTACACCACATGGACTGCAGCGGCTCAAGAAGGCAGCTCACCACCACCTTCTCAAGGGCAATTAGGGATGGGCAACAAATGCTGGCCCAGCCAGCGAAGCCCACATCCCGTAAATGAATAAAAAAAGGTAGGTTCAATTGAAGCATTCAAAAGGGTGTTTGACTGTTATCTGAAAAGGAAAAATGTGCAGGGTTACAGGGAGAGGTGGGGGAATGGCGCTAGGTGAGTTGTTCATTCAGAGAGACACGATGGGCCAAATAGACTCATTTTGCGCTGTAAAAATTCAGTGATTCCGTGATTCTGAACATAAGCAGTGATGTGACTGTAGCCCGTCTATGGTACAACAACAACTTGCACCTCTATAGCATCTTTAACATTGTAAAATGCCCCAAGGCCCATCACATGAGTGTAAGCAAATAAAATTTGACCCCGAGCCACATGAGGAGATATCAGGGCAGATGGTCAAAGGGGTGGGTTTTGAAAAGAGTCTTAAAGGAGTAAAGAGAGGTGACGAGGTTTGTGGAGGGAATTCCGGAACTTAGCGTTCCAGGCAACTGGAGACACGGCCGCCAATGGCCGAGTGATTGAAATCGGGGGGTGCGCAAAGGGCCAGAATTAGAGGAGCACAGAGACCTCGGAGGGATGTAGGGCTGGAAGAGATAGGGGGAGGAGGCGAGGCCTGGGAGGGATCTGAAAACACGGATTGGGATTTCAAAATCGAGGCATTGCCGGACCAGTAGTCAGTGTAGGTCGGGGAGCACGGGGGTGACGGGCGAACGAGACTTAGTGCGAGTTAGTTGATGCAGGCAGACGAGTTTTGGATGAGCTTAAGTTTACAGCAGGGGGAAGATGGGGGTTTGATTCGATTGACATTGGAAGAGTCCAGTGAAGACACATGGGCAGTAGGACCCAGAAGGTGTGGGACTGGATGCAGCTCACTTGGTGACATGTTGTGGAATACATCACACTGACAACCTGTTCTCATGGTTATTTTTATCACTTATTTCACTTTATTTAAAAAAAAATCCTGCCCCAATGCTGTTGCTAAATGTAATTTTCCTTGTGTATGGAAAGGTGTGAGTTCTCTAATAATAAAAATCTCTAGGGCAGATTGCAATAAAACTTCAAAGATGTTGAAAAATATCCCCTTTCTGTCCTTTGTAAGTTTGTTTTCAGGGAGTTAGAGACCAGAAGGAGCAGCTGTAGCAGAACCAGTAGCATTATTTATTCCGGTGCACAGGAGTCAACTTTTATCTGGACAATGTTTCAGTCCCTGTGTGAAGGGCAGGTGTAAAACGGCACCTAGAATCACACAGCATGGAAGGAGGCCATTCAGCCCTTCCAACTGTCCTAGAATAGAGGGGGAAGGTGAGGGTGGGGGACACGGGTGAAAGTGAGGGTAGGAGGTAGGGAGAAAGTGAAGTTGGGAGAAGGAAGTTGAGGATGGGAGGGAGGGAGAAGGCCAGGGAGGGAGGAGGAAGGTGAGGGAGGGAGAAGGAGCGGGATGGAGGGAGAAGGCGGGAAGGGGAGGGAAGGTGAGGTTGGGAGGAAAGGGGAGGGAGGGAAAAGGTGTGGGTGGGAGGGGCAAGGAGAGGGAGGGAGGGAGGAGGTGAGGGAAGAGGAAGGTGAGGGAGGGAAGGGAAGGCGAGGGTGGGAGGGGAAGGGGAGGGAGGGAAAAGGTGAGGGTGGGAGGGACAAGGAGAAGGAGGGAGGGAGAAGGTAGGCATGGGAGGAAAGGAGGGAGGGAGGAAGGGAGGGAGCAGATGAGGGAGGTAGGGAGAAGGCGAGAGAGGGAGGGAGAAGGCAAGGGAGGGAGGGAGAAGATGAGGGAGGTAGGGAGAAGGCGAGAGAGGGAGGGAGAAGGCGAGGGAGGGAGGGAGAAGATGAGGGAGGTAGGGAGAAGGCGAGAGAGGGAGGGAGCCATGACTCCAGCTGCCCCCCACCCCACACAAAGAACAACTTTTGGATTTAGCTCGAGGCCTCTTTGTCCTCCCACAGCCGCCAACCTGATTCACCTGAGCAGCAAAGCTCAGGCCTGGTTAAAGACCCGCCAGGTTTTACCCACACCAATTGGCATCAGTTTGTGAGGGCCGTCTCCCTCCGCTTTAGGCTGTCATCTCATCTGCCTGCAAAGCCCTGCTGACCAGAGGCAGGAATTGCCTTCTTTCTGCTGGCTGGCCTGTGTTGTTTAGCAGGCCGGGGCAGTCTGGGACCTGATGCTAACTCAATCCCGTGCTGTAAGAGAGGAGACACTTTCTCCTCCTCCACACTCGCACTATAATGAGCTCATAAACGTTGCAAGTTGTTGTAATTACTCACTCCTTTTTGTGTTCTGGTAATTGTAGCATAGTGGTTAATTATGCTATTGGATTAGTAATCCTGGAGACTGGCTCTAATAACTCAGAGACATGAGTTGAAATCCCATCATAACAGCAAGGGAATTTAAATTCAATTAATTAAATAAATCTGTAATTAAAAATTTGCTATCAGTAATGCTGGCCATGTAACAACTGGATTGTCATAAAAATCCATCGGGTTCACTAATGTCCTTTAGGGAAGGAAACCTGCCATCCTTACCTGGTCTGGCCTACATGTGACTCCAGACCCACAGCCTTGTGGTTGACTCTTAACTGCCCCCTGAATGGCCGAGTGAGACACTCTGTTGTCAAGAAGGCGGCTCACCAATTCTCAAGGGTAATTGGGGATGATCAATAAATGTTGGTCATGCCAGTGAATGAATATTAAAGTAGTTTTCCTGCCCCGTTTTGCGCTGTGTGGATTTGAGCTGGTTCCTTCTGCTAGGCCTCAGGCCTTTTGTGAGGGAATCCTTTAGGGTCATTGAAAGAGCCCTCAGTCCAATAACTCTGTCCTCTTGTGATCTCCATATCAGGTCAGATGTATTGAAGGTTTCATCACATGAGCTCTGGCTTCCAACTACACCCCCGCACTAGTGCCCCCCCCCGCCCCCTCTGGGCAACATTCTAACCTCAAAATCAAACATTTACATGTTCGAGTCCTATGCCAAAGCTGGCACTGCAGTGCAGTTGTGAGCAGGTGCTGCCCCCTTTCAGGTGGATGTAAAAGATCCCAAGGCCTGAACAGCAAGGGAGCTCTCCCAGGTGTCTTTTTTAATTCTTCCATGGGACGTGGGCATCACTGGCAAGGACTAGCATTTGTTGCCCATCCCTAATTACCCTCAAGCTGAGTGGCTTGCTCGGCCGTTTCAGAGGGCAGTTCAGAGTCAACCTCATTGCTGTGGGTCTGGAGTCACATGTAGGCCAGACCGGGTAAGGACAGCAGATTTCCCTCCCTAAAGGGCATTAGTGAACCAGATGGGTTTTTATGACAATCTAGATTTCCTTCCTTAAAGGATCAGTGATAGTTGTCATGGGGCTAGCTTTATATTCCAAATTTATTAATTGAATTTAAATTACACCAGATGCCATGGTGGAGATTTGAACCCAATACCCCCAGGGCATTAGCCTGGGCTTGACTGGGTTACTGGCCCAGTGATATTATTACTCTGCCACTGTCCTAAACAATATCGATCCCTCCATGAACACTACAAACAAATTAACTGTTTGTGTTGTTTGTGGGAGCTTGCTGTGCACAAATTGACTGCCAAGTTTCCTACATTGCAACAGTGAATTTGCTTTGAGAAGGTACTTCATTGGCTATAACGTGCTTTGGGCAGTCCTGAGGCTGTGAAAGTGCTATTTAAATGCAGGGGTTTCCTTCCGTGTGCCAAGTCACCTTCAGGAGTTTTTGGCCCTCATTATTGTAGCTTCGAATGAAATCCCGAATTGCATTTGGGAATGAAAAAGGGTAAAAGTTAATTAATAACTGAAGAAAATGCCTTCAAACGATAGCCAGTTGGTGCTGTGGATATCAGCTTGAGATTCTGTGCTAGGTCAATGCTGGAGCAGTCTGAAATAGCAAGGACAGGGATGGCTCTGGGTTGCTGCCAGTTTTCAGAGTGTGGGTTACGCAGTCAGCTTCTCCGGAGCTGGATGGCAGAGAGGAGGGGAGGGTAGTTATACTGATGGCTGTGCGCAGCCCAGCCACGCACAGACTGTAACTCCCAGTGTGGATGTTGGGTCTGTCCTGAGTTAAGGGTAGCTCCTTAGACACAGTGGGGTCAATGCTATAGGGCATAACAGGCAAGAGACGACATAGAGTGTCCCACCGACATGGGGCAAAAGGACGGCTTGCATTTCTCTAGCGCCTTTCATGACCGCAGGACATCCCAAAGCGCTTGGCAGCTGACGAAGCACTTTTTGAAGTGTAGTCACTGTTGTAAAGTAAGAAACACAGCAGCTAATTTTCGCACAGCAAGATCCCACAAAAACCAAGCTGATATTAACCAGATAACCTGCTTGACTGGTATTGGTTGAGGGCCAAGTATTGACAAGAAGGTCAAGAAGAGTTCCTTTGCTTGTCCTCAGCACCAGAGGATCTTTTGTGCCCACCTGGTTTGACACTTCATCTAAAAGACAGCACCTCCGACCGCGCAGCACTCACTCAGTACTGCGCTGGAGTGGGGTTTGAACCCACGACTTTCCAGTTCGGAGGCAAGAGAGCAACAGCCACTGAGCCACAGCTGGCCGTTGGTATGACTCTGCTGGCCAGGACTCCTGCTCCTGGTCAATGTCCAGCCATTTCTGTCCAGTATGTATGCAAGGATATCGAGTAGTTCAGCAACACTGACTGACCAGCTGCATGCATGATGCTCAAACATGAGAGATAGAGGCCAAAAAATATAGGAGTATGTTACTCTGTAACCCTTCGAAATGCTGTCCTTGAATAAAGGATACTATCAGGAATATTACCCCTTTACCCCTGGTATCACTCCCATGTCTGAAGGACACTATAAGTAGTCTACTGGCTCTTCAGTCCAATATCACCGTCCTCTGTGTCTAAGGAGCTGTCCAGGGAATCAATTCTTCAATAACTATACCTTATGATAGCTAAGCTAGTGACTGTTGGATGGGTGAAGACTTGATGGGCTGAAGGGCCTCTTCTGCACTGTGTGATTCTGTGAAGTGTTTGTTGGTTTGCCTGCGGCTCAGTGGGTAGAACTCTTACCTTAGAGTCAGAAGGTTGTGGGTTTAAGCCCTATTCCAGGAGATTGAATGCTCAAATCCAGGCTGACACTCGAGTGCAGAGCTGAGGGAGTGCTGCGTTGTTGGAAGGGGCTGTCTTTTGGAAGAGATGTTAAACCAAGGTCCCATCTCGGGTGGATGTAAAAGATCCCACGGCACTATTCGAGAAGGGCAGGAGAGTTCTTCCCAGTGTCCTGATCAATATTTATCCCTCAATCCACATCACAAAAACAGATTATCTGGTCATCATCACGTTGCCATTGTGTGGAATCTTACTGTGTGCTAATTGGCTGCCGTATTTCCTACATTACAACAGTGACTACACTTCTATAGTGCTGTATTGGCCCTCAAGCACTTTGCGATGTCCTGTGTTCGTGAACAGTGCTACATAAAAATGTAAATCAGTCTTTTCTCTCAGGTTGCTCATGTTCAGGCACTTTGGTTATTCCTATTGGTCACGTGTCAGAGTGTGTGTTGGTTATGTGTCAGACTGTGTGTGCTGGTCACGTGTCAGAGTGTGTGTGCTGGTCATGTGTCAGAGTGTGTGTGCTGGTCACGTGTCAGAGTGTATGTGCTGGTCACGTGTCAGAGTGTGTGTGCTGGTCACGTGTCAGAGTGTATGTGCTGGTCATGTGTCAGAGTGTGTGTGCTGATCACGTGTCAGAGTGTGTGTGCTGGTCATGTGTCAGAGTGTGTATGCTGATCACGTGTCAGAGTGTGTGTGCAGGTCATGTGTCAGAGTGTGTGTGCTGGTCATGTGTCAGAGAGTGTGTGCTGGTCACATGTCAGAGTGTGTGCTGGTCACGTGTCAGAGTGTGTGCTGGTCACGTGTCAGACTGTGTGTTGGCCATGTGTCAGAGTGTGTGTGCTGGTCACGTGTCAGAGTGTGTGTTGGCCATGTGTCAGAGTGTGTGTGCTGGTCATGTGTCAGAGTGTGTGTGCTGATCATGTGTCAGAGTGTGTGTGCTGATCACGTGTCAGTGTGTGTGTTGGCCATGTGTCAGAGTGTGTGCTGGCCATGTGTCAGAGTGTGTGTGCTGGTCATGTGTCAGAGTGTGTGTTGGCCATGTGTCAGAGTGTGTGTTGGCCATGTGTCAGAGTGTGTGTTGGCCATGTGTCAGAGTGTGTGTGCTAGTCACGTGTCAGAGTGTGTGTTGGCCATGTGTCAGAGTGTGTGTTGGCCATGTGTCAGAGTGTGTGTGCTGGTCACGTGTCAGAGTGTGTGTGCTGATCACGTGTCAGAGTGTGTGTTGGCCATGTGTCAGAGTATATGTGCTGGTCACGTGTCAGAGTGTGTGTGCAGGTCATGTGTCAGAGTGTGTGTGCTGGTCATGTGTCAGAGAGTGTGTGCTGGTCACATGTCAGAGTGTGTGCTGGTCACGTGTCAGAGTGTGTGCTGGTCACGTGTCAGACTGTGTGTTGGCCATGTGTCAGAGTGTGTGTGCTGGTCACGTGTCAGAGTGTGTGTTGGCCATGTGTCAGAGTGTGTGTTGGCCATGTGTCAGAGTGTGTGTGCTGGTCACGTGTCAGAGTGTGTGTTGGCCATGTGTCAGAGTGTGTGTGCTGGTCACGTGTCAGAGTGTGTGCTGGTCATGTGTCAGAGTGTGTGTGCTGATCATGTGTCAGAGTGTGTGTGCTGATCACGTGTCAGTGTGTGTGTTGGCCATGTGTCAGAGTGTGTGTTGGCCATGTGTCAGAGTGTGTGTGCTGGTCATGTGTCAGAGTGTGTGTTGGCCATGTGTCAGAGTGTGTGCTGGTCATGTGTCAGAGTGTGTGTTGGCCATGTGTCAGAGTGTGTGTTGGCCATGTGTCAGTGTGTGTGTTGGCCATGTGTCAGAGTGTGTGTTGGCCATGTGTCAGAGTGTGTGTGCTGGTCATGTGTCAGAGTGTGTGTTGGCCATGTGTCAGAGTGTGTGTGCTAGTCACGTGTCAGAGTGTGTGTTGGCCATGTGTCAGAGTGTGTGCGCTAGTCACGTGTCAGAGTGTGTGTTGGCCATGTGTCAGAGTGTGTGTGCTGGTCACGTGTCAGAGTGTTTGTTGGCCATGTGTCAGAGTGTGTGTTGGCCATGTGTCAGAGTGTGTGTGCTGGTCACATGTCAGAGTGTGTGTTGGTCATGTGTCAGAGTGTGTGTTGGCCATGTGTTAGAGTGTGTGTGCTGGTCATGTGTCAGAGTGTGTGCTGGTCATGTGTCAGAGTGTGTGTTGGCCATGTGTCAGAGTGTGTGCTGGTCACGTGTCAGAGTGTGTGTTGGTCATGTGTCAGAGTGTGTGTTGGCCATGTGTCAGAGTGTGTGTGCTGGTCATGTGTCAGAGTGTGTGTTGGCCATGTGTCAGTGTGTGTTGGCCATGTGTCAGAGTGTGTGTGCTGGTCACGTGTCAGAGTGTGTGTTGGCCATGTGTCAGAGTGTGTGTTGGCCATGTGTCAGAGTGTGTGTTGGTCACGTGTCAGAGTGTGTGTTGGCCACGTGTCAGAGTGTGTGTTGGCCATGTGTCAGAGTGTGTGTTGGTCACGTGTCAGAGTGTGTGTTGGCCATGTGTCAGAGTGTGTGTTGGCCATGTGTCAGAGTGTGTGTTGGTCACGTGTCAGAGTGTGTGTTGGCCATGTGTCAGAGTGTGAGTTGGCCATGTGTCAGAGTGTGTGTTGGCCATGTGTCAGAGTGTGAGTTGGCCATGTGTCAGAGTGTGTGTTGGCCATGTGTCAGAGTGTGTGTTGGCCATGTGTCAGAGTGTGAGTTGGCCATGTGTCAGAGTGTGTGTTGGCCATGTGTCAGAGTGTGTGTTGGCCTTGTGTCAGTGTGTGTGTTGGTCACGTGTCAGAGTGTGAGTTGGCCATGTGTCAGAGTGTGAGTTGGCCATGTGTCAGAGTGTGAGTTGGCCATGTGTCAGAGTGTGTGTTGGCCATGTGTCAGAGTGTGTGTTGGCCATGTGTCAGTGTGTGTGTGCTGATCACGTGTCAGAGTGTGAGTTGGCCATGTGTCAGAGTGTGAGTTGGCCATGTGTCAGAGTGTGTGTTGGTTATGTGTCAGAGTGTGAGTTGGCCATGTGTCAGAGTGTGAGTTGGCCATGTGTCAGAGTGTGTGTTGGCCATGTGTCAGAGTGTGTGTTGGCCATGTGTCAGAGTGTGTGTTGGCCATGTGTCAGAGTGTGTGTTGGCCATGTGTCAGAGTGTGAGTTGGCCATGTGTCAGAGTGTGTGTTGGCCATGTGTCAGAGTGTGTGTTGGCCATGTGTCAGAGTGTGAGTTGGCCATGTGTCAGAGTGTGTGTTGGCCATGTGTCAGAGTGTGTGTTGGCCATGTGTTAGTGTGTGTGTGCTGATCACGTGTCAGAGTGTGAGTTGGCCATGTGTCAGAGTGTGTGTTGGTCATGTGTCAGAGTGTGAGTTGGCCATGTGTCAGAGTGTGAGTTGGCCATGTGTCAGAGTGTGTGTTGGCCATGTGTCAGAGTGTGTGTTGGCCATGTGTCAGAGTGTGTGTTGGCCATGTGTCAGAGTGTGAGTTGGCCATGTGTCAGAGTGTGTGTTGGCCATGTGTCAGAGTGTGTGTTGGCCATGTGTCAGAGTGTGAGTTGGCCATGTGTCAGAGTGTGTGTTGGCCATGTGTCAGAGTGTGTGTTGGCCATGTGTCAGAGTGTGTGTTGGCCATGTGTCAGAGTGTGTGTTGGCCATGTGTCAGAGTGTGTGTTGGCCATGTGTCAGAGTGTGTGTTGGCCATGTGTCAGAGTGTGTGTTGGCCATGTGTCAGAGTGTGTGTTGGCCATGTGTCAGAGTGTGTGTTGGCCATGTGTCAGAGTGTGAGTTGGCCATGTGTCAGAGTGTGTGTTGGCCATGTGTCAGAGTGTGTGTTGGCCATGTGTCAGAGTGTGTGTTGGCCATGTGTCAGAGTGTGTGTTGGCCATGTGTCAGAGTGTGAGTTGGCCATGTGTCAGAGTGTGTGTTGGCCATGTGTCAGAGTGTGTGTTGGCCATGTGTCAGAGTGAGTGTTGGCCATGTGTCAGAGTGTGAGTTGGCCATGTGTCAGAGTGTGAGTTGGCCATGTGTCAGAGTGTGTGTTGGCCATGTGTCAGAGTGTGAGTTGGCCATGTGTCAGAGTGTGAGTTGGCCATGTGTCAGAGTGTGAGTTGGCCATGTGTCAGAGTGTGTGTTGGCCATGTGTCAGAGTGAGTGTTGGCCATGTGTCAGAGTGTGTGTTGGCCATGTGTCAGAGTGTGTGTTGGCCATGTGTCAGAGTGTGAGTTGGCCATGTGTCAGAGTGTGAGTTGGCCATGTGTCAGAGTGTGAGTTGGCCATGTGTCAGAGTGTGTGTTGGTCACGTGTCAGAGTGTGAGTTGGCCATGTGTCAGAGTGTGAGTTGGCCATGTGTCAGAGTGTGTGTTGGCCATGTGTCAGAGTGTGAGTTGGCCATGTGTCAGAGTGTGAGTTGGCCATGTGTCAGAGTGTGAGTTGGCCATGTGTCAGAGTGTGTGTTGGTCACGTGTCAGAGTGTGAGTTGGCCATGTGTCAGAGTGTGAGTTGGCCATGTGTCAGAGTGTGTGTTGGTCACGTGTCAGAGTGTGTGTTGGCCATGTGTCAGAGTGTGAGTTGGCCATGTGTCAGAGTGTGTATGTTGGCCATGTGTCAGAGTGTGAGTTGGCCATGTGTCAGAGTGTGTGTTGGCCATGTGTCAGAGTGTGTGTTGGCCATGTGTCAGAGTGTGTGTTGGCCATGTGTCAGAGTGTGTGTTGGCCATGTGTCAGAGTGTGAGTTGGCCATGTGTCAGAGTGTGTGTTGGCCATGTGTCAGAGTGTGTGTTGGCCATGTGTCAGAGTGAGTGTTGGCCATGTGTCAGAGTGTGAGTTGGCCATGTGTCAGAGTGTGAGTTGGCCATGTGTCAGAGTGTGTGTTGGCCATGTGTCAGAGTGTGAGTTGGCCATGTGTCAGAGTGTGAGTTGGCCATGTGTCAGAGTGTGAGTTGGCCATGTGTCAGAGTGTGTGTTGGCCATGTGTCAGAGTGTGTGTTGGCCATGTGTCAGAGTGTGTGTTGGCCATGTGTCAGAGTGTGTGTTGGCCATGTGTCAGAGTGTGAGTTGGCCATGTGTCAGAGTGTGAGTTGGCCATGTGTCAGAGTGTGAGTTGGC
Source organism: Cetorhinus maximus (assembly GCF_964194155.1). Taxonomy (NCBI): domain Eukaryota; kingdom Metazoa; phylum Chordata; class Chondrichthyes; order Lamniformes; family Cetorhinidae; genus Cetorhinus; species Cetorhinus maximus. The sequence goes on along the minus strand of NC_135907.1, from coordinate 1,487,901 downwards.
CATGTGTCAGAGTGTGTGTTGGTCACGTGTCAGAGTGTGAGTTGGCCATGTGTCAGAGTGTGAGTTGGCCATGTGTCAGAGTGTGTGTTGGCCATGTGTCAGAGTGTGAGTTGGCCATGTGTCAGAGTGTGAGTTGGCCATGTGTCAGAGTGTGAGTTGGCCATGTGTCAGAGTGTGTGTTGGTCACGTGTCAGAGTGTGAGTTGGCCATGTGTCAGAGTGTGAGTTGGCCATGTGTCAGAGTGTGTGTTGGTCACGTGTCAGAGTGTGTGTTGGCCATGTGTCAGAGTGTGAGTTGGCCATGTGTCAGAGTGTGTGTGTTGGCCATGTGTCAGAGTGTGTGTTGGCCATGTGTCAGAGTGTGTGTTGGTCACGTGTCAGAGTGTGTGTTGGCCATGTGTCAGAGTGTGTGTTGGCCATGTGTCAGAGTGTGTGTTGGTCACGTGTCAGAGTGTGTGTTGGCCATGTGTCAGAGTGTGTGTTGGCCATGTGTCAGAGTGTGTGTTGGCCATGTGTCAGAGTGTGTGCTGGTCATGTGTCAGAGTGTGTGTTGGCCATGTGTCAGAGTGTGTGTTGGCCATGTGTCAGAGTGTGAGTTGGCCATGTGTCAGAGTGTGTGTTGGCCATGTGTCAGAGTGTGTGTTGGCCATGTGTCAGAGTGTGTGTTGGCCATGTGTCAGAGTGTGTGTTGGCCATGTGTCAGAGTGTGAGTTGGCCATGTGTCAGAGTGTGTGTTGGCCATGTGTCAGAGTGTGAGTTGGCCATGTGTCAGAGTGTGTGTTGGCCATGTGTCAGAGTGTGTGTTGGCCATGTGTCAGAGTGTGAGTTGGCCATGTGTCAGAGTGTGTGTTGGCCATGTGTCAGAGTGTGTGTTGGCCATGTGTCAGAGTGTGAGTTGGCCATGTGTCAGAGTGTGAGTTGACAGCAGTGGTTTGGTGATAATTAGTTTGCTGTCACTCCCACGTTTACTGCAATGAATTAGCACTCGTTCAGACAGCGATGGACCCAGACTGAGGGACTACGTTCCCTGCACAGTGCCAGTATCGAGTGCCCTTTGCAGCTCTTTGATCAGGGTGTGGTGAAGAAGGGGTGGGAGGCGGCTCATGTGACCCAGCATATGTTAGATGGGCTGAGTGGCCTAATTCCATGTTGTAAAGTCAATGTAATCCCTACAAAATCAGCAGTGAAGAATGGTCACTGGTGAGATAGCGAAGGTACCACAACCCTGCCAGGAATTGCCATACACAGCTCCTCTCCCCCTCAAATCTTGTCCATCCTTAAGGCGATTAGGAACAGGAGTAGGCCATTCAGCTCCTCAAGTCTGTTCCACCAGCAACGGCATGGGTTTTAGTTCCGCAGTGCCAGAACCCATCAGTATCTTGCTCAGGTCACCCGGCTGGTGTGCTGGCTGGAGATTTACGCGAGTTTTTGAAAATTATGAGAGAGATTCTGACGCAATAAATAAGGTGAAAATGTTCTCGGAGTCAGGAGGGTCGGTGACGAGAGGACACAGATCTCGGGTAATTGGCAGGGAGACGAGCAGAATGTTTTTTTCGTGAATTGAGTTACATTGATCTAGAATGCGCTGCCTGAGAGGAGGGGAGGGGGGTAGTGGAAGCAGATTTGCTAGTAACTTCCAAAAACACACATTGACAGTCAGCTAAAAGTGGGACAGTGGCACTAATTGGATGGCTCTTTCAGGGAAAAAAAAGACGTTAAATATAACAAAAATATTCAAGAGGTGCATAAATTTTACAGGGCTGGTTAAATTTAACGATATGATAACAGCCCTCAAACTCACGAACTCCACCATCTAGAAGGACAAGGGCAGCAGACACATGGGAACACCACCACCTGCAAGATCCCCTCCAAACCACTCACCATCCTGACTTGGAAATATATCACCGTTCCTTCACTGTCGCTGGGCCAAAATCCTGGAACTCCCTCCCTAACAGCACTGTGGGTGTACCTACACCACATGGACTGCAGCGGTTCAAGAAGGCAGCTCACCCCCACCTTCTCAAGGGCAACTAGCGATGGGCAATAAATGCTGGCCTCGTCATAAATGAATAAGAAGAAAATGGCCATACCTGAAGTGAATTATAATCCTCGCCCCTTTTTGGGACGTTTCTCAGGTGATCACTATCACTTCAGGTTGAAGAAGACAGGCCCCATAGACACTTAAATGGGTCTGAAGAACTGATCTAACTCTCCCCAAAGGAAAGGAACCCCCAGAGAATATTACCCGCCTCCAAATAGCCTTTTGAACGTGTTTTAACTGTTATTAACAACCAGGATATTACAAGGGTCCGGGCGTCTCTCCTCAACAATGTACCTCTCCACTGAAGAGTATATGGAGATGGAGATGAGTTTGGATACAGAACACTGTATGAGAAAATATACTCTCTAAATTATATAGAAGCTTATCAAAGAACCAAACATGCAATTCGCCTGGTGATTGCAACCCTGATAGTTCTAGGAAAAGTAAGTATAATCTTGCTTCTATTAGAGAATCCAAGTCCTATTAATGTTACCATTAAGATAACCATTAATATTTAAAGTAGCATTTACCTTAAATCCCCGAGTAGAAATCTCAGGAGTCTAGCGAGACACCTCCATTCCCATTAAAGGAAGCACTATCGTCACTACACTACTGCAGCTATGCCTTTACATTGAGAGAGGCTGGAGTGAATCCAACAAATCTATAAATCCTACCGTTTGGTATCCAATATTTGTACTGTAACAGAACTGAACCGGCATGAAGCATGCTGAGCAGTCATGCTGGACAACATTCCCTTTTTCATCAACATCCTTCATTCTTGTCAACACCCTTCAAGGAAACAGGTTACTGAGAGGAGCAGGTCACTACGCTCAGTGTCCAGGATTCAGTTGACGAGTTAGACTCTGATATCTTACAATTTTTTTACTGCCTTGCTGAGGTGATGTAGAGGCCAGTCCCTGTTTTCTCTGGACTGCCATGAGTTAGAGGATATACCACAGGATGAGTATTGCTGATAAAAGAGACATATTGTCGAAGTTTTTCATCTTGCACTCATCAGGACACTTTGCAAGAAAATACCAAATGCCAGGGGGAAGCAACATGTTTATACTACATGAGAAGAGAGTGCTGATTGTTTGGCAAGTGGACTCAGATTGGCAGAGGCATTGCCATGGAGATTGCACCAGTTGATGGCAACTGACAGTTAACTGCCAAACATTGCTTGAAATTTAAACCAGGAAGCATGACTCTGACTGGTCAAGGCATTGCCCAGGGGAATGAACCAGTGAATGGCTGTTACTTATTTTGTTTAGCTGAAACAGGCACAATGTGTGTACATGTTCTTTCTACCTTGAAAGAACAGGGCCCTGTGTATTAATATATGCAGCTTCCAGGACAGGCAGATGCATCACACTGTGAGCCTGACTGACAATCTTAAATTGGTTGTCAGTGTAATTCTCAGCACACTGAGGATTATTTAGCAAATGTCTTCCAATCGCGGAAACACATTTAATGTTGGACAATGTGGGCATTATCATCCTGGATTTGTACCAGGTGTGGTAGCGGGAAGGATAAAGGACATTTTACCTGCCGGCCGCAATGATGGCTTTTCATGTCACATCATCTCAATCCTGCCGCATTAATTATGCATTCCCAGCAAACACGCCATTTCCATGGCGGGCAGGGTTCTCATTCGCCCGCCGTGTAATCACCTCGCCGCTTCCTCACGCCGGGCGCCATGTTTAAAGTGCAGTTGCGCACTGACCCCTCAGTGCTGTTAGCCCAGAGCTGCTGGGTAGGAGACATGGCCTGGAAAGGTAAGAAGACTGCAGCCCCCAGTGCAATGACGGGTCTCTTCCGTGCCTTTTCAACACCGTGATGTCCTCTAACCTGCTCTGGCCGCAGGATGGGCAGCAACATCACCCATCCAGCATGGGAGGCAGTGGCCGCGGTGGTCAGTGCCAATGCCCTGCAAAAGAGGTCAGTCACCCGGTGCCACAAGAGGATGAATAATCTTCTCCGTTCCGCCAGGGTAAGTCACTCTTCTCATCCTTCTCAACTCATACACTCACAAACCCGTCACACACCCACAGGGCCCTCACTCACTGCCTGTTCGAGGGACATCACCATTCACTCTCTCACACACACCTTCATTGTCCTCACCACCCACCCACACATGCCAGGCATAATTATCATCTGGCCTGGCAGGAATCCTGCTTACACTCTGTCCATCGCTATTCATGCAGGACAAGCTGGTACACAACAAGAGGGAAAGGTCACAGACCGGTGGTGGAATGCCCGACATCAAGGTCAGAGCCACCCAGCTGGCCGGCGAGGATCTGGACTGTTCCTGTGCTGACGGTGAGGTCGGTGCTGCTCAACCAAGTGAGGATCCAGCAGTGCACCATCCATCAGACAACCACACCGTGAGTGATGTGCCCTGTTTTGCAGTCCCCTGCCATGCACTATTTATCTCTCCCTGCTTTCACAGGCACATCTGGGAAACAGTCGATGGAGTCCATGACCCAGGGCCTCTAATCAAGCCCTGAAGACACCGCAATAGAGGGATATGAAGGCACCCTCCCTGAAGTCCCGTCACAGCGCTCACCCACACCCTCCACCAGCGCAGAGACACACACCTCAGTGGAACCTAGTTCTGGATTAGCCTCAGGGTCACAATCTGGTGAGCACATTGCACTGTCTGATCCACAGCAGGCAGCTGCAGGGACTTCCCAGGTGTCCGGCACTCGGGGAACTGCTGGAGGCCAGAAACCTATTGAGTCTGAGTCACATGATGAGCCTCTGGACTCGGTCATGTCACAGTTGCTGGAGCTGCAAAGGCAAGCTCGGGAACATCAGGAAGGGATGTCCGCTGCACTCCTCAGATTGTAAGGCACGATGGAGGAGTCTGTCCGCCTTCAGTCTGAGGTGATAGCGCCGGCATTGCAACGCACTGAGGTCAACAATGGCAGGATGGCGGCCGCCATGGAGACCTTGGTCCAAGACATCAGTCCTGCACTGCTGCGCGGGCTGAACTCCGTCACTGATGCCCTAGTTGGCCTCCAACAGTGTCAACACGAGAGGGGTGCCGGGCAGCTCAATCTCACTCCAGCTTCCCCTTCTCCTCAAGGACTCAGCCAGGGGTCCTCGGGCACCCATAAGGAGGAGGATCAGCAGATGCACACCCCATCCGACTCCCCTCTTCCTGTGACCCCAGCAGCTCCAACTCAACAGCTCGAGAAGCTGCCACTGCCACACAGCAGGACCCTGGAAGCAGGCTGGGGCCCTCCAGGTCTCAGCCCTGCAGAGGACACCCACCCAAATCATCACAGACAGGGTGTCACAGTCAGCAGGCTGCCTGCACCTCTGCTGTGGATGTCCGGGGAGCAACAAGACATAGCATCAGGGTTAAGACAGTTAAGGAGAATTAGTTGCACAGCCTGGGTATGGGTGTTAATCACTTGTACATAATGTTCACTATTGTCAATAAACTCCCAAGAATGGCTCCTTGTTCTGATGAGCAGTGTTCGTGTCACTCAGATGTGAAACATTGGTTCCTGCACAAGTTAAAAGGCAGGTGTCTGAGTCCAGGGCCTCTTCCCTGTGCAGAGTGTAACCTTCAGACCAAAATGATGATTCAGCCTCACACTCAGTGGACACATTCCTGATGCCTGCACCTCGGTGGTGCTGGTCATTGTTGCCAGAATGTAGTGGGCAGGCGCCACAGAGTTCCCTCATTCTCTCTGTGTGCTCTCAGCACCTTTAAGGTGGGGCTGGCCTCCATCACACCAGCATCTGTGACCAGTGATGCTGTGCACCAGCTCCTGAAGGGCTCAGGTGCTGAAGGCGGACACAGCATCAGATGTGTCTAAAGTTTCATGGCTGCGTCTCTGAGATGGCCCTGATCGTGGAGCGCAAGTGAGCTGCCCTCAGCCAGACAGGAGTCAGACATTCTCAGAGGCTGTGTGAAGATCTATGGAGTATCCTCACTGCATGTTATCATCAGCCTCTTGGAATCGAGAGACTATTAGGGCCTCCACTGCGTCTACATGACAGGATCATTCTCATAGAGAATGAGATAAGCAAGACTGGAGTCAAACGTTCACAACAGCGATGTGAGGATCTACGGGGACACCTCACTGCATCTCGTCATCATCCTCCACAAATCTGGCAGCTATGAGGGCCTCCCGAGTGGGCCTGTCTCGTCTAACCAGCGCAAGCGCCTCATCCCCATCGTTATCACCACCAAGGACCCCCTCACCCTCATCCCCGTCAATGTCCTCATCGGAGGAGATGTGCAGCTCCTCCATCTCCTCCTCAGCCAGCTCCTCTCCCCATTGCAGTGCCAGGTTGTAAAGGGTGCAGCAGATGATGATGATGTGTGACACCCTCTGTGGACTGTATTGCAGGGCATTGCCAGACCGGTCCAGACACCGGAACCTCATCTTCAGCATCCCGATGGTTTGCTCCACCAAGTTGCGAGCTGCAGCATGAGCCTCATTATACCGTCGCTCTGCTGCAGTCTGAGGCTGCCGCACGGGTATCATCAGCCACGGCCTCTGTGGGTAGCCCTTGTCCCTGAGGAACCATCCCCGCAGCCTCTGTGGACCCTGGAAGACCCCAGGGATCTGAGACTGACTGAGGATGTAGGAGTTGTGCACACTCCCTGGAAACCGTGCACATACACCTGCAGGATGTGTTTCTGCTGGTCGCACACCAGTTGCACATTCAGTGATTGGAACATCTTGTGGTTGATGTAGTTCACCGAGTGCTGTGATGGAGATCTAAGCACCACATGAGGTGCAATCGATCGCACCTAAACCTGAGGGAAACCTGAGGGAAACCCGAGATCTGGGCGAATCCAATCGCTCTTGTATCCTGGCTGTCCTGGTCCTGGGCGAAATGCACAAAGTTGTGTGCCCTGCAACAATGGCATCCATGACCTCATGGATGCATTTGTGGGTGGAGGCTTGTGAGGTCCCACAGAGGTCACATGTGGAGCCCTGAAAGGAACCACTGGTGTAGAAATTGAGCACCGCTGTCACTTTCACAGCCACTGGTAGTGGATGCCCTCCATGTCCCCTTGGCGCCAAATCCTGCAGTAAGTGGCAGATGTGACCGACCAGTTCCCTAGACATGTACAGTCTTCGGCAACACTGGTTCTTGGTCATCTGTAGGAATGAAAGCGGCATCTATAGACCCTGGGTGTCACTAGGCGCCGGCCTGTGATGGCTCGCTGTGGCTCTAAGTGGTGTGCGCGGGAGCACCTCCGCCCCTCGTTCCTGAGGCTGCTGCTCCTGCCCCTCCGCAGCCAGGAGCCTCAGTCACTCTCTCCTCTGTCGTCTTCACTCTCTGTAGACCATCAGGCACACAGCTAGTTCACCAGGATCCATGATCCTAATGTACTCCTCCTGCAGGATGAAAGAGAGAGACACGTGGGTTAGCTTGGGTGTACTGAGAACCTGTCCTGGTTAAGTGTGAAGGCCCCTTAATGCTTCACGAAGAGTGCTGGTCACAACTCGGATGGCCAGAGGTCAGTGCGTTGCACGGCTGCCCGAAACCCCACCCACCTCTGCCCCAGTCCACCTGACCGATTGGCGGCAGCTTTGCCCACTGGACTGCAGGCTGTGCTTTCAGCTCAGACACAGGCATTCTCCTAACCCGCACTGCAAGGCTGCACTGTTAGCTTGAACCATGGGGGAGACTGGTCCAAACCGGGATGATGACATTGCCAAGGGGCTGTGGGCGCCTCCAGCAGTGACTGCTCCATGGCCTAGATTTAGGAAGGAGATTGTACAACGTGTGCAGTCGTACAACTGTTCTGATGTCCACTAAAATGCTCATGAATTTGCAGTTTGTGCCTGGGGCGGGGGTGGGGTGGGGTGAAAAGCTCTGGAGCATTTGGTGGCACTTTCATGTCTCTGCATTGCTTGAGTGGGCAGATAAGCTGGGAGCCCGACCCCAATCTTATCAATGTGGCTGCGCCTGAACTGTCTCAGTTGCAGAGGAATGGTCACTTTATACAAGGTTTCGCTAATGTGTGGCCACTTCCCTCGCCCACCCTACCCCCCACCTCGAATGCTTGTGTGCTGTATTCAACAGCAGGGCTGCCCTTAACCCCAATCCCCCGACGCCCCTGAAGCCTGAAGTCCAACAGGTGACCCGGGCGAGCGCTGCACAACGTTACTGGGTACCCACCTCCGAGTTCCCCTCAAAGCCCAGGCCGCCAATTGCACGCCTTTTATGTGCTGTTGTGAAACACTCTGGCGTGCTCTCCCACTGACGTGGATGGAAGATCCTGCGGGAGGGGTGGTGGGGACGATTCCGGCGGGGTTGGCCTGATAATGATAGGCTGATGTATCACAATGAGGCTCCTGACGCCCGATGGCGGGGAACGCGACGATGGCGAACTGGTTTCGCACCGCATTGTCTGCTCATGCCACAAATCACGCCCCATGCCAGTGGGCATGGAAAATTTCACCCCTTAACTCTGAGTCTCTCTACAGACGCCACCTCACCTTTCTGTTTTTATTTCTGTCAGCCCCTGTTTGCTTTGTAATTTAATTAATTCCTGAAGCGATCAGTTTGCAGCTTATTGTCTGAACGCAGGAATTGTGGTTTAGGAATCATACACCATACAGCCTGGAAATATCTTCCTTAAATAACTTGCCCTCTGTCTCCCTGCACCAGTCTTGATCTGAATTGTTGGTGCACAGAGTTCAAATGTATGAAATCCATTCGGTAACAGTACTCCAGAGTGCTAGCCAAAGACTCCATCTGCATCGTTCTATTCTTATCTTAGAATCTCTTCAATTGAGCCTCTCTCACTGTTGATACATCTCGTGTATTTTTGGATGTTTGTGCACCTCAGTGTTGAGACCGAGAGTAAAAGCCGCCAAGGTTGGCAGTCAGGAATAAAATGATTCCAACGGTTTCAGACTCTGCCTTTTATCAATACCCAATGTCCTGTTTGATCCCTGCCACTTCCCCAGCAAGTGCAACCTTTGCTTGTGTTAGCCGTGGCGCAGTGAGTAGCACCCTCTTCCCCAGGGTCAGGATGTGTTATATCGGCCGGGATTTTCCAGCCCCGATGTGACGGGTCCCGTCCCGTCAGGTGCAGCGAGCCAGCCAAAAACTCCGGAAATCTGGCAGATCCTGCTGGCAGGTGGGGCGGGAAAATTCCGCCCGTTGTTGCTGAAAAGAGAGATGTGTTGCTGAAGCTTTTGGTCTTGCACTCAATCAGGACAAACACAAGAATACCAAATTTCAAGCAATCACAACAATTTATACTGCAGGGGGAAAAAAAGGACTGATTGGTTGGCAAGTTGCCTCTGATTGGCCAAGGTGTTGCCGTGGAGAAAGCAACAGGAACTTTAGGCTCCCCAAGCTCCCGTCAAAAAAGATGCAAGACTTGAACATATTCCTTTTGTTTGCAGCTGCTCTTTGAAATTTGGTATTCTTGCATTTGTCCTGATGAGTGCAAGATGAAAAGCAACATGCCTCTTCTTTCAGCAATATTTAACTCCCATACTACCGAGCGCCTGTTTGTTATATTGTTGTCTTGCTCGTGAAGAGCTAGGAACTAATTGTTTTGTGAATATGTATCCCCGGGTACCGCAATCATGTTGCACGGCGGTCATGTGCTGAGTAATAATGTATCAGCCTATCAGTCCAGCAGCTAAGTGCAGAGATGCAAGAAATACACTCGATGGAGCTCCAGGGTTTGAGTCTAAAGATTATTTCTAACATGGGGACCAGAAGACATAACAGGAGGTCACGGGTCCACGAAACTTGAGCACCCAATCGAGGCTGACGCTCCAGTTCCACGCTCCGGGAGTGCTGCACTGTCGGAGGTGCCACCTTCTTTCTCATTGTAAAAGATCCGACGACACTATTTTGAAGAAGAGCCGGCGAGCTCTCTCTGGAGTCCTCGATCAATGTTTCTCCCTAAACCAACATCTTCATGATTCAAAAACGCAACACATCAACATCACTTAACAAAAGAAAAATAGCACATGTTATGAAAAAGTTACACGCTCCAAACAGCTGGAAAATAACATCTGTCTCTGAGTATGTCCGAAAGTCTGAAACAGTTTCACGTCAATCGCCCAGTCATACATGGAAATAAGCCACAGGAAGATTAAACAAAATACTGGTACAATGTATATCTCAGGGGAGATGATGGCATAGTGCTAATGTCCCTGGTAACCCAGAGGCTGAGGCTAATGAAGTAGGGACATGGGCTCAAATCCCACCACAGCAGCTGGTGGAATTTAAGTTTGGTTTAATAAAACCTGGAATTGAAAGCTAGTCTCAGAACTAATCATCGATTGTTGCAAAAACCCATCTGGTTCACTAATGTCCTTCAGAGAAGGGAAATCTGCCATCCTTACCTGGTCTGGCCTACATGTGACTCCAGATCCACAGCAATGTGGTTGATTCTTAACTACCCCTCTGAAATGGCCGAGCAAACCACTCAGTTCAAGGGCAATTAGGGATGGGCAACAAATGCTGGGCCTTGCCTACATCCCATGGAAGAATTAAAAAAAAACACTTAGCAGGTCAGAGAGCACTTTTGGAGAGAGAGAGACGCAGTGTTAATGATTCAGAATTGGACCTGTTGCAATCTCAAACACAAACCATGAAGTTGTCTCTGTTTTTCTCTCTCTGCAATGCCGCCAGACCAGCTGAGCGTTTCCAGTATTGTCTGTTTCCGATTGGAATAAACCAGTTGAACTTATCGCCACAAGGGAAGCATCTGTTTTCCTTCTCTCATTAACAAGGAAACTGAAACGATTGAGAAATTTGTGACTGAAGTTATGATGCCTTTCGTGCCCACATGCCAGTTTGATTTTCAACCATGTGTACTCATCTGTGCCTCTTACTTTGCATATTAAGTTGGATTTATATTCACAGTTCATCGACAAATAACAATTTGGGAAACAGAGCAGTGAAGTTGAGACATAGAAGTTTCTCTGCTGTATGGGCTGGGTGGGAGATCCAAAATGGAGATGTTACAGCACCACAACTGGTAAGGAGATGTAATTACAGTGTGACAGTTTACATGGGAATCTTCCATTATAAATGTGAACAAAATAATTTATAATGTGACAGTTGAGAAGAAGATATTTTTGTAGGCAGGAAATTCACACAGAGCAGGACTTCTCACATTATATGGACAGAATAGGATGGAACAGGGAGAGTGGAATCTTTTGAAAGCATTTATTTTAGGAATCGAGTATGAATATTATAATAAAATCACTGTCGACACTGTAATGTTAGGGCTTGTTACAGCATTATAGTGTGTGAACCTGGCTGATGGAGAATGAAGTCCCTGGAGTTGTTGGCTGCCTAAGGATTGGAATCAGTATGAGGTTTAATGTCAAAGAATATAAAACAAAATTAAAAAAAAGAGATGAATCTGACTGGAGGGCATTAATGTACAGATAGAGATGAATTAATTTCACTGTAAGGGTGTAGATTGCGTCTAAGTAGTCTTCCTATCTCTGTAGCCTCCTCCACCCTACAGCTCCCTCCACTCTGGCCTCTTGCGCATTCCCAGTTTTAGTCACTCCACCAGCTGTGATTTCAGTTACCAAAGCACTAAACTCTGGAATTCCCTCCATAAACCTCTCTACCTCTCACCCCCTTCCGACACTCCTTAAAACTTACCTCCATGACCAACCTATCAATCGCCTGACCTAATAGCTCCTTATGTGGTTCAGTGACAAAGTTTGTCTGCTCTTGGGATGTTTTACGTTGTTAACCATAGGGAAGTTACAGCACAGTAAGAGGCAATTCAGCCTTTTATTATGTCATTCTTTATTTATTATATTATTTAATGATTAATTATTTTATTTATTAACTTTATCCATTAACGTGTTAACTCATCTGGCTATTCACAGTCCCCAAAGTGCCTTCACCCATTTGAACAGCTGCCCTGTTCTTCAGGAACCTGTTGAGGTTCTCCCTCTGATGGCTGCCCATGTGTCTGACCAAATGAAACCTTCACCTCCCTCTGCAGCATCAGCTTGGGAAACGAAAGCCGGTATTATTTGGTGAACCCGGTTAGGGAAGCGGCCAAACTGTGGCAAATCTTCTGAAATGAGCCGAAATATTGTCCCATGAACTGAGTTGCATTTATTTAGGTTTTTATGCGTTTAAGGGGAAAAGGGACAAGCATTTGAGAGACAAGGAATAGAGGGTTACAATGGTAGATTTAGATGAGGGAAAGATGGAAAGAGGCTGATGGATCATCAACACTAGTTGGGCTGAATGGCCTGTTTCTATGCCACGTGCCCTAAGTATAGAGTCATCCTATGTATAATGTTCATTCACAGAGTCTGAGTTACTGTGGCAACCTGTACTTTTCGCTCATGTAGTCTGGAGCTATGGATAGTGATGGTAAGAAACATATAAACATAGAAACTAGGAGCAGGAGTAGGCCATTCGGCCCTTCGAGCCTGCTCCGCCATTCATTATGATCATGGCTGATCATCCAACTCAATAGCCTGCTCCCGCTTTCTCCCCATACCCTTTGATCCCTTTCGCCCCAAGAGCTATATCTAACTCCTTGAAAACACACAATGTTTTGGCCTCAACTACTTTCTGTGGTAATGAATTCCACAGGCTCACCACTCTCTGGGTGAAGAAATTTCTCCTCATCTCAGTCCTAAATGGTCTACCCCGTATGCTCACACTGTGACCCCTGGTTCTGGACTCCCCCACCATCGGGAACATCCTTCCTGCATCTACCCTGTCTAGTCCTGTTAGAATTTTATAGGTTTCTATGAGGATCCCCCCTCATTCTTCTGAACTCCAGCGAATATAATCCTAACCGACTGAATCCCTCCTCATATGTCAGTCCCACCATCCCAGGAATCAGTCTGGTAAACCTTCGCTGCACTCCCTCCATAGTAAGAACTTCCTTCCTCAGATAAGGAGACCAAAACTGCACACAATATTCCAGGTGTGGTCTCACCAAGGCCCTGTATAATTGCAGCAAGACATCCCTGTTCCTGTACTCGAATCCTCTGGCTATGAAGGCCAACATACCATTTGCCTTCTTTACCGCCTGCTGCACCTGCATGCTTACCTTCAGTGATTGGTGTACGAGGACACCCAGGTCTCGTTGCACATTCCCCTCTCTCAATTTATAGCCATTCAGATAATAATCTGCCTTCCTGTTTTTGCTACCAAAGTGGATAACCTCACATTTATCCACATTATACTGCATCTGCCATGCATTTGCCCACTCACTCAGCTTGTCCAAATCACACTGAAGCATCTCTGCATCCTCCTCACAGCTCACCCTCCCACCCAGCTTTGTGTCATCTGAAAATTTGGAGATATTACATTTAGCTCCCTCATCTAAATCATTAATATATATTGTGAATAGCTGGGGTCCCAGTACTGATCCCTGTGGTACCCCACTAGTTACTCTCTGCCATTCAGAAAAAGACCTGTTTATTCCTACTCTTTGTTTCCTGTCTGCCAACCAGTTTTCTATCCATCTCAATACACTACCCCCAATCCCATGTGCTTTAATTTTACACGCTAATCTCTTATGTGGGGCTTTGTCGAAAGTCCAAATAAACCACATCCACTGGCTCCCCCCTCATCAACACTACTGATAACATTCTCGAAAAATTCCAGTAGATTCGTAAATCCATGCTGACTCTGTCCGATTCTGCCACTGTCTTCTACATGCTCAGCTATTAAATCTTTTATAATGGACTCTAGAATTTTCCCCACTACCGACGTCAGGCTGACTGGTCTATAATTCCCTGTTTTCTCTCTACCTCCCTTTTTAAATAGTGGGGTTACATTAGCTACCCCCCAATCTGTAGGAACTGTTCCAGAGTCTATAGAATCTTGGAAGATGACCACCAATGCATCCACTATTTCTAGGGCCACTTCCTTATGTACTCTGTGATGTAGATTATCAGGCCATGGGGATTTATCGGCCTTCAATCCCATCAATTGCTCCAACACCATTTCCCTACTAATACTGATTTCTTTCAGTTCCTCCCTCTCACTAAACCCTGTATTCCCCAACATTTCTGGTATGTTATTTGTGTCCTCCTTTGTGAAGACAGAGCCAAAGTATGTATTTAGTTGGTCGGCCATTTATTTGTTCCCCATTATAAATTCCCCTGTTTCAGACTGTAAGGGACCTACATTTGTCTTCACCAATCTTTTTCTGTTCACATATCTATAGAAACTTTTACAGTCAGTTTTTATGTTCCCCGCAAGCTTACTCTCGTACTCTGTTTTCCCCTTACTAATCAATCCCTTGGTTTTCCTTTGCTGAATTCTAAAGTGCTCCCAATCCTCAGGTCTGTTGCTTTTTCTGGCCAATTTGTATGCCTCTTCCTTGCATCTAATACTATCTCTAATTTCCCTTGTAAGCCATGGTTTGGCCACATTTCCTGTTTTACTTTTGTGCCAGGCAGGAATAAACAATTGTTGCAATTCACCCATGCGCTCTTTGAACGTTTGCCATTGCCTATCCACCATCATCCCTTTAAGTAACGTTTCCCAATCCATCATAGCCAACTCGTACCTCATACCATCGTAGTTTCCTTTATTAAGATTCATGACCCTAGTCTCAGAATCAACTACGTCACTCTCCATCTTGATGAAGAATTCTATCATATTATGGTCGCTCATCCCCAAGGGGCCTCACACAACTAGATTGCCAATTATTCCTTTCTCATTACACAATACCCAGTCTAGAATAGCCTGTTCTCTAGTTGGTTCCTCAACGTATTGGTCCAGAAAACCATCCTGTATACATTCCAGGATTTCCTCCTCTACGGTATTGTTACTAATTTGATTTTCCCAATCTATATGCAGATTAAAGTCACCCATAATTACAGATGTTCCTTTATTGCATGCGTCTCTAATTTCCTGTTTAATGCCATTCCCAACATCACCACTACAGTTTGGGGGTCTATATACAACCCCCACTAACATTTTTTGCCCCTTAGTGTTTCTCAGCTCTACCCATACAGATTCCACATCGTCGGAGCTAATATCTTTCCTCACTATTGCGCTAATTTCCTCTTTAACCAGCAATGCAACTCCACCACCTTTTCCTTTTTGTCTGTCCTTCCTAAATACTGAATACCCCTGGATGTTCAGTTCCCATCCCTGGTCACCCTGCAGCCATGTCTCCGTAATCCCGACTATATCAGACCTGTTTACATCTATTTGAGCGGTTAATTCATCCACTTTATTGCGAATGCTCCTCGCGTTAAGGAACAAAGCCTTAAGGCTTGCCTTTTTAACATTACTTGTCCTCTTCCCACTATTTTTCACTGAGGCCCTGTTTGATTCTTGCCCTTGATTTCTCTGCCTATCACTTTTCTTATCCCCCTTTCTGTCTTTTGTTCTTGTCCTTGATTCCCCCTCCTCTGACTCCTTGCATAGGTTCCCATCCCCCTGCTATTTTAGTTTAAACCCTCCCCAACTACTCTAGCAAATATTCCCCCGAGGACATCAGTCCCGGTCCTGCCCAGGTGTAACATCCAGTTTGTACTGGTCCCACCTCCCCCAGATCCGGTCCCAATGTCCCAGGAATCTGAAACCCTCCCCTTCACACCATCTCTTCAGCCACGTATTCATCTGATATATCCTGCTATTTCTACTCTGACTAGCACGTGGCACTGGTAATAATCCTGAGATCACCACCTTTGCGGTCCTACTTTTCAACTTACTTCCTAACTCCCAATATTCTGCTTTTAGGACCTCATCCCTTTTTTTACCTATGTTGTTTGTACCAATGTGCACCACCACCACTGGCTGTTCATCCTTTGAGACATCTGTCTCAAGACATCTGAGACATCCTTGACCCTAGCGCCAGGGAGGCAACATACCATCCTGGAATCTCGTTTGCGGCCACAGAAACGCTGATCTATTCCCCTTACAATTGAATTCCCGATAACTATTTCATTCCCGCACCTTTTACTCCTCCCCTGTGCAGCAGAGCCAACTCTGGCTTGCCGTGACCCTCTGAGGGTAAAGCAGTTACTGAAAATGGATGGATGGAATCTGGGAGCCGCTCTCAGTGTCGATGGGAGCTGCCAGTGGCTCAAGGGCCTTGCAATGAAGAACACTGGGAAAAGTTGTCCCCCTGTTAGGGGGGTTGTGCGGGTCCGGGCGGGGGCGGGCATGAACCCGATCGGCGCCACCGATCAAGGCCGCGCCGCCATTTTACTCGAGCGGGCCAATTAAGGCCTGCCCAGCGTGACGCTCGCCCGGAGGGGTGGTGGGGAGATTCCTTGAGTTGGGGTCTACGCTCGCGAAAGAGTGCAGATCAGTTTAAGGTTTTAAAATTTAAATAAAGGGAAAAAAAAAACTTTGAAAATACGGCCCCTCATGTGATGGTGTCACATAGAACCATAGAACCATAGAACCATAGAACACTACAGCACAGAAAACAGGCCATTCGGCCCTTCTAGTCTGTGCCGAAATATTATTCCGCTAATCCCATTGACCTGCACGCAATCCATAACCCTCCAGACCTCTCCCATCCATGTATCTATCCAATTTATTCTTAAAACTTAAGAGTGATCCCGCATTTACCACGTCAGATGGTAGCTCGTTCCACACTCTCACCACTCTCTGAGTGAAGAAGTTCCCCTAATGTTCCCCCTAAACCTTTCCCCTTTCACCCTAAAGCCATGTCCTCTCGTGTTTATCTCTCCTAATCTAAGTGGAAAGAGCCTACCATCATTTACTCTGTCTATACCCCTCAAAATTTTGTAAACTTCTATCAAATCTCCCCTCATCCTTCTACGCTCCAAGGAATAAAGTCCTAACCTGTTTAATCTTTCCCTGTAACTCACAACCTTAAGACCCGGCAACATCCTTATGAATCTTCTCTGCACTCTCTCAATCTTACTGATATCCTTCCTGTAGTTAGGCGACCAGAACTGCACACAATACTCCAAAGTTGGCCTCACCAATGTCTTATACAACCTCACCATAACATCCCAACTCCTATACTCAATACTTTGATTTATGAAGGCCAAAAGCTTTCTTTACAACCTTGTCTACCTGTGATGCCACTTTCAGGGAATTATGTATCTGAACTCCCAGATCCCTTTGTTCCTCCGCACTCCTTAGTGCCCTACCATTTACTGTGTTTGTCCTACTTTGGTTTGTCCTTCCAAAATGTAACACCTCACACTTTTCTGCATTAAAATCCATCTGCCATTTTCTGGCCCATTTTTCCAGTTGGTCCAGATCTCTCTGCAAGCTTTGAAAGCCTTCCTCGCTGTCCACAACGCCTCCAATCTTAGTGTCATCAGCAAACTTGCTGATCCAATTTACCACACTATCATCCAAATCATTATAGACAACAAACAACAATGGTCCCAGTTCAGGTCCCTGAGGCACACCACTAGTCACAGACCTCCAGTCTGAGAAGCAATCATCCACTACCACTCTCTGTCTTCTCCCACACAGCCAATTTCGAGTCCAGTTTACAACCTCTCCATGGATACCAAGTGTCTGAACCTTCTGAACTAACCTCCCATGTGGGACCTTGTCAAAGGCCTTACTAAAGTCCATGTAGACAACATCCACAGCCTTTCCATCATCTACTTTCTTGGTAACCTTCTCGAAAAACTCTAAAAGGTTTGTTAAACACGACCTACCATGCACAAAGCCATGCTGACTATCCTTAATCAGCCCTTGGCTGTCCAAATAATTGTATATCCGATTTCTCAGAACACCTTCCAATAATTTACCTACTACTGATGTCAGGCTCACTGGCCTGTAATTACCTGGTTTATTTTTGGAGCCTTTTTTAAACAATGGAACAACATGAGCTATCTTCCAATCCTCCAGCACCTCACCCGTGGCTAAGGACATTTTAAATATTTCTGCCAGGGCCCCTGCAATTTCTACACTAGTCTCCCTCAAGGTCTGAGGGAATATCATGTCAGACCCGGGGGATTTATCTACCTTTATTCGCTGTAAGGCAGCAAGCACCTCCTCCTCTTTAATCTCTATATGTTCCATGAAACTACTGCTTGTTTCCCTTCCTTTCTTATACACTATGCCAGTTTCTTGAGTAAATACTGATGCAAAAAAACTGTTTAAGATCTCCCCCATCTCGTGAGGCTCCACACATAGACGACCACTCTGATCTTCAAGGGGACCAATTGTGTCCCTTTCTATCCTTTTACTCTTAATATACTTGTAGAAACCCTTCAGGTTTACCTTCACATTATCTGCCAAAGCAACCTCATGTCTTCTTTTTGCCTTCCTGATTTCCTTCTTTAGTATTTTCTTACATTTTCTATACTCTACAAGTACCTCATTTGCTCCTTGTTGCCTATACCTGCTATACACCTCTCTCTTCTTCTTAACCAGATCGCCAATATCCCTTGAAAACCAAGGTTCCCTATGCCTGTTAACTTTGCCTTTAATCCTTACAGGAACATGCAAACCCTGCACTCTCAAAATTTCGCCTTTGAATGCCTTCCACTTACTGAACACATCCTTGCCAGAAAACAACTTATCCCAATCCACTCTTCCTAGATCCTCTCTCATTTCCACAAAATTGGCCTTTCTCCAATTTAGAATATCAACTCGAGGACCAGACCTATCCTTATCCATAATTAACTTAAAACTAATGACAATGTGGTCACTGGACCCAAAATGTTCGCCTACACATACTTCTGTCACCTGAGCCGGGACGTGTCGATGAATTTTTAAAATAATTTTTACTGAATTTTAAAACACTTCATGAAGCCTCATCCCACCCGTGGATGAGGTTTCATGAGAGATGTGAAGGCCGCCTGGGCTCTTCACCTGCCCCCCACCAACCTTAATGTTGGACGGGCAGCTCATTTAATTGTTTTAATTAGTTTTTAACAGGCCTCAATAGGCCTTTGACAATTCGGCGGGTGCGCAGCCCAATGTCACCCCCCGTCATTTTACGCGTCGGCGAGCGGGCCCCACCCCCGCTCGCCGACCGGAGAATACAGCCCCCACTGTGTTAGTGAGCGGGCAAAACTTGGCAGATGGGATGTAGTGTGGGAAAATGTGAGGTTGTCCACTTTGGCAGGAAGAATAGAAAAGCAGATTATCATTTAAATTTTTTTTATTCATTCACGGGATGTGGGCTTTGCTGGTTGGGCCAGCATTTATTGCCCATCCCTAACTGCCCCTTGAGAAGGTGGTGGTGAGCTGCCTTCTTGAACCGCTAGGTACACCCACAGTGCTGCTAGGGAGGGAGTTCCAGGACTTTGACCCAGTGACAGTGAAGGAACGGCGATATATTTCCAAGTCAGGTTGGTGAGTGACTTGGAGGGGAATTTCCAGCTGGTGGTGTTCCCATCTATCTGCTGCCCTTGTCCTTCTAGATGGTAGTGGTTGTGGGTTTGGAAGGTACTGTCGGAGGAGCCTTGGTGAGTTCCTGCAGTGCATCTTGTAGATGGTACACACTGCTGCTACTGTGTGTCAGTGGTGGAGGGAGTGAATGTTTGTGGATGTGGTGCCAATCAAGCGAGCTGCTCTGTCCTGGATGGTGTCGAGCTTCTTGAGGGTTGTAGGAGCTGCACTCATCCAGGCAAGTGGGGAGTATTCCATCACACTCCTGACCTGTGCTTTGTAGATGATGGACAGGATTTGGGGAGTGAGGAGGTGAGTTACTCGTTGCACGATTCCTGGCCTCTGACCTGCTCTTGTAGCCACAGTATTTATATGGCTGGTCCAGTTCAGTTTCTGGTCAATGGTAACCCCCAGGATGTTGATAGTGGGGGATTCAATGATGGTAAAGCCATTGAACATCAAGGGGCGATGATTAGATTCTCTCTTGTTGGAGATCGTCATTGCCTGGCACTTGTGTGGTGTGAATGTTACTTACCACCTGTCAGCCCAAGTCTGGATATTGTCCAGGTCTTGCTGCATTTAGACATGGACTGCTTCAGTATCTGAGGAGTCGCGAATGGTGCTGAACATTGTGCAATCATCAGCGAACATCCCCACTTCTGACCTTATGATGGAAGGAAGGTCATTGATGAAGCAGCTGAAGATGGTTGGGCCGAGGACACTACCCTGAGGAACTCCTGCAGTGATGGAGCTGAGATGACTGACCTCCAACAACCACAACCACCTTCCTTTGTGCTAGGTATGACTCCAAACATTGGAGAGTTTTCCCTTTGAATGCCATTGACTCCAGTTTTGCTAGGGCTCCTTGATGTCACACTTGGTCAAATGCTGCCTTGATGTCAAGGGCAGTCACTCTCACCTCACCTCGGGAGTTCAGCTCTTTTGTCCGTGTTTGGACCAAGGCTGTAATGAGGTCAGGAGCTGAGTGGCCCTGTTGGAACCCAACCTGAGCACCAGTGAGCACGTTATTGCTAAGCAAGTGCTGCTTGATAGCACTGTTGATGACCCCTTCCATCACTTTACTGATGATTGAGAGTAGACTGATGGTGTGGTAATTGACCGGGTTGGATTTGTCCTGCTTTTTGTGTACAGGACATACCTGGGCAATTTTCCACATAGCCGGGTAGATGCCAGTGTTGTAGTTGTACTGGAACATCTTGGCTAGGGACGCGGCAAGTTCTGGAGCACAAGTCTTCAGTACTATTGCCGGAATATTGTCAGGGCCCATAGGCTTTGCAGTATCCAGTGCCTTCAGCCGTTTCTTGATATCACATGGAGTGAATCGAATTGGCTGAACTCTGCGGTACAGAAGGATCTGGGTGTCTTTGTACATGAATAAAAAAAAATGTTGGCCTTTATTGTGAGGGGTTGGAGTATAAAAGTAGGAAAGTCTTGTTACAGCTGTACAGGGTATTGGTGAGACCACACCTGGAGTACTGTGCACAGTTTTGGTCTCCTTACTTAAGGAGGGATATACTTGGTTTGGAAGCAGTTGAGAGAAGGTCACCAGACTGACCTGAGGTGAGAAGTTTGTTTTATGAGGAAAGGTTGAGCAGGTTGGCCTGAAGTCATTGGAATTAGGAAGAATGAGAGGTGATATAAGGTCTGAGGAGGCTGAGAGAATGTTTCCTCTCATGGGGGAATCTAGAACTAAATAGTTTAAACCCATTTAAGATGGAGATGAGGAGGAATTTCTTCTCTTAGAGGGTTGTTAGTCTTTGGAATTCTCCACCCCAGACAGCAGTGGAGGCTGGGTCAGTGAATAGATTCAAGGCTGAGTTAGATGGATTCTTAACTGACAAGGGAGTCGAGGGTTACGGGGGACAGGCAGGAAAGTGGAGTTAAGGCCACAATCAGAGCAGCCATTATTGACTGGCAGAGCAGGCTCGAGGGGCTGAACAGCCTCCTCCTGCTCTTTTATCTTATGTTCTTATATTCTTTAATCCACTAGAGAGGCTGGAATTGTTCTCCTTACAGCAGAGAAGGTTAAGGGGAAATTTAATAGAGGCGCTCAAAATAATGATGGGCTTTGATTTACTAAATATGGGGATAATATTAGTTTGGGGGTCAATACCCAAAGGACACAGATTTAAGGACATTTGCACAAAAGGTGAGATGAAGAGGATTTTTTTACACAGTGAGTTGTTGTGATTTGGAATGCGCTGCCTGAAAGGCTGGTGGAAGCAGATTCAAGAGTAACTTTCAAAAGGGAATTGGATCAATAATTGGCGGCAAGAACGTTCCAGGGCTATGGAGAAAGAGAGGGGAGTCGGACCAATGGGATAGCTATCTCAAAGAGCCAGCACAGGCCTGATGGGCTGAATGGTCTCGTACCATGCTGTAAGATTCTACCAACGTTAGAGAGAGCCCGAGGAGCTGAGGGACGCTCTCTAACCGTAACCAGGCCTGGGGGTGTGTGAAGGTGAGAATGGAAGCCTGACACTGTCGGAAAGTGTCTCAGTCCCTTGCACCAGCAGTTCAGTTTTATCATGAAAAGTAACCCAAAGATTGATAGGGCCCCCCCTACCTCCGCTGTCTTCCAGAGAAGGAAAGAGGAAGTGAATCAGAAAAAGAACAAAAATAAATCGGATCAAAGAGAGTGAGAGATCTGAGATGAGTGTGTGAACTAAATCATCAGATACACACCAGGTCCTCGGAGAGGCTTAATAAAGAAGACACACATAACAAGAAGGATCCAACCAGGAGGACAAAGAGAATTAATTTAGCGCTGCTGGCTGGTTTACAGTGGGCTTAGCATTTGCAACTTACAGCTGCAGAGAGGGATCAATAGAAACCAATCAAAGGAGACTGGAGCACAAAAAGGTGAAGGAGTCAGACTGAGGCTCTTTCCTCTAGAAAGAGAAGGCTGTGGGTGTGGGGGGCGCGGAGGGTGCGAGGGGCAGTGTGGGAGGAGGTGCCCTGATAAAGACCTTTCACATTATCAAGGAGTTCAGTAGGGTAGCTGTAGAGAAGATGTTTCTTCTTGTAGAAGACACCAAAACTAGGGGCCATAAATATCACTAATAAACCCGATAGGGAGTCGAGGAGAAATGTCTTCATTGTAAGGGTTAAGTTGTGGGGGCGCCGGGGGTCCCAGTTGCTGGCTGAAGGACTGGCAAGTCCCCGGCGTTGTTCTTTTCGAGAAGGCCCGTTGTATCTTGTATCACTCAGGCACTTGACAGGCCAGTGGTGGGCCTTCCCGCCGGGATCAAAGACCCTGGGGGTTGGGGGGGGGGGGGGGCGGAGGCCCCGCCCACCAAGAGCTGCCAGCCAATCAGAGGCCTGCAGTTCTTCTGTACTCAGCAGCGCTACAGGGGAGGTGGTGGCTGCTGCCGGTATGACACCCGGCTGAGGCCTTGGAATGAGGAGGAACCCAGGCAGGGGTGAGTGAAGGTGGGAAGGGGGTCGTGGGGGAGGGGGTGAGGGGGTGTCAGCAGCAAGGGGCAGTTGGTTGACTCTGAGTGGCGCCTTCCCTACCCGATGCCAGGTCCCTCGATCAGACGCTGAGTGCCTTTAAATGAGGGACCAGCCCCCCCGATTGAACCCCCAAGCCAACATGGCAGGATTTGCTTGTTGTGCTTCCTGAATGGTCAACTCCCTGCCCACTGCTGGCAAATACCAGTGGCGGTAGGATGAGACCCTTAAATGTGCATTAATTGGCTTGTAATCCAGCGGCCCAGGGTAATGATCTGGGGACATGGGTTCAAATCCCACCACAGCAACTGGTGGAATTTAAATTCAATTAATAAGTCTGGAATATAAAGCTAATCTCAGTAATGGTGACCATGAAACTATCATCAATTGTTGTTAAAACCCATCTAGTTCACTAATGCCCTTTAGGGAACGAAATCTGCCGTCCTTACCCAGTCTGGCCTACATGTGACTCCAGACCCACAGCAATGTGGTTGATTCTTAGCTGCCCTCTGAAATGGCTGAGCAAACCACTCAGTCCAAGGGCAATTAGGGATGGGCAACAAATGCTGGCCTTGCTAATGATGCCCACATCCCATCAAAGACTAAGAAAAAACCCAGTAGGTCATGGATTCAAACTCTGGCCCAGAGCTTGGGCCCATAATCTAGGCCGACACACCAATGGAGTTTTGTTGGTATGCTGCATTGCCAGGGGTGCAGTGTTTTGGATGAACTGTAAAGCTGTTATTTCACAAAGAGCAGGGAGCCTGAATGGTGCCTTGGCCAACATCCATGACTTGGCCGCCCGTCTTTGTGTGATTTTGCGGAGACCGGATATCTGCCGGGTTTCCCACTCCAGGCACCTGAGCACAAAATCTAGGCTGGCACTCCGGCGCTGTGCTGAAGGAATGCTGCACTGCCGATGGTACTGTCTCTCAGGTGAGACATTAAACCTGGGCCTTTCTGTCCTCTCAGGTAGACGTAACAGACCCCAAGTTACTATTTTGAAAATAGAGCAGGGGGCATCCCTGATGTACTGACCAATATTTATCCCTCAATCAACATCATGAAAAAAAAAGAAAAAAAAGATGGTCAGCTCTATATCATATTGATATTTGTGGGATCTTGCTGTGTGCCGGTTGGCTATATTGCAGCCGTGACTACACTTCATTGGCTGTAGAGCACCTTGGGGTGTCCTGAGGTCATGAAGGGTTTTGTATGCGTTCAAATCATTCGTCTTTCACTTAACAACAATCATTTCACTTCAATGTCCTTCAAGAGGCTTGACTGTGTTAAGGGTATTATTGCTGGGACTGGCTACATTGCACTTGCAGAGAGTGGGTATGGGCTTGATGGGCCTAATGGCCTCCTCCTGTGCTGTAAGCACTCTATGATTCAATGATGCACACTGGGTAAGCTGAAATTGAACCTCTCATGACCAGTGGTTGGAAGGACCTGTAACCCCAGCATTCACTAGCACGTCAAGTTCCTGATGCTGACAACACCATTGAGAGGAAGCATTAAGGTGCTTCCATGTAGAGCGGGGTTGGTTAATTCAGTGACAGGGAGCAGACATTTCCTGAAGTGAATGATTCAGCAACATCTCTTCATTCAGAGAGTCACGGTGGAGCTTAAATCGAGAGCTAGTTCAAGGAAGGGAACATCTTCTCTCAGTGATTTTGATTGAGTGTTTATTTATAATTCACCTCTGAAGAGCATCTCCCACTGCACCACACTACCTTGTCCCAAATCAACCATCCTCACATTTTCCCTGAGAGGCATTGCCTAATTAGTCACAAATTACTGTCAGTTTTATGCTGTTGACTCACTCTCACTGAGAGATTGCTTGAGGTGTCCATTTGAGAGAAAGAGGGAATGTAGTCATGTAATCTGGCTCCCACTACATTCACACAACATATCCCTGAGCTACATAAGCAGTAATGCTTCTGACGATTGTCTGTCATCAGTTGTTACAGCAACAACTTATATTTATATAGCACCTTTAACATGATGAAACATCCCAAGGTGCTTCACAGGAGCATTATAAAACAAAGTCTGACACTGAGCCACATTAAGTCAGGTGACCAAAAGCTTGGTCACAGAGGTAGGTTTTAAGGAGTGTCTTAAAGAAGGAAAGTGAGGCAGAGAGGCGGGAAGGTGTAGGGAGGGAATTCCAGAGCTTGGGGCCCAGGCAGCTGAAGGCACGGCCGCTAATGGTGGAGCGATTATAATTGGGAATGCATGGGAGTGTCATGTCTAGTTCTAGCATACACTGATCCCCTGCAAATGGCGCTGTGTCAAGCTGTTGAAAGAAAGAACATACATTTATATAACGCCTTTCACAACCTCAGCATGTTCCATTGTACTTTACAGCCAATTAAATACTTTTGAAATGTAGTCTCTGTCGTAATGAGGAAATGCAGCAGCCAACAGACCAAATTCCACTGGATCCAAACCCTTCCCACTCACTCCAATTGACCGAATTCCACTGGATCCAAACCCATCCCACTCACTCCAATAGACCAAATTCCACTGGATCCAAACCCTTCCCACTCACTCCAATTGACCGAATTCCACTGGATCCAAACCCATCCCACTCACTCCAATAGACCAAATTCCACTGGATCCAAACCCTTCCCACTCACTCCAATAGACCAAATTCCACTGGATCCAAACCCTTCCCACTCACTCCAATTGACCGAATTCCACTGGATCCAAACCCTTCCCACTCACTCCAATAGACTGAATTCCAGTGGATTGAAACCCTTCCCACTCACTCCAATAGACCGAATTCCACTGGATCCAAACCCTTCCCACTCACTCTAATGGACCGAATTCCACTGGATCCAAACCCTTCCCACTCACTCCAATAGACCGAATTCCACTGGATCCAAACCCTTCCCACTCACTCTAATGGACCGAATTCCACTGGATCCAAACCCTTCCCACTCACTCCAATAGACCAAATTCCACTGGATCCAAATCCTTACCACTCACTCCAATAGACCGAATTCCACTGGATCCAAACCCTTCCCACTCACTCCAATAGACCGAATTCCACTGGATCCAAATCCTTACCACTCACTCCAATAGACCGAATTCCACTGGATCCAAACCCTTCCCACTCATTCCAATAGACCGAATTCCACTGGATCCAAACCCTTCCCACTCACTCCAATAGACCGAATTCCACTGGATCCAAATCCTTACTACTCACTCCAATAGACCGAATTCCACTGGATCCAAACTCTTCCCACTCACTCCAATAGACCGAATTCCACTGGATCCAAACCCTTCCCTCTCACTCTAATAGACCGAATTCCACTGGATCCAAACCCTTCCCACTCACTCCAATAGACCGAATTCCACTGGATTGAAACTCTTCCCACTCACTCCAATAGACCGAATTCCACTGGATCCAAACCCTTCCCACTCACTCCAATAGACCGAATTCCACTGGATCCAAACCCTTCCCACTCACTCCAATAGACCGAATTCCACTGGATCCAAACTCTTCCCACTCACTCCAATAGACCGAATTCCACTGGATCCAAACCCTTCCCTCTCACTCTAATAGACCGAATTCCACTGGATCCAAACCCTTCCCACTCACTCCAATAGACCGAATTCCACTGGACTGAAACTCTTCCCTCTCACTCTAATAGACCGAATTCCACCGGATCCAGACCCTTCCCACTCACTCTAATAGACTGAATTCCACTGGATTGAAACTCTTCCCACTCACTCCAATAGACCGAATTCCACTAGATCCAGACCCTTCCCACTCACTCTAATAGACCAAATTCCACTGGATCCAAACCCTTCCCACTCACTCCAATAGACCGAATTCCACTGGATCCAAACCCTTCCCAGTCACTCCAATAGACTGAATTCCAGTGGATTGAAACTCTTCCCACTCACTCCAATAGACTGAATTCCAATGGATCCAAACCCTTCCCACTCACTCCAACAGACTAAATTTCAATGGCTCGAATGCCTTCCCACTCACTTCAGTCGACCTAATTCCAATTGATTAAAACCCTTCCCACTCACTCCAACACACCGAATCCCAATGGATCCAAATCCTTCGCTGTTAACATCAAAAGCTTTAATAATGTTCAAGGTGAAGATTGAGAAGTAGTTAAGAAATCCATTCGCACTAAATAATTACTCATATTCAATATTATATTCCGCTTTTAGATCATTGCTGTGGCTAAAAATAAAACCTATTATTGAAAGACTGTGGATAAGGCTGAGAGTGTACCTGTTCCAGCGGTAACAAGAGCATTCTTCAAAGGCCGGCTGGTACATGTTTCCATTTAGATTCACTAACCCAACTGAAGGCTAAGGCCTTGCTAATCCTGACACACTGGAGAGGCCTGTGGATGGCTACTGAAAGAAGGTGAAGGGTTTTGGAATTGCAGATGCCCAGGGAGCTGTGCAGGGAGTGGGGGAGAGTTGTAGCCATCATTTGTAGCCTCGGTATTGGTATGAATAGAGTCATAGAATGGTTACAGCACAGAAGAAGGCCATTTGGTCAGTCATGCCCATGCTGGCTCTCTGTAGAGGAACTCACCTTGTCCCACTCCCCCACCATACCCCCGTGGCCCCGCAGTGTTTTTCTGCAGATAAATATCCAAGGGCAGAGTCTTGCCCTTGTCGGGTGGGCTCGGTGGGGGTGGGCGCGGGTACTTGGGAAGCTGCGATCGAGGCTGGAAGACGACTTCACCCCCTGGCGGGCCAATTAGAATGAATTCCAGTGGATCCAAACCATTCCCACTCACTCCAATAGGCTATTTGTAGGGCTAAGGGGATAGAGCACAAACTAATTGGATAGGTCTTTCAAAGAGCCAGCACTGGCACGATGGGCTGAATGGCTTCCTCCTGTACCATAAAAAAGAAAAAAAACTTGCATTTATATAGCACCTTTCATGGCCTCAGGATGTCTCAAAGCAATTCACAGCCAGTGAAATACTTTAGAAATTTAGTCACTGCAGCCAATTTGTGCACAGCAAGTTCCCACAGACAGCAGTGTAATAATCACCAGATGATCACCGTTTTTTGGGATGCCGATTGAGAGATGAATATTGGCCCAGGACACCAGGGAGAACCCCCCTGCTCGTCTTCAAAATAGTGCTGTGGGGCGTGCAATTCTAGGATTTCCAGTTTTTACTTTGCGCCCTTCCCATTGTCGTAGCCATTGTCCTGAATATCTTCAGACCTGACCCCTTTAAGACCTGCTTCCTCAACTCCATGTTTGCCAATGATGTTTCGAGTGACTCCTTGATCTCGTCACTGCCATTTTACACAGCTGCTCAGGTGAGATTCACTTCTCTTCTCCTCTCCCGTGCAGTGAGCACGCTCCACAGGAGGGGTGACAGTGCGGGGCCCGATTCCTTAACCAAGGCTAATGGGATTTGACACTCGCTCCAATCAGAGGTTCGTTAGTCCTCGGCTCCGTCAACTCCATCATGAGCCGACATTCCCAGGTCATTGGGGTGAGTGGGCTGCAAGAACAGGCGGAATTCTACAGACTGGCATTGGCACAGGAGAGAACAGCACAGGAGACACAGTTAAAGAGACCCTTTGTATTGTAGATGAGGTGAAAATAGTGGATGAATTATTACTCGTAATGTGGTTAATGCGAATCCTTGATAAGCAGCACTGAAAATTCCCAAAAGATTTGTACCCATCCTAATGTTATGAAAAAAGGGCCTAAATTTATATGGAGCCTAAGGAACACTGGTGTGTTAGAGTTTACTCAGGGAGTCCTGTTGCTGTAGCAACATGAACTTTTACATGCATGTTGTAGTCTGGAGCTATGGATTTTTTTAATGCGTTCATGGGATGTGGGCTTCGCTGGCTGGGCCAGCATTTATTGCCCATCCCTAATTGCCCTTGAGAAGGTGGTGGTGAGCTGCCTTCTTGAACCGCTGCAGTCCACGTGGTGTAGGTACACCCACAGTGCTGTTAGGGAGGGAGTTGCAGGATTTAGACCCAGTGACAGTGAAGGAACTGCGATATATTCCCAAGTCAGGATAGTGAGTGACTTGGAAGGGAACTTCCAGGTGGTGGTGTTCCCATGTGTCTGCTGCCCTTGTCCTTCTAGGTGGCAGTGATCGTGGGCTTGGAAGGTGCTGTCTAAGGAGCCTTGGTGAGTTGCTGCAGTGCATCTTGTAGATGGTACACACTGCTGCCACTGTGCATCGGTGGTGGAGGGAGTGAATGTTTGTGGATGGGGTGCCAATCAAGCGGGGCTGCTTTGTCCTGGACGGTATCAAGCTTCTTGAGTGTTGTGGGAGCTGCACTCATCTAGGCAAGTGGGGAGTATTCCATCACACTCCTGACTTGTGCCTTGTGGACAGGCTTTGGTGAGTCAGGGGGTGAGTTACTCGCTGTAGGATTCCCAGCCTCTGACCTGCTCTTGTAGCCACAGTATTTATATGGCTGGTCCAGTTCAGTTTCTGGTCAATGATAACAGAATTACAGAATCACAGTGCAGAAGAGTCTGCACCGACACATGAGAAACACCTGACCTACCTACCTAATCCCATTTACCAGCACTTGGCCCATAGCCTTGAATGTTATGACGTGCCAAGTGCTCATCCAGGTACTTTTTAAAGGATGTGAGGCAACCCGCCTCCACCACCCTCCCAGGCAGTGCATTCCAGACCGTCACCACCCTCTGGGTAAAAAAGTTTTTCCTCGCAGCCCCCCTAAACATCCTGCCCCTCACCTTGAACTTATGTCCCCTCGTGACTGACCCTTCAACTAAGGGGAACAGCTGCTCCCTATCCACCCTGTCCATGCCCCTCATAATCTTGTACACCTCGATCAGGTCGCCCCTCAATCTTCTCTGCTCCAATGAAAACAACCCAAGTCTATCCAACCTCTCTTCGTAACTTAAATGTTTCATCCCAGGCAACATCCTGTTGAATCTCCTCTGCACCCCCTCCAGTGCAATCACATCCTTCCTATAATGTGGCGACCAGAACTGCACACAGTACTCCAGCTGTGGCCTCACCAAGGTTCTATACAACTCCAACATGACCTCCCTACTTTTGTAATCTATGCCTCGATTGATAGAGGCAAGTGTCCCATATGCCTTTTTCATCACCCCACTAACATGCCCCTCCGCCTTCAGAGATCTAAGGTCCCTTTATTCCTCAGAGCTTCCTAGTGTCATGCCGTTCATTGAATACTTCCTTGTCAAATTACTCCTTCCAAAGTGTATCACCTCACACTTTTCAGGGTTAAATTCCATCTGTCACTTTTCTGCCCATTTGACCATCCCGTCTATATCTTCCTGTAGCCCAAGACACTCAACCTCACTGTTAACCACCCGGCCAATCTTTGTGTCATCCGCAAACTTACTAATCCTACCCCCCACATACTCATCTATGTCGTTTATACAAATGACGAATTATAGGGGACCCAGCACAGATCCCTGTGGTATGCCACTGGACACTGGCTTCCAGTCACTAAAGCAGCCTTCTGTCATCACCCTCTGTCTCCTACAACTAAGCCAATTCTGAATCCACCTTATCAAATTACCCTGTAAACCATGTGTATTTGCCTTCTTTATAAGTCTTCCATGTGGGACCTTGTCAAAGGCTTTGCTGAAATCCAAATAAACTACATCAACTGCACTACCCTCATCTACACACCTGGTCAGTCACCTCCTCAAAAAACAACCCCCGGGATGTTGATAGTGGGGGATTCAGCGATGGTAGTGACATTGAACATCAAGAGGAAATGGTTAGAATCTCCCTTGTTGGAGATGGCTAATGCCTGGCATTTGCATGGCATGAATGTTATTTACCACTTATCAGCCCACGCCTGGATGTTGTTGAGGCTGTGCTGCCTCTGTATCTGGGCAGGGACATGGGAGATGACAGGTTATTCAGAGCTAACAACTCCAGACTATGAAAAGACCCAAGCACTGCCGCTTCCCTGTAGTACTGATCAGTCACAGCTGTTACTGAATCCTTTTACACAAGCTTAATCCTTTTAAGTATGCAACAGCTACTAACAACTTATTAAGAACCTCCAGTTGCCCCAGGCAAAGTCTAATTGCCTCATTAGAAGACTGAGCTCATCCTTAGCTTTTCCATTGCAGATAAGTAAAGCTTGAAAAGTCACAAGTGCCTCATAGCAGCCCTGACTCCATTGCCTGGGAACTTCTGCACTGACTCTCGGGATGAGGCAACTGTCCCCTGTGAGGAGATATCAAGGAGAATGGGTTGATATTCCCAGGAGTTTAGACGAATGAAAGGTTGAAACGCATAAAGTTTGCGCCAGAGATCGATGGACTTTTGGACATTAAGGGATATGGGGAAAGGGTGGAAAGGTGCAGCTGAGGTCCAGAGGTCGGCCATGATTTTATTGAATGACGGAGCAGGCTTGAAGGGCCGAATAGCCTATCCCTAGTTCTATTTATGTTCTTATGAATTTCCTGGGAGTTCCTCCTGCTCTGTTAATCTAAAGGGTTTTCTCCAAGTCTTGTAATAGCATGGGAACTGTAGCATAGCAGTTATATGGGATAGTAATTCAGAGATCTGGAATAACGACTCAGATCACATGAGTTCAAATCCCACAGGGCAGCTGGGGAATTGAATTCAGTTAATTAAATAAATCTGGAATAAAAAGCTAGTCTCAGTAATGGTGACCATGAAACTACTGGATTGTCATAAAACCCATCTGGTTCACTAACATCATTTATGGAAGGAAATCTACCACCATGACCCCAGACCCATAACAATGTGGTTTGTTAATGTCATGTCAATTAAGGTTTGTTAATTACATTGTTACATTTAAGAGAAACAGGTGATGAGTATTAATTATCTTTGAGCACGGATAAATAGGGGATAGCTGGGACACTGGGTTGAGTGGGAGGAGAGCTGCGAGACTGAACAATTCAATAAACACTCTCAATAAAGAAAAGCTCTGTGTCTTGGTTTCTGCTCCACTAACTGGCTTTGATCCTCTCAACGTGGTTCACTCTTAACTGCTGCTTGAAATGGCCAAGATTCAAAAAGGCCGCTCACCTCCCAGCTTCTCAAGGGCAATTAGGAATGCTGGCATTACCAGTGACGCCCACATCCTGTGAATGAATGAAGATGACAAGGTACCTGTAGATAAACAGATGAAGGAATTCCTACCAAGTTTAGCTGTAGGGGCCCAATATTCCTATTGTCACTGATTATAGACAATGGGGCAATGTCCGGACACGGACTGTGAACGTGCACTGACCTCTGTCCCGAGTCAGGAATATTTCTGTGGGGTGGACTGTGGCACCCGTCTCAGCCAATCCCCCTGGGAGATTGGGACTGTCTTCCTTGGAGAAGAGAAAGTTGAGAGGAGGATTGACAGAGGTATTTAAAATCATGAGGGGCCTGGGCAGAGTAGATAGGGAGAAACTGTTCCCATTGGTGGAAGGATCGAGAATGAGAGGGACGTAGATTTAAGGTAATTGGCAAAAGAAGCAAAAGAGACGTGAGGAGAGACTTTTTCACACAGTGAGTGGTTAAGATCTCAGATCTTATTGAAGCCACAAGTTGAGAAAACTCTGGTGGCGGGGGGGGGTGGGGGAGCTAAATCTGACCAAGAGTCCTCATTCAGCAGCTTATCCTGTCAGGCCTGCAATGGAAAAACCTCTGGATTCACAAATCAGTCACTGGCAGTGAGCAGCAAGAGCTTTTACTGGCTGCACCTCGGGCCTCCAGAGTACGATAGAGACAGGTTCAATCGAGGCATTCAAGGGGAAGTGGATTGTTATCTGAAGAGGAAGAATGTGCTGGGTGATGGGGAGAAGGGAGGGGCGCTAGGTAAATTGCTCCTTCGGAGAGCCAGTGCAGATAAGATGGGCCGAATGGCTTCCTGCTGGAACCATGTGATTTTGTGATTCTGGGATTACTGTCGCCTGGCAATGAACCGTGGACTGATCTTATTCTATGGAAACGTTAGGGCCCCTCTACCCAATGCATCACTAAAATGCTGGCGCGCCCTTACCTTTTCAGGGAAAATATATAGAAGTCACCTTGCCACGCCCTTTGGCACTGGCAGATAGGAAGTGACCTTTCCTCTCGTATGTTAGCACCTGTCTAAAGGCTCTCTCGGTTCCTGAGTCGAACTTTGAGTTTGAAGCTGTGAAACTTCTCCAGGTAAATTCTCTCGCCCAGTTCCCTCTGAACTCGGGCTCCGTCTTTGTGGGATTCCTGGAGAGTATGACTGGCTTGACTTGTTGTACTTCAAGTTGGAGATGTTGAAATCCTCTCCCCACTCCTGCAGTTCGGTGTCCGGAAGCTGTCAGCCTTTTACATCCGTGTTCAACGTGTTTAACCTGCAGATATCGTGCTCCCTAATCCGGTAAAGGCTTCAGTTTGCTCTGGAGGCCCGACGGGCAGCCAGTAAAAACTCTTGCTGCTCACTGCCAGTGACTGATTTGTGAATCCAGAGGTTTCTCCATTGCAGGCCTGACAGGATAAGCTGCTGAATGAAGACTCTTGGTCAGATTTGGCTCCCCCACCCCACCCCCACCAGAGTTTTCTCAACTTGTGGCTTCAGTAAGGTCAGCAGAACACCCAGAGAATCAGCGCAAATGGCCATGGACGTTAGAGATTGCCCTGCTCTGCCAAAGTTAGGACAGGATGTCGATAGGACCCAATGTTACCCCTTAGTCTCTCACCTCTAGCTGCTAAACTTTCTCTCTCAGCCTGTCTGCACAGCAGGGTGGGGAGAGGTGGTGTGACACTGGGCAAGAAACCCACAGGATCATATTGAACAATCATTTTACACCCCACCTAATATCACTCTTTAGCTCAGGTTCAAATTGCCCCAGACTTGTCTCCCTCCCTCTCTGCTTATTTCTATCCTTCTGTCTCTGTTTTCTTTTCTCTGTTTCTGTCCCTCTTTTTCACGGAGAGACAGTTCTATATCGTCTACCTCATCAGTCTCTCTCTCTGTTTCTCGCCTCCATTGACCTCACTATCTACCCGAAGGCCACTCTCTCTCTGTTTGCCTCTCTCTATCTCTCGTCTCTCTCTGTTGCCTCCCTCCCTCCCTGTCTCTTTCTCTATTGCTGTCCCTCATCTTTGTTTCTCTCTCTCTACCCATCTCTGTATCGCTTTGTCTCTCTGTGTCTGTCTGTTTGTCTGTCCCTTGCCTGTCGGTGTATGCACGTGTGCCTCTCTTTATCCCT
The DNA here is from genome assembly GCF_964194155.1 of Cetorhinus maximus. NCBI lineage: Eukaryota > Metazoa > Chordata > Chondrichthyes > Lamniformes > Cetorhinidae > Cetorhinus > Cetorhinus maximus. The sequence continues at coordinate 1,453,883 of NC_135907.1, read as the reverse complement.
CCCTGTGGCCGGGATTTGGGGCTCTCTTTCTGCTGACCAGCCTGGAGGTGGGAGGGGGAGGTAATTAAGTGGGATGGTGGCAGACCGGAACCCCACTGCCGAATTAAGTCCTGGGTGGGAAGACCCATGGTCGACCGTCCTGCTCCACCACCAGTTGAGACCCTTAAAAGGCCAATTAATGCCTCCTCCCACCGACGCTGGTATTAACCCAGTTGCAGGCAGGCCCCTCATCATGTGGTGTGCACGACAGGTAAAACTGTGCAGCCAGCTTGTTCCCTCTGGGGCAGGGTGGGAGGAGTCCAGGGTGGGAGGGGTCCCGGGTGGGAGGGGTCCCGGGTGGGAGGGGTCCCTCAATCGAAGGCACTTGGTAACCGGCCGAGGAACTGGACATCGGGAAAGTGGGGGTGCTGCTGAGAGACAGCCCCTTGCCCTCGCTGGCCTGTACCCCTCTTCCTGCAACCCCCACCCTGTGAAACCCCCACCTCCCCCCTACATTACGTACCTGTGGCCTGCGTTGCTTTGCATTCTTGGGACTCTGGTCCCCGTCTTCCCAGCAGCAGCCAGAGATGTATAATAATGCAAATAGTATTTATTCAAGTCAGAGACTTTGTGGAGGATGGGGGGTTGGGATGTAGCATAAAGGGTAAACAAAGTTAGGGAATACTCAATAAACGGGAGGATATTGAGAGGGGTAGAGGGAGTGATTGACCTTGGAGCGCATGTCCACAGGTTCCTGAAGGTGGCAGGACAGGAGGATAAGGTGGATAAGAAAGCATATGGAATACTTTATTTTATTGGATGAGGTATAGAATACTAAAGCAGGAGTAACATGCACTATGGATAAAGGGGATCATGTAAACATACAGCACTTGGATTTCCAGAAGGCATTTAATAAGGTGCCACCTCACATTGAGGCAAATAAAAGCTCATGGAGTAGGGGGTAACATATTAACATGGACAGAAGATTGGCTGGATGGCACAAAGCAGAGAGTATGTATAAATGGGTCTTTTCCGGTTTGGCAGGATGTGACGAGTGGAGTCCCCCAGGGGTCTGTACTGGGGCCTCAACTTTTTACAATTTATATTAATGACTTAGATGAAGGGAGTGAAGACATGATAACTAAATTTGCAGATGACATAAAGATAGGTAGTAAGGTATGTAGTGAAGAGGACATGAGGAGGTTGCATGTGGATATAGATAGGTTGAGTGAGTGGGTAAAAATCTGGCAAATGGAGTTTAATGTGGGAAAATGTGGAGTTGTTCACTTTGGCAGAAAGAACAAAAAGCAGAGTATTACTTAAATGGAGAACGGCTGCATAATTCTGAGGTTCAGAGGGATCTAGGTGTTCTAGTACATGAATCACAAAAAGTTAGTATGCAGGTACAGCAAGTAATTACGAAGGCTAATGGAATGCTAACCTTTATTACAGGAGGGATTGAACATAAAAGTAAGGATGTTATGCTTCAATTATACAGGGCATTGGTGAGACCGCATCTCGAATACAGTGTGTAGTTTCAGTTCCTAATTTTAAGAAGGATGTAAATGTGTTAGAGGCAGTTCAGAGGTTTACTAGATTGATACCTGGAATGAGTGGGTTGTGTTATGAGGAAAGGTTGGACAGTCTGGGCTTGTTTCCACTGGAGTTTAGAAGAGTGAGGGGTGATTTGATTGAAGTTTACAAGATCCTGAACGGCCTTGACAAGGTGGACGTGGAAAGGATGTTTCCTCTTGTGGGGGAGTCCAGACCTGGGGGGCACTGTTTTAAAATTAGATTTCACCCTTTTAGGACAGAGATGAGGAGAAATTATTTCTCTCTGAGGGTTGTGAGACTTTGGAATTCTCTGCCTCAGAAGGCGGGATCTTTGAATATTTTTAAGCAGAGGTAGATTGATCCTTATTAGGCAAGGGAATCAAAGGTTATCGGGGTTAGATGGGAATGTGGAAATTAAAACACAAACAGATCAGCCATGATCTTATTGAATGGCGGAGCAGGCTTGATGGGCCAAATGGCCTACTCCTGCTCCTATGTTTGTAATGCTGGAACTGTATAAAATGCTGGTTAGGCCACAGTAGAGTTTTGTGTAGAGTTCTGATCACCACATTACATAATTGCTCTGGAGAAGGTGAAGAGATTTACAAGAATGTTGCCAGGGCTTGAAAATTGCAGCTATGAGGAGAAATTAGATAGACTGGGGTTGTTCTCCTTAGAATAGAGGAGACTGAGAGGAGACTTGACTGAGGTGTATAAAATTATGAGGGGCCTGGATAAGGCAGACAGGAAAGACCTGTTTCCCCTAGCTGAGGGGTCAATTACCAGGGGGCATAGATTTAAGGTGATTGGTAGAAGGATTAGAGGGGGCATGGAGAAACCCTTTTTCACCCAGAGGGTTTTAGGTTTCTGCAGTTTGCTACCCGATGGGTGGTTGAGGCAGAAACCATCAACTCATTTGAAAGGTACTTGGATCTGCATCGGAAGCGCTGTAACCTGCAAGGCTACAGACCAGGTGCTGGAAAGTGGGATTAAAATGAGCTGCTAGTTTATTTTTCTCTTTTTGGCTGGCGCAGACACAATGGGCCGAATGGCCTCTTTCTGTGCTGTAACTTTTCTATGGTATTATGGTTCTATATAGTCTACCTCATCAGTAATGTAAGATCACATGGTAATGGAGCATGGAGAGAGATAGTTCCATGTAGAGCCTCGTGCTGAGTCTGTAAGTGTACAGACTTAGTATAATGTTCAATAAAAGGTAAAGTTTGCCAACAGTCTATCCTCCAGCATTATCTGAAAGTCCAGACCCACGACTACCACATCCAAGACCCACAGCGAAGGTAACAGATGGCGACAGCAGCAAAACACAATGAAAGGAGCAACAAGTGAAGAGCCCAGTGACTGGAAGAGGCAGTGAGTGAAATGACTACAGGACAAGGACAGAACGAGAAAATCTTGAATTGAACGCCAAAAAATGCCACTGTAAAAAGGAGAGATGGAAAAAAAATCTGACCTTTACCAGAGCGCTTTGACCATCTGGAGGGCCCCGATCAAGTCAAGAAGTGGCAGACCAGGCGTCACAGGTTTACCAGGTACAGAACAGCACCCGGACCCGCAGAGCAGACTAGCCAGGAGCAGGTCAGTACCTTTCTCTACATTGTAGGCAGTAGTGCAGACGACGTTATGGTCAGACAGTGCGTAAACGAAGACATGGCGAGGGAGTTATCAAAGCTTTTGATACTTACTTTAGTCTTCCGAAAAAGCGCTGTAATATAGAGAGCAAAATTTAATATGCACACCCAAAGACAGGGAGGGAGAATAGTTTGCTTTATAAACGAGCTTATAGATTGGCTGAAAATTGTGAATATGGAGTCCTGAAAGACAAATTAATTTGGGATCGCATTGTCGTGTCTTACAAGAGATACTACTGCAGTTGAGGGAAGATTTGACCTTATTGAACTCATTACAGATAACAAGGCAGAAGAGAGAAAGCAGAACAAAATCTTTATTCAAAGTGAGAAAGGAATCTCGTGGAGGATACAGTCCACTTTATAGCACGTAAACAATGCTGTGCACACAAAACCCCAAACAGAGAGGAAGAGAAGAAATGGCAGCCGCCATTATCCAGTGTTTTCGTTCTGGCGGGAAAGGCTGTATCGGTGGGAAGAATGTCCCGCCAAAAATGCGGAGTGCCATTCCTACAAGAAGAGAGGCCATTTTAAATCAGTTTGCTGCAGGAAACAGCTCTTAACAAAGCAATTAAAGGAGAAACAGCCGAGGTCATTTCCATTCAGGAAAATGAAGAGATTCAAGAAGTTGAAGAAGAAAAAGAACCAGAAGTTCCATTCTCGGGAGAAATTACAAGATCAAATGGGAAATATTGGAGTGCAGATGTTCTGGCCAATGCGCATAAAACAAACTTCAAGTTAGACACTGGAGCAGGAGTTTCAATTCTGTTAGACACAGAAAAGTGATTAAAACCAGGCATACTCCAGCCATCGACCATAAGGCTTCTCGCTCCAGGAGGCATTCAGCTGAATGTCAAGGTACAGTTAACTGTTAAACTCCAGCATAGAGGAGGAGAAATCACAGAGAATGTGTACGTGGCCCACAATCAAGGATGTTCACTGTTAAATTGAAAAGCTTGTACAGATCTACGTCTCATTTGAGGGCTCAATACGCTTTGGTTTTGACCCAACACAGTTAAACAAGGCAGTGAAAAGGGAGATCCACCCAATTGGCTGGGAGTTTGGCAAGGTTAGCAAAAAGTACCATTTTTACAAAGTTGGATGCAAACAGTGGCTTCTGGCAACGACCTTTGGAGAAGGAATCCAAACTGTGAACTATGTTTATCACTCCCTTCAGGAGATAATGTTTTAGCCGCCCATCCTTTGGAATCACATCAAACTCCAGTGATTTTTCAGAGAAAACTGACAGCCATTTTGGAGGGATTAGAAGGGGATCATCTGTCACAGGGATGACATCCTGATCCACCACATTGGGAAATGGTACAAGAGTGAGAGGAGTGTTACAGCGCTTGGAGGAAGCAGGGCTAACACTCAGCAATAAGCGTGGGTTCTCACAACCCACTATAAAATTCCCGGGGCACACTGTTCACACATCACTCATCAGGGCTGATCCCCAAGAGACCAAGGCAATCAAAGATTTTCCACCACCTTCTGAGATGACGGAGTTCCGATGCTTTATGGGGATGGTCAATCAGGTAGGGAAGCTCCCCCCTAACTTTAAACAGGTGGACAAAGCGCTAAGACAACTGCTCAGACAAGAGCAGACACAGTGCTGGGTGAGAACATCAACAAATCTCATTCCAGGATCTCAAGAGCATGCTTATTTCACCAGACATGTTGGCACACGAGGGTTGGAACTGCCCACAATAGTTGCTGCAGATGTACCATCGATTGGGACTAGAAGCAGCACTCTTCCAAATCCAGAATGATGGAACAAGCATCTCAGGCATTGACCGAAATGGAACAAAGATACACTGTAATTGAAAAGGAGGCAGGGACCGGGGAGAAGTTTGCCAACTACCTCTTAGGCCTCCAGTTTACAATTGAGACAGACCACAGGCCATTGGACACCATAATAAATCGCAAGGAAGCAGCAAAGATGCCAGCTAGAGTCCAGAGATTCCGGCTAGAGAGTCCAGAGAGTCCAGCTAGAGTCCAGAGATTCCGGCTAGAGAGTCCAGAGAGTCCAGCTAGAGTCCAGAGATTCCGGCTAGAGAGTCCAGAGAGTCCAGAGAGTCCAGAGATTCTGGCTGAGGTTCAAAGCCACAACTAAACATGTCCAAGACAAACAGCAAATGCCAGTGGATGATTGTCCCACCTTCCTGTTGGGAAGCCTGAACAGGAGGATGTAAATCTTGCTGAGAAGGTCAAGCCATGCAGTTCACTAACTACATAATTCCCACCAGCGACCAGGCAGAGGCTGAATGAAATGCCACAAGCGCAGAAAACAGGTGAAGAATGGGCTAAAGTGAAAGAATACCACAACAATGGATGCCCAGAATACATTCCGCACAGTCTCATCCTGAAACTGAACTGTGAGCAATGCAGGCACCCCGGTATTGTGGGCGGTTTACTAATCCACAATGAGAGGTTGGTTAGCAGCACTGTGGGTGTACCTGCACCACAGGGATTGGACTGGTTCATGAAGGCAGCTCACCACCACCTCCTCAAGGGCACCTAGGGAAGGGCAATAAATGCTGGCCCAGCCAGTGACACCCACATCCCATAAATGAATGAAAAAAGACAAATCCTCAGACTCGAGACCCTTCTAAGAATACACCAGGGGCACCTAGGCATTACAAGGTGTCGTGCTAGGGCACAAAGTTCAGTTTGGTGACCAGGAATCTCATAATCACTAGAGGACATGATTTCGATCTGCATCACCCGTGTGATCCATCGCCAAGAGCAGAAGGAACCCCTGATGGAACCATCACTCCCATCCGGACCCTGGGAACGTCTCGGAATGGACCTTTCTGAGCTCAAGGAGAAAGACATTTCTCATAGTTACTGATTAATACTCCAGATGGATTGAGGTTAAACATCTTCATCGAACAACCTTCGAATCAGTCCTTCATTCACACAAAGACATTTTTGCCACACATGGCATTCCAGATCTTGTCATTTCAGACTGTTTGTGAATGAAGGAGTCAAGAAATTTACAGAAGACAACACATCACAACAGAAGTCCACACAATTAATTCACCCAGGCACCCACAAGCAAATAGTGAGGCCGAGAGAGGGGTAAGAACTGTTGTAATGTGCCTTTACAGGATATCAACATGACATCACTAGAAGGGAAATGTGTCATGTGATCCAGTCTCAGTTTCCTTTTTGCTTTGAGCAGAGTACACACGCACAGCTCTGATGTCTGCAAGCATTATACCTACGTTTAGCTGTTCTCATGTGCCTAACCTCAATAAATGAACCCACGATGTGTTTACCAAATTCCTTATGAGTGATTGGTGTTTTGTGTCTTGCACAGTAAATAAGTCCAAGGTATTACATCATTAAAATAACACGACAAGAACGGTCAAAGCTTTTTTGAAAAAGAACGATGACATCAATTCAGGACGGTTGAATTATTGGGCTGAATTTCCTGAGCCCGCTGGTGGTGGGTGTGATGGGCGGAGTGTGTGGAAAATATGGCGCAACCTGCTTCACGACGGTGTGAAGGCAGCTCGCGATCGTCCGCTCAGCTCGCCGACAGCGGGGCTGTGTTTCCCGCCATCGGTCAGCGGGGAGCTCATTGTAATACATCAGCGTATAATGAAAAGGGCACCCAGCCAGGCTGTTGGACCCCGGCCGGATCGTCCGTCCACATCGGCGTGTTTCACAACAGCACAGAGGTGACCTGCACTTGGCGGCTTCACTGTGGGGGGACTGAGGTGAGTGGGCAGCAGCGTTTACTGCAGCTCACCCATTGTTTACAGGCCTCAGGGGCGCCAGGGGGTGAGGGGGAGGGGAACTGATGCCTGGCCTCTGAGGCGATTGCTGAGGGGGAGGGGGTTCAAGTGCTGCCCTGGTGCTGCATCCCGCACACAGACAATCGAGGGGGGGAGGGGGCAGGGTAGGTGAGGGAAGTGGCCACGCATTAGGAACACCCCCTATATAAACTGACCATCCCTCTGCAACTGAGACAGATCAGGCCCAGCCACAGTGATATGATTGGGGTCAGGGTCCCAGCCTGCCTGCTCACGCAAGCAATGCGGAGGTAGCAAAAGGCCACCAAGCCCCTCAGACCTTAACCCCCACCCCTCCCACCCCACCCCGGCACAGACCCCGAGTCCACCACCATTTTATTGGACCATGGAGCAGTTGGACTGCACACGTTGTACAATCTCCTCACCAACACTGGCCATGTAGCAGTCACTGCTGGAGGTGCTCACAGCCCCCTCCAAACTCAACATCCCGGTTTGGACCAGTCTCCCCCATGTTGTAGGTTGTCAGGGCAGCCATACAGCGCCCTCATCTCTGGCCATTTGAGGGTGACCAGCTCTCTCCAGGAAGTGTTAAGGGGCGGTACACAGAACCAGGAAAGGTGCTAAGTACGGCCATGATAACCACGTCTCTCTCTCTGTTTCATGCTGCAGGAGGACCACGTCAGGATCATGGACTCTGGTGACCCAGCTGTGTGCCTGATGGCCTACAGAGACTGTAGAAGACAGAGGAGAGAGCGACTGAGGGCCTGGCTGTGCAAAGGCAGGAGCAACAACCTCGTGAAGAAGGGGCAGCAGGAGCTCCCGCACATACTGCCCAGGAGCAACAGTGATCCATAGCTGGTCGCCGCCTAGTGACATCCAGGGTCTATAGACGCCACCTGCCATTCCTGCAGATGACTGAGAACAGGTGTCGCCGATGACTGTACATGTCTAGAGACCTGGTGGCTCACACCTGCCACTTACTGCAGGAATTAGGGACATGGAGGGCATCCACTGCCATTGGCTGTGAAAGTGACCGCTGCCTCAATTTCTATGCCAGTGGGTCCTTTCAGGGTTCCACAGTGACCTCTGGGGGATTTCACAATCCGCCACCCACAAATACATCCATGAGGTCACGGGTACTATCTTCTACATGGCAACAACTTTGTGCATTTCGCCTGGGACCGGGACAGCCAGGATGCAAGGGCCATTGGATTCACCCTGATCTCGGGATTCCCACAGGTACAGGGTGCAATTGACTGTACTGATGTGGTCTCCGTCGCTACACTAAGTGACTTCATCAACCGCAAGGGTTTCCACTCACCGAATGTGTAGCTGGTGTGCGACCACCAGAAACTGATCCAGGTGTGTGCACAGTTTCCATGGAGTGTGCACGACTCCTACATCCTGAGTCGCTCGCAGATACCTGGGATCTTCCAGGGTCCACAGAGGCTGCAGGGATGGTTCCTCGGGGACAAGGGCTACCCACAGAGGCCGTGGCTGATGATACCCGTGCGGCAGCCTCAGACTGCAGCAGAGTGGCGGTATAATGAGGCTCAGGCTGCAACTCGCACCTGGTGGAGCCGACCATTGGGAAGCTGAAGATGAGGTTCCGGTGCCTGGACCGGTCTGGCAATGCCCTGCAATACAGTCCACAGAGGGTGTCACACATCATCATCATCTGCTGCACCCTTTACAACCTGGCGCTGCAACAGGGAGAGGAGCTGGCTGAGGAGGAGATGGAGGAGCTGCTCATCTTCATTGATGAGGATGGCACTGACAGGGATGAGGGTGAGGGAGTCCTCGGAGGCGACAATGATGGGGATGAAGCTCTCACACTGGTTAGATGAGGCAGGCCCACTTGGGAGGCCCTCATAGCTGCCAGATTTGTGGAGGATGATGACAACATTCAGTGAGGATACTCCATAGATCTTCACACAGCCTCTGAGAATGTCTGACTCCTGTCTGGCTGAGGGCAGCTCGCTTGCGCTCTGTGATCAGGGCCATCTCAGAGACGCAGCCATGAAACTTTAGACACATCCGATGCTGTGTCCACCTTCAGCACCTGAGCCCTTCAGGAGCTGGTGCACAGCATCACTGGTCACAGATGCTGGTGTGAGGGGGCCAGCCCCACCTTAAAGGGGCTGAGAGCACACAGAGAGAATGAGAGAACTCTGTGACACCTGCCCACTACATTCTGGCAGCAATGACCAGCACCATCGAGGTGCAGGCATCAGTAATGTGTCCAGGGAGTGTGAGGCTGGACCATCAATGTGGTCTGAAGGCTGCACAGACACAGGGAAGAGGCCCTGGACTGAGACACCTGCCTTTTATCTTATGCAGAAAGGTTTCACATCTGAGTGACAAGAACACTGCTCATCAGAACAAGGAGCCATAGGCAGGGAGACATTGTTAGGAGCCTATTGGCAATAATGAACAGTGTGTACAAGTGATCAACACCCGTGACCAGGCTGTGCAACTACTTTTACCTAACTTTCCTAACCCTGCCGCTACGTCTTTGTGCTCCCTAGATATCCACAGCGGAGGTGGAGGCAGCTGCTGACTGCGCCGCCCTGTCTGTGATGACTTTGGCAGGTGTCCTCTGGAGGGGTCCTGCTGTGTGGGTCCTGCTGTGTGGCAGTGGCCCCCTCCTCGGCCTGTGGAGCTGGAGCTGCTGAGGTCAAAGGAAGATGGGATTTGGATGTGCCGGACACTCCCAGACTCACCTGGGTGGATGGCCCTGGGGTGTGCACCTGCTGACCCTCCTCCCTATGGGTACCTGAGGGCCCCTGGCTGACTGTGAGCGGAAGGGGTAGTTGGAGTGAGATTGAGCTGCCTGGCACCCCTCTCGCGAACACTGTTGGAGGCCAACTATAGCATCAGCGATGGATTTAAGCCCGGACAGCAGTGCAGGAGTGTCATCCTGGACCAAGGTCTCCATGGCGGCCGCCATCCTACCAATGTTGACCTTGGGTCGTTGGCATTCCGACGCTATCACCTCAGCCTGAAGGTGGACAGACTCCTCCACCGTGCCTTGTAACCTGAGGAGTGCAGCGGACATCCCTTCCTGATGTTCCCGAGTTGCCTTTGCAGCTCCAGCAACTGTGACATGACCGAGTCCAGAGGCTCATCATCTGTCTCGGACTCAGCAAATTTCTGGCCTCCAGCAGTCCTCCGAGTGCCGGGGACCTGGGAAGTCCCTGCAGCTGCCTGCTGTGGATCAGACAGTGCGATGTACTCACCAGATTGTGACCCTGAGGCTACTCTAAAGCCAGGTCACACCGAGGTGTGTGTCTCTGCGCTGGCGGAGAGTGTGGGTGAGCGCTGTGATGGGACTTCAGGGAGGGTGCCTCCAGATTTCTCTTCTGAGGTGTCTTCGGAGCTTGAATGGAGGACCTGGGTCATGGACTCTGTCGGCTGTTTCCCAGATGTGCCTGTGAAAGCAGGGAGAGAAAATTAGTGCACAGGAGTGGCCTGTGAAACAGGACACATCACTCACAGTGTGGTTGTCTGATGGATGTTGCACTGCTGGATCCTCACTTGGTTGAGCAGCACCGACCTCACCATCAGCACAGGAACAGTCCAGATCCTCGCCGGCCAGCTGGATGGCTCTGTTTTCGAATTCTGTCAGGACTTTGATCTCCAGCATCTCTCCACCTGTCTGAGACCTTTCCCTCCTGTTGTGTGGCAGCTTGTCCTGCATGGATAGAGATGGGGAGAGTGTAAGCAGGACGCCTGCCAGGGCAGATGATAAGTATACCTGGCCTGTGTGGGTGGTGAGTGGTCTCATGGATGAGATGAGGTCAATGAGGGTGTGTGTGAGAGAGTGAATGGTGATATCCCTTGAACAGGCAGTGAGTGAGGGCCCTGTGGGTGTGTGATGGGTTTGTGAGTGTGTGAGTTGAGAGTGATGACAAGAGTGACTTACCCTGGCGGAATTGAGGAGATCATTCATCCTCTTGTGGCTCTGGGTGGCTGTCCTCTTTTGCAGGGCGTTGGCACTGACCACCGCTGCCTCTGCCTCCCAAGCCGGGTTGGTGACATTGCTGCCCATCCTGCAGCCAGAGCAGGGGGTAGAGCACATCTGGGCGGCCTCCGCAGCATCCAGCAGTCACTCGAGGGACCCGTCGTTGAAGGGGGGCTGCAGTCTTTTTGCCTTTGCTGGCCATGTCTCCCAGGCAGCGGTAGTGAGCAAAAAGATGGCAGCCAGCGTGATTCAACAGCGGGGTGATGGCGAGCGGGTGAAAGAGAGCCCGCCCACCATGGAAACGGCGTGTTTCACGTGAATAGATAAATAATGAGGCGGGCCCGGGAAGATACAGCGTGTAAACCCGCCATTTTCACCGGCGGGTAGGACTCCATTTTACCCGCTGGCTGAGTGTAATATTGGGAAAATTCCACCCGATGTGTCTGTGCAGGTTTCATCTTCAATAAGGCAACAACCTTATAGATTAAATCCAGCAAAGTTATCACAAGTACAAAAAGAAATGGATTTCATGCTTCAGAGTGATATCATTGAATCTAGTTGCAGTAACTGGAGTTTGCCTATTATACTGGTACCAAAACAGGATGGAACACAAAGACTGTGTGTGGACTATTGAAAGGTGAATGTGGTGACAGAAGCGGATACATATCCCATACCACGGGTGGAGGGTTGCATTGAGAAAGTGGGACAATTGTAATTTATCACAAAGATTGACTTGCTAAAAGGATATTGGCAGGTACCATTGTCGGAGAGGGCAAAGGAGATATCAGGTTTTTTAATTCCAAGTGGACTATATCAGTTTAAAGTCATGCCATTTGGTATGAAGAATGCACCTGCGACATTTCAAAGATTGACAAACAAAGTAATTGCAGGTCTAAGCAATTAGAACCATAGAACCATAGAAAAGTTACAGCACAGAAGGAGGCCATTCAGCCCATCTTGTCCATGCCAGCCCAAGGACACCCAGGTGCCCCTTTCTAATCCCACCTTCCTGCACCCGGCCCATAGCCCTGCAGCTTACAGCACTTAAGGTGCAGATCCAGGTACTTTTTAAAAGAGTTTAGAGTTTCTGCCTCTACCACCAACTTGGGCAGCGAATTCCAGACACCCACTACCCTCTGTGTAAAAAAGTTCTTCCTCATGTCCCCCCTACACCTTCTGCCACTTATCTTGAATCTATGTCCCCTGGTTCTAGAATTCTCCACTAAGGGAAACTATTTTATCCTGTCCACTCTATCTATTCCCCTCATAATTTTGTACACCTCAATCAAGTCACCTCTCAGCCTTCTTTGTTCTAAGGAAAATAACCCCAACCTATCCAATCTCTGTGCTGTTTATATTGACGAATTGATAGTTTTCAGTCAGATGTGGGAGGAGCATCTGGAATAATTATTTTCTCAATTACAAGAAGCTAATTTGGTGATGAACTTGAATTTGCAAAAGTGCAAGTTACGTATCTAAACCATACCATTGGACATGGTAAGGTGGCTCCGAGAGATGTGAAAGTCAAGGCTATTGTGGATTTCCCAGTTCCTACAACAAAATGAGAAGTTTTGAGATTTCTGGGCATGAGTGGGTTTTACTGGAAATTTGTACCAAATTTTAACAGTGGTTGCTCCACTGACTGAACTATTAAAAAAGAACAATAAGTTTCAATGGACACCGGAGTGTCAGGAGTCATTCGATAGTTTGAAAACTGTATTAACTATGACACCGGTTGTGACAGTACCCAATTACACCAAGCAATTGAAGTTGGCCATTGACGCAAGCGATATAGGCATTGGGGCTGTACTGTTACAAGAAGTTGACACTGGAATTGAAAAACCGATAGGATATTTTTCACGGAAGCGGAATGTACAACAGAGAAGATATTCAATGATCGAAAAAGAGACCTTGGGTCTGGTGTTAGCATTGCAGCATTTTGAAATTTATGTTGCAAACAATTCGTCAGAAACAATTGTTTGTACAGACCTCAATCTTTGAAGTTTTTGGATAAATTTTGAGGCAAAAGTGCAAGACTATTCAGATGGAGTCTATTATTACAACCATTTAATCTACTGATAATACATGTCGCTTGATGAGAGATTCTGTTTGCAGATGCGTTATCAAGAGTTTGAAGCTTAAAGGAATAATTGGACATTTCTGTTGATACCAAGGACTTGTGTATATATTGTTACGTTAGTTCATGCATCTGATAAGGGAATAGTGTAATAAATATAGGATGTTGTGAAGTTGGTTATTAAACATGAGGCCATCTTTTAAAATTATGATGGCTTGTTTTTCAATAGGGAGGGGGATGTCATGAAGAGAGATTAATGTCTATAATGTTATTGGAAATTATTTTTAAATTGGAATTGTAGCAGGGCCTGTGTCTGTGTGTGTGTGTGTGTGTGGCTTAATTGGATTAAAGCCAGCTAGCCTGGGTGCTTTGATGTACAGTAGTTTGAGACGTTAATTAGATAAGCATAAGGAGTAGAAGGTAAAGTGCAATTTGCTTTTGTTGAATAAACCATTCAAAAGAATGGGTGAAATCTTGCACCTAGCTGGGAGACGCCAAGCAATGTGTTTATATTACTAATAAAATAGGTGGAATGGAAAGATATTATTATTAGGAGAGGTAAAATTAAAAGCCTGGGATACAATGGAAAGTTTACATTCAAAGGAAAAGCTAGCTACAAACAGAAAGGAGTTTGTGTGTAGGGCAGAGGCATATAAGATCTCACCAGCCTGTAAGCCTACAACTGTATGCAAAGGAACCAACTTGAAAGGAACCTCATTTTGAATTCAAAAAGGTCAAATGTGCTTTGCCTGCTGTCTGTTTAAGTCTATGGGTTATGGTTGCCTTGGTGAAGATTTATCTGGGAGTGATTAATTTGGGGATTTGTTTAAAAGTTATTATGGGAGTAATTTGTATGTGTTTAGTTAGTTGTTAAATTAACAAATGTTTAATTTAGTTTGATGTAAAAAAGCTTCTTGAGACTTGGTGGTTATATTCCTGAATTCAGAGCTGCATCTCAAACACACCAGTTAAAATATAGGCTATGATAGTTGTTCAAGTTACCCTCTGGGATTTAAACAGCTCGGCCTTTACCAGCCGCTGGGTCATAACAAAAACAATTCAATAAAGATTTTAGAATCCGGGAAATAATGTCCATGCATCAGAATCAATTGTCTGAACATATACAATGGGGCAGGGCTTTGCCCTTGTTGGGTGGGCGGGGGTGGGCGGGGGCAGTCGGGAAGCTGACTACTGCCCATGTTCGAGGCAGGAAGGTGATTTCATGCTGGGGGGGCCAAGTAAGGCCCACCCAGGGTGAAATGCGAGGGGCGGCGCTCAGCACTGCCTGTGTGGGCAAGAGGAGGAGGGCGAGTGCCAACTCTGCGCATGGGCGCAAGTGCACACTCGATAATCTCCCTGAGGCACTGAGCTGCCCTGGGGAGATGAGGAGTTTTACAAAATATTAATAAAGATATGAAAGATGGAACAAAAAAATGATTCTGTTGCATGAGCAGGGGCACGTTATGAATTAAATTGTAATTTTTTAATTTTGTTTTTATTTGCTTTAGGAAACCTCACCCTGACCGTGG